>NC_043010.1:30688131-30725631 GCF_006345805.1 Octopus sinensis
GTTGTGTCAGTGGTTCTTATTGTGGAACTGGCTCCTATTGTATCACTGGTTTCTGTTGTGTCACTGGTTCCTATTGTGGAACTGGTTTCTATTGTGGAACTGGGTTCTATTGTGGAACTGGGTTCTATTGTGGAACTGGGTTCTGTTGTGGAATTGGTCCCTATTGTGGAGCTGGTTTCTATTGTGGAAATGGGTTCTGTTGTGGAACTGGTTTCTGTTATGGAACTGGTTCTTGCTATAGAACTGGTGTCTGTTCTGTCACTGGTTCCTATTGTGGAACTGGCTTCTGTTTTGTCACTGGTTCCTATTGTGGAACTGGTTTCTGTTGTGTCACTGGTTCCTATTGAGGAACTGGTTTCTGTTGTGTCAGTGGTTCTTATTGTGGAACTGGCTCCTATTGTATCACTGGTTTCTGTTGTGTCACTGGTTCCTATTGAGAAACTGGTTTCTGTTGTGTCACTGGTTCCTATTGAGGAACTGGTTTCTGTTGTGTCAGTGGTTCTTATTGTGGAACTGGCTCCTATTGTATCACTGGTTTCTGTTGTGTCACTGGTTCCTATTGAGAAACTGGTTTCTGTTGTGTCACTGGGTTCTGTTGTGGAGCTGGTTTCTATTGTGGAACTGGGTTCTGTTGTGGAATTGGTCCCTATTGTGGAGCTGGTTTCTATTGTGGAAATGGGTTCTGTTGTGGAACTGGTTTCTGTTATGGAACTGGTTCTTGCTATAGAACTGGTGTCTGTTCTGTCACTGGTTCCTATTGTGGAACTGGCTTCTGTTTTGTCACTGGTTCCTATTGTGTTACTGGTTTCTGTTGTGTCAGTAGTTCTTATTGTGGAACTGGCTCCTATTGTATCACTGGTTTCTGTTGTGTCACTGGTTCCTATTGAGGAACTGGTTTCTGTTGTGTCACTGGTTCCTATTGAGGAACTGGTTTTTGTTGTGTCAGTGGTTCTTATTGTGGAACTGGCTCCTATTGTATTACTGGTTTCTGTTGTGTCACTGGTTCCTATTGAGGAACTGGTTTCTGTTGTGGAACTGGTTTCTGTTGTGGAGCTGGTTTCTATTGTGGAACTGGGTTCTGTTGTGGAATTGGTCCCTATTGTGGAGCTGGTTTCTATTGTGGAACTGGGTTCTATTGTGGAACTGGTTTCTGTTATGGAACTGGTTCTTGCTATAGAACTGGCGTCTGTTCTGTCACTGGTTCCTATTGTGGAACTGGTTTCTATTGTGTCAGTAGTTCTTTTTGTGGAACTGGCTTCTGTTCTGTCACTGGTTCCTATTGTGTTACTGGTTCCTATTATGGAACTGGTTTTTGTTGTGTTATTGGTACCTATTATGGAACTGGTTCCTCTTCCGAATCTGGTTTCTGTTGTGGAACTGGTTTCTGTTGAGCCCTTGGTTCTTATTGTGGAACTGGTTCCTATTGTGGAACTAGTTCCAATGGTGGAACTAGATCCACTTGTGGAACTGGCTTCTGTTGTGTCACTGGTTCCTATTGTGTCACCGGTTCTTATTGTGGAACTGGTTTCTTTTGTGCCTGTGGTTCTTATTGTAGAACTGGCTCCTATTGTATCACTAGTTTCTGTTGTGGAAGTGATTCCTATTGTGGAACTGGTTTCTGTCATGGAACTGGTTCTTGCTATAGAACTGGCGTCTGTTCTGTCACTGGTTCCTATTGTGGAACTGGCTTCTGTTTTGTCACTGGTTCCTATTGTGTCACTGGTTCCTATTATGGAACTGGTTTTTTTTGTATTACTGGTGCCTATTGTGGAACTGGTTCCTCTTCCGAATCTGGTTTCTGTTGTGGAGCTGGTTTCTATTGAGCCCTTGGTTCCTATCGTGGAACTGGTTTCTTTTGTGCCTGTGGTTCTTATTGTAGAACTTGCTCCTATTGTATCACTAGTTTCTGTTGTGGAAGTGATTCCTATTGTGGAACTAGTTCCAATTGTGGAACTAGATCCACTTGTGGAACTAGATCCACTTGTGGAACTAGATCCACTTGTGGAACTAGATCCACTTGTGGAACTAGCTTCTGTTCTGTCACTGGTTCCTATTGTGTCACTGGTTCCTATTATGGAACTGGTTTTTGTTGTGTTACTGGTACCTATTGTGGAACTAGTTCCAATTGTGGAACTAGATCCACTTGCGGAACTGGTTTCTGTTATGTCGCTGGTTGATACTGTGTCAATGGTTTGTAGTCTAGTGTTTGTTTTGGTTACACCCCTGGGGTTTATTATTTCTCTGTTTCCAGTTAAATCCTCAGAATGAGTCACACCATCATCAGTAACAACGGATGGTACTCTACTTGTGAGAGAGGTTGATTTAGGAATGTGAAATGGCCCTACAAATGAAGAAAACACACAGTTTTAGTCATACAAACAGCTTAAAATTGAACACAGAACACGAAAATATATAACTAGTTTACTAAACCTGAACACACACACACACACATATATATAGATAGATAGATAGATAGATAGATAGATATAGATAGATAGACAGACAGACAGGCAGACAGACAGGCAGGCAGGCAGACAGACAGACAGACAGACAGACAGACAGACAGACTGACTGACAGATAGATAGATAGATAGATAGATAGATAGATAGATAGATAGATAGATAGATAGATAGATAGATAGATAGATAGATAGACAGATAATGTCGATAGATAGATAATGTAGATAGATAGATAGATAGATAGATAGATAGATAGATAGATAGATAGATAGGTAGGTAGTAGGTAGGTAGGTAGGTAGGTAGGTAGGTAGGTAGGTAGGTAGGTAGGTTTAAGAGGCAGAATCACCCTCAAGCAACTCAATCATCATTGAACGTCATTATTCACGATAGGTACATATAGGACTAAATATTAAAAATATCAAAATTAATGGCTTCAATTCTTATTCTAAATCATATACCTTACATTATATAGACTACGCACGTTTCATGACAACATATTCCTCGATATTGCTGAAGTAGAAGTTCTCAAATACAATACCATAGTAAAATGATTATATTGCCAATCTTCAGGTCTAGATTATATGAACCTATTTTGCTATTTACATCCTATATAAAGATATGACAAACTAAAATTATATAACTAGAAGTTGTCAGAATAATTTTACTTTAGTAAATAATGAACAGAAATGTGGAATAAAAATAGGAAAAAGAAATGTTAGTAAAAGAAATATTAACTTATCTGTATGGTAATTTACTACCCACGAATTAAACAAGGCTACCACATGAATTAAAATTCATCTGTCCCTAGTGAACAGTCATTAAGACTCTTAACATTATCATAAGCATTACTCTAACTTTTCTTATGAAGTCATTAAAAACATCAAGTATATATATTCACATAAAATTAACCACTTACATGCTATGGGTTTTGTTAGGTCAATATAGTTTCCATCGGTGAGGAGGACTTTGGAGTTCCAGCAGTAAGTCATGATAAGTAATTGACACTGTCCATTCTTATATGAATAACCACAGCAGTTGGAAGTCGCAGAGCAAACCTCTTCACAATACCACACTAAAGAACGGAAGGTAACGTTCGGATATTTTACACTGGTATTGATTATTTGGTAAACATTGCTTTTCTTCTGAGTTTCTGCAATAAAGATTTGTAGACAGAGTAAGGATCATCAGACAGAAAGGAAAGGAAGGAATGAAAAAAGGAATGGAAGAAAGAAAGAAAGAACAAGAAATAAAATATAAGAAAGAGAAGACAACAGGGAAAGAAAATGAAAAAGAGAGGAAGAGAAAGAAGAAATGAAGAAAAGAAGAAAGGAGAAAAGAAAGAGATAGAAAGAAAGTAAAAGAACTATATTACACAACTTAAATTCCCAAAGACAAGCCTTCTTGATGAAGGTTGAGAAGTACTTCAGCCCAGATTGTTTACTCACTAATTGCAAAATCACAGTGGAGAATGAGATCCATATTTAGAATACCGCTGCTACTATACACAAAGACATCAAAAATTAAATCCATCCAACTGCAAAACTCGTTACAACCTTTGACCCACTGAGACTCTGTCTTCAATCTTCATCTTTTCTATGGCTACCACGATGGCTGCTGCTCTTCTAAACAAACTAATGACATTCCATGGAGCCCATCTGACACACTCGTCTCCCTTCCTCACCCCACTTCTACTATGTTTCACTCTTCTTAGCAACCTCATTAAGAATTTTACCTGATTCTTTATCTCCATAACCATCGAGCCTATGGAATTCTCTTCCTACTTATTTTCTTCAGACAGGATCAGCGTTACACAATGTGTGACAAGGCTGCCTTTGAATTTCCTTTACAATCCATCTGACGTGTTTTCACACAGATTTCAACCAAACAGTTTTACTCATAATATAAGTCAGTTGCTCAAGATGTTGCTCATTAACGCAACTTTGGTTCGAGGAGGAAGAAATGTCACATTCCTCTCTCTCTCTCTCTCTCTCTCTCTCTCTCAGGAAGAAGCTAAGGGAATTTGCTTCGACTGGGAATTGAAACTGAACTGCAGTCTCGACAGACCAACAACTTAACTTTTTTTCTCTACAACGCTCACTCTATTCCAGCCTCTCTTTAAAAGGGGAATATTTCGATATTCATATGCTTCCCAATGTACGAGTGACGAAGGTGAAGTGAAAAATAACTTTGATACAACTTTAAATTTGAGTCGTGTCTCGACTCATCAAGTTTGCCAACAGCCACTCTTCCTCACTTGTAAACCTGGAACTTCTTAATCAGTAAATAAAGAACCATATACATAAATACACTATTTACTTACTGTTCTGATCTTGACGAATCATCAGTACTGTCAAAGTATCATGCGTTTCCGGCAATGTAGAATACAATGCATTATTACACTCTTCAAAATCCAATAGACTGCATAAATTATCAAACAGTTGGAAGTATATGCAGTCACAATGGCCATTATAAATACATCTCAATGCACATTTAGGTAAACAACTTTGTTTACAATTGCTGGAGTGGTTTCGTGCAGTAAAGTTTTTATTTAGAACCATTTCATACATTCTGCCCCCTATAAAAACAAAAAAAAAATGGTATTAATATTGGTTTCAAATTTTGGCACAAACCCAATAGTTTCGGGGTAAAGAGAGAGTCGGTTACATGAATCCACAGTATTCAACGGGTACTTATTTTATCGACACCGACAGAATGAAAGACAAAGTCAACCTCAGAACATAAAGAACGTAAAGCATTTTGCCCAGAGTGCCAGCGATTTTGCCAGCTTGCCACCTTAAAATGGTATTGATTTGTTATAACTTAAGTAACTAGAGAACTTTTTCTATTTATCTTTATCTATTTATAAGTCACGTGTCAAAACTATCAGTTACATGTAATCCAGTATAACTTGTGTTGTCAAATCGTTGTCGACTAAACAAGCAAGCCCATTTTAGTTGCTTTGTGAAGAGTGTGAATTTGGACATCCTACACGATTAAAAACATAGCCCGTCAAAATGCGGACGAAATCAAGTGAGTCAATTTCCATCCAGTAATGTATATATTTAGGCATGTTAGTAATTTGTGTATGTTTAGTGGCATGTTCGCATTTCATTCAAATGATGCGAGGAATAAATAAATAATCTTCATCTCCACATCTTGGACATATTGCATAAGAACTAAAAAGTGAGATTGATGTGTGTGCAGCTGTTTTTCACTGTTTTTCATCTCCACATCATTGGACATATTGCATAAGAACTAAAAAGTGAGATTGATGTGTGTGCAGCTGTTTTTCACTATAAAGATAAGCTTGCGTTAGATAGATAGATAGATAGATAGATAGATAGATAGATAGATAGATAGATAGATAGATAGATAGATAGATAGATAGATAGACAGATAGATAGATCTGGGTCATTTATAAGATTTGATTATCGAAATATTAAATAGCAGCAGAATGTTACTCTAGCAAAAGATATTCCTGTTGTGTAAAAAAACTGGGAAGGTCTCATTTAATAATGTAGAGCTAGATATTCCAAAAAAAGATGGGGTGATCATGGCTAGTTTGGTTTTGTATTCACATCTGCTGTAAAATCTGTGATATGGCAGCCATACTGTGAAGAAAGTAATGTTTAATTTTATAAGTTCATAGCATAGGTATCCAACCTACATTTAATTACTATTTTGGTCTTAATTTTCAAATGAGTTCTTCCTTCAGATTTTTAGAGATTTTGCTAGTGTGCGAAGTCTTTGCCAGCGCAGCTATATAGCGTCAAACTACTTTATATCACAACTGAACAACAGCTTTGTTGTTCACTGCATTACTGACGGCGAGAGTGATATGGGCATGTCTATAATTCAATGCAGAACAAATATTTAGAAGGACATTTTTCATAAAGAATCGCATTTTCCCCCCTTCTATCGCCGATATTTCTATCCCTCATCTTTATACGTACAGCTACGGTTTGGGATGCAACTGAGTCAGAAACCAGGTAGTGGGATACCTCTGAAGAATCATGATAATGGTATATTAGAAAATATAAAATGATTATAACTGCATATATGTATTCAATAGCTACGATGGCATTCCACCTGTACAACGCATGCAATGAATATAACACAAATGATCTCATCATTCGTTTGCTTTCTTTCTAAGGCGGTGAGCAAGCAGAATCGTTAGCATGTCGGACAAAATGCTAAGCGGCTTTTCTTCCGGCTTTACGTTCTGACTTCAAATTCTACCGATATCGACTTAGCCTTTTACCCTTCAAGTCAATAAAATAAGTACTCGTTGAATACTGGAGTTGATGTAATTGACTAGCCCACACCTCCAAAATTTCAGGCTTTGTGCCTATAGGAAAAAGAATTATTATTAGAGTGATTCCATAAGGTAAGTGGATGACTTCGTGAAAGTTTCTTAATTTTTACGATAAAAAAAGGAGAAAAAAATGAACTTACATTCAGAAACGACATCTATGGGAATCTGTATAAAGAAAATTAAATATCTTTATGGATGCGTGTATGTATATATATATATATATATATTATATATATATATATATATATATATATATACATACATACATACATACATACATACATAATACATACATACATACATACATACATACATACTACATACATACATACATACATACATACATACATACATACATACATACATACATACATACATACATACATACATACATACATACATACATACATACACGAGTAAGCACATGAATGCAAAACAAGATGAGAAAAAATAGTATTTGAATACCGAAGGTAGAGTAATATACTTTTATTAAAGCCGAAAAAAATCTTCACAAGCTGCTACTCAGAGTTTCACATTATCGTTCGTCGAACAGTTGTGATCACAACTATCCGACGAAGGGTAACGTGAAACTCTGAGTAGCAGTTTGTGAAGATTTCTTCAGTTTTAATAAAAGAATGGATAGCTAGATAGATAGATAGATAGATAGATAGATAGATAGATAGATAGATAGATAGATATCAAAACAAAGAGGGATTAATAAGGGACAGTGATCCAGATAAAATACTTTTTAAGCTCCATGCAGATAAAAATATACCAAATAACAAAAAAGTCTTGTAATAGGTATTGTACTCCAGGGAATCCGAAGTCGAAGTCGATCATTAGTCAAATTTGTAAATCCAAGGTTGTATTACCCAGTTAAGTTGTTTGTTTGTTTGCTTGATTTTTTACAGTTATACATGAAATAGACAGAAATAATGGGTTATATACATGTAATTATTTATTTATTGTAAGCTAACAGCTGTTTCAGATATGCATTTGGGAACGTTCATGGCTCAATTTTATTAATCAATTGATCGATGAACTGAAAATATTAGGAACTAGAAAATCACTCGGAAAACGCTGACCTCCGCCAAGTAGCTCATTTCCACCCATATACACGCATGCTGAAAATCGACTAAATTCCCAAACCAACATCGGCAAAAACATAACCTCCTTGGCGGGGGTAAAAAAAAAAATAACACAGCCATATGATTTTCAGGAAAAACCCTTTAAAAACAGGAATCATCTGAAGCAGTTCACAACCACCAACATCATTGTCATTGCTTCCACTTAACCACATACACTGCCATCAATGTTATCATGACGGTTACCTTGACAGTCACTTTCACCACCACATAACCACTGCAATACCACCATCAACGCCACTATTACCACCATCACCTCACTATCACACATCACACCGCTCCTGACGCCATTATAACCGCCGATACTATTTTATCCTCCTCCCATACTTATCTCGACCATCGTCATCATCAACACTGTCTCTAAACAGCAACGCCACCATAGGTTACGTGGAAACGGTGTGTTTTCAAAGGAGATAATCAAAGAACGTAACAGTGTAATACTTCATGTAAAGTAAATATAACAAATTAAAAATCCTTCAAGAATTCATATAAATTCCCGGATCACTACAAAAATTTCATCATCTGTTCCATGTGTCATTACCAACTTTTCCTGCAAGTTTCATCAAATACCGTTCACAACTTTTTGAGTTATTTGGCACACAGACGGACAGACGGACAAACCAACGCCAATGAAAACATAACCTCCTTTCATGGCGTAGGTAACTATCAGCACAATGCTATCTTCCTCAGAACCAAGACTGCGAAAGAAAAAAGATAAATGGAATTTGGTCGGTGTAGTATTATACAAAACTAGATCGCTTGTTTCTAGCAATCAACCTTAAGCTACTGTTTTCTCTTGTGGAGGCGCGTGGCTTAGAAGTTAGAGTTTTAAGCTCACGATCATAAGGTCGTAAGTTCGAAAACCAGTGGGGGTGTTGTGTCCTTGAACAAGTCACTTTATTTCACGTTGCTCCAGTCTGCTCAGCTGGCAAAAATGAATAGTACCTGTAATTCAAAGTGTCAGCCTTCTCATATTCTGTGTCACATTGAATCTCCCTGAGAACTACATTAAAGGTGCGCATGTCTGTGGAGTGCTCGGCCTCTTGAACTTTCAGTTCACGAACAGGTTATTCCGCTGATCGGATCACCCGGAACCGTCGTCGTCGCATCCGACGTAGTGCGGATTTTATTGTTTTCTTTTACCACGGGAGAATATTTACATCCTGTAAAAAATTTTGATACCCATCAACTTCGTTAGGCCCAGTGGCAGGATTTTGGTGTTTACTACTATATCTTGGAAACTATGTGATGGGGAAGTATTTTTAAATATCTACAAAGGTATCCAGTTCTGTATAAATGCTGACCAAATTCCACCCTCTTTTTAGCCGACCAGCTAAGTAAGGGGGCGTAAACAAACCAGCACCGATTGTCAAGTGGTGAGTACTCTATGATTCTTTGAATCCTTATTTCCAGTTATGTTTGCATATACGTATATGTCATTCAAAATGTGACCGTGTGTGTATCGTTGGCGATTTTTTCCTCCGTCTTCCCTTCCTTGGATCTTTCCTTTTCCTATGTTTCTGACGAAGAGCTCCACCCGAAACGTTAAATCCTCCTTCTTTCTTTCCTTTCCTGAGCGTCCAATGTCCTCGCGTTGTTGTCTTCTCTTTGTGTTTTCATGTTTGGATTAACTCTCTCTCTCTCTCTCTCTCTCTCTCTCTCTCTCTCTTTATACATATATATACACACACACACACACACACACACACACACACACATATATATAATATATATATATATATATATATATATATATATATATTACATGGAAAAACGCGAGCAAGAGAAATAATATTCTTAAGATTATAAACCTGGAAAATTACAGGACAAGTTATTGCACCTGGGAAAGTTCAGGACAACTTATTACATCTGGGTAAAGTACAGAACATTTTCTTAAAATATTGCAGCTAAGAATAAAATTTCAAATAAAATATTTAGATTTAGAAAATATCAGCTTTTATCATAACTAAAAATTTTATTAGAAGTTGTTATTACTTCTATTTGTTATTACTTATTACTTATATTAAAAATAAAAATAACTCAAAATATTTTTTGCACTTTTAAAAAATTCATTTTTTAAATTATTAATTAATAATTAGAAATTTGAAATTAGAAATATTAAATTTCTAAATGTCTCCGAGAGACATGAGCGGTGGTGGAGCGATATAGAGGTTGTGTACTGTCAGCTCAGCGTGACAGTCCGTAAGGGAATTACACCACCACCATTTAGCCCTAGGAAACATCGACGTTTCCTGTCGGCTTTGACACATTTTCTGCTTATATTTGCAAAGGGGAGGCAATCACCCCCGCCAGCTGGGACTAGCACCTGAAGACATATGTTTCTGAGTGTATTGCTCGTCATTAGTCCAGGGTAGCCAGTCTCGCTCGCTGAGATGACTGCAACCTCTCTGCAAATATATCCTATTTTCAGTAAAATTTATTTACTGATCACCGAAATTAGAAATAGTGAATTTCTAAATGTCTCCGAGAGACATGAGCGGTGGTGGTGGAGCGATATAGTGGTTGTGTACTGTCAACTCCACTCCACCACCGCTCATCAAAGACATTTATAGATTGTATATTTATTCTGTCCAGTTACGTATCAGTATAGCGGTCATTTGCAAACTCCAACTTTCATTTCTCCTTAGCCCTCACGTCACACAGTTGTTAATGTTTATTTCAGTTGGGTCACGCCCTTCCAATTGCTATAGATTCGTAATGCATCTTACGGCTGTGCCTGTCACCTGGATGGTGAAGAATCCTATATTGGGAGTGGTAACGACTAGGGTACTGTAGCTGACTGCTTAATGTGATCATTCGTCTGTTGGTTTCCTGTAGCTTTGCTCTTTTTTACAAACCCAGCGAACATATATTTCCATTTTCAAAGAAATTCAAACAATAGATATAAGACCCAAGTTAAAAAGATTCTCAACAATTCAACTTCTCTGGTTGACATTAAGATGCCCACCCCCAATAGGGGCGTTAACTTACACATTTTAGAGCTCCATGACCTCCATATTTCAGGAGTAAAATCATTTTAACAGGTTCTATAAGACTGGAATTTTGGAATATGCGCATAAAAATCAGTAGTATGGGATACATGTGGCACGATTACAATTTTGTTTGGGTGTGTAAAGAGGGAAATAACCCTCATCTGCAATTTTGATGAAATTCGAAACATAGGTATTCCAGTTCGTTACAGAAAATATAACAGAAAAGTCTAATTCTTCAATTGTATGTAACTCGGGCAACGCCGGGTAACTCTGCTAGTGTGTGTGTATATATATATATATATATATATATATATTATATATATATATATATATATATATATATTCTGTTGTGTCTGGGGAGTCATTTTCTTTTTGTGCCTTATAACAGAATATGCTTCAACACACGAACTCATATAAATAATCTTGCAAACCAAATTCAAAAACGAAATATATATATACATATAATTATATATACATACATACATACATACATACATACATACATACATACACACACACATATATATATATATATATATTATATATATATATTATATATATATATATATATATATATATATATATATATATATCTTATCAGATAAGATATATATATATATATATATATTATATATATATATATATATCTTATCAGATAAGAGAAAAAATCTATCAGAAAGGCACTCTATCTCTCTTTAAAAATATCTTTTGATAAGCATAACAAATGCGCAACCGGTAAAAAGAAATTTCACCTAATTAAATACACTCTCCCTTACTTAAATTATTTTGCCAGCATTTTCTTCATTTCCTTTTTTATATATCACAACTCGTGTTCCACATCTCCTTTTTTAAATATATATATATATATATATATATATATATATATATATATATATTATATATATATATATTATATATATATTCTCTTTTACACGTTTCAGTCATTTGACTGCAGGCATACCGGAGCACCGCTTTTAGTTGAACGAATCAACCCCAGGACTTTTTCCTTGTAAGTCATGTACTTGTTCTATCGGTCTCTTTTGCCGAACTGCTAGTTTCGGGGACATAAACACATCAATATCGGTTGTCAAACGATGGTAGAGGGACAAACACAGACACAAAGACACACACATAAATATAAATGCATATAAATATACACGACGAGTTTCTTTCGGTTTCCGTTTACCAAATCCACTCACAAGGCTTTGGTCGGCCCGAGGCTATAATAGAAGACACTTCCCTAAGGTGCCACATAGTGGGACTGAACCCGGAATCATGTGGTCAGAAAGTGAGCTTCTTACCACACAGCCACGCCTGCGACTTTTATATATATGGACACGCGCATACACACACACACATTTGTGGTGTGGCTTCATCAAAAAAGTGGAACGGTTTTAGGTATTCAGGTAACAAAAAAAGGTGATCATTTTAACAAATTAAAATATTTTTGGAATTTTAAAGACGATCGTTTAAAAGACGATGCTTGATATTTTGGACCACTTAGCTTAATGGCACAGAGGACTTAATCAAAGTTTGAGAGATCTGGAGATCGATTTTCTGTAGGGGCATGATAGCCAACTGGTTTTTTTTTTTTTTCTGTTTTCTAAGCCTATCTTCTATGCTGTTTTCACTGCTATTCTGTATTAGATATTTCCTTTATTATTTGTAAAATACCAACTCACTCACCCCGCCCCGCCCTAAGTTATTCTTAAGGACAAATTTTGTC
This sequence comes from Octopus sinensis, assembly GCF_006345805.1. Lineage (NCBI taxonomy): Eukaryota > Metazoa > Mollusca > Cephalopoda > Octopoda > Octopodidae > Octopus > Octopus sinensis. Next base: position 30,700,771 of record NC_043010.1, read on the forward strand.
ACTCGCAAGCTCTTCTAGGCTTCATCACTACTTCGGTTCCCAGCCAAATTGAACGCTGGTTTTTTTAGCAATGATGGCCGGTCTTCAGCTACATTTTGAGATAAAATAGCTAAAATTTGGTTCATTAAAAAGAAAGGTAAAGTAAATTGCAATTAAAAAAGAAAAGTATAGATTAATTAAATCTAAAAGTCTGTGCTCATTGGGAAGAATCTTTCGGAGACAAACACGCTAAAAAGTTGGCTACAAAAAAGTGGTGTGTCTTTAAGTGGTGATCATTTTAACAAATCAAAATGTTTGTCATTTTAAGATATTTAGCATTATAAAAGACAGTAGCTGCTGTTAATTCTCTTTGCTTTATGGTATAGGACGCTTGATCGGAGTTTGAGATATACGGGGCTCGATATTCTGGAATGACTTGCTTGCCACTTTTTCATTTTTTTTTCTCCGTTTGCTAAGGGGTATTTAGTCAATCCTCTAACCTGCTTCCACAGCTATTCTGCGTTCGAGATTTACTTTAGATGAAAGAGCTCTTTGAGAAGAATCTTATGGAGAAAATCTTGTCGAAAAAATTACAAAAATGTTGTGTGGCTTTAAGAGACGAAAAAAAGGTGACTATTCTATTCTAATCGCCCTTTTCAAAGCGAACCGTCATCTATTGTTGACGATTGCCGCCGTCAACGTTCGCTTCACTAATCCACTAACTCGGTCTCTGAAAGATTTGCGCGCCGGCAAGGATGCGTTCAGCTTCCAGTAACCGGGTACCTGTCTAAGGAGTCTATAACTCGACTGTACAGGTTACAAAGTTGTGGTCTGTGTAGTCGATTACTTTAAACTGTGAACAATCTATGCTATCCTTATCTGCTTCTCTACAGAATTACCCTATCTAGATACGATCTGAATGACCTGATGCGGTTTGACCAGGTCCACGCTGGTACAATAAGATTTTTTTCTCTCTCTTGAACTAATCTTTCAAAATTTTCCTAATGGTCTCTGTTGTAACTTTGATATGTTTGTCTCGTGTATTGCCATAGTTTATTTGTTCATTTACTCTGAAACAATCACACTGAAAATATTCTGATACGTTAACTTTAAGAATGAAGTTTTGAACGATTCCTTTGTCGAACTGTGTATGAAATATGATACCCTTCTACACAATACAGAATATATATGAATACTCTCACTTTGCCTTATGGCCACGCCGGTAAGCATCAAAGTATGGTCTGTCATATTTGCTTCGTTGAAGCCAATATTAATAGATAATGGTATCCCGATGCTAACATTTGATTTTATGAGGGATGATAAAATTAATAATTTGAATTTCTTTTCCCTTCTGTTCAGTATAATCCAGTGATTCCCAATGTGGGGCACACGCCTCACCGGTGGGGCCTGGGTAAATTGTGGTGAGGCGTGTGACCTAAATTTTTTCTTATTTTTTTAGCGGCACATGGAATTATGAAAATCTTTGTTTTTTTTTTAGTCAATAATGTACATTTGGGGGGGGGGGACTTGATACTTAATAAAAAAAAAGTTACCGGTAGATTCTTTCGTATTAAATAATTGTGATAAAATATTTAAAATAGAGTTGTTGCTTTTTCCCCCACCACCAGTGGGGCATACCTTTTTCTGGAAAGTTATAGTGGGACCTGGGGAAGAATTGGTTGGGAAACACTGGTATAATCTATCTTGGCAAATTTCCTTTGTACATGCAACAATAATTCAGTTAGTGGACACGTCCATTCTACGATGTCAGCTCTCTGAACATGTCTATTAAACAGTCTACAATTTTGATTCGCTAATTACGGAGCAGCCCGTTTCTATATTTGAATTAGAGGTATATTCTTTGATTTTTTTTTTGATATGCTGTCTGGACTTTAACTTTACAGCATATCACTTTTTTTTTACCTGTATTAAGTATAATATAACTTGAAGGTTTAAGAGATAAAATGTAACATATTGCTTAGTCTTATGAATATTACACATCTATACACGCTTTCTTTTATAATGGTAAGACAGAATGAAATCTCGTAATGAAACATTCGTTGATACCATAAAATTCATTTGTCTGTTTTAGTGTGTGTGTGTGTGTGTGTGTGTGTGTGTGTGTGTGTGTGTGTGTGTGTGTGTGTGTGTGTGTGTGTGAAAGCGCGTGGCTTAGTCCATGAGATGTTGCACTCACGATCGCAAGATTGTAGCTTGGATTCCCAGACCGACGGTGCATTGTGTTCTTGGGCAAAACACTTCATTCCACGTTGCTGCAGTCCACTCATCTATAACTGGGTGACTCTACGATGGACTGAGGTTCCTTTCATGGTGATTGTTCGCCTACCCGTCTAACAAGCAGGATGACGTTGTTCGAAGCAATTGTGACAAGCGGTGTATAACAGCAGCCTGATACAGTGATACTTTGATATAGACATGTATATATGCATGCATACATGTATGTATGTATGTATGTATGTATGTATGTATGTATGTATGTATGTATGTGTGTGTGTATATATGTGTGTATGTGTGTGTGTGTGTACGCGCGTGTGACAAACAGACAGACAAACAGATAAACAGAAAAAAGACAAAGAGGAGTTTTGTATATTAGTATCCAGTGAATAGTAAAACACAGAAAGCGTTCCCCCCCCCCCCAGGTACTGACAAATAGTTTAGCAAAACGTAAAATAAAATAAAATAAAATTGCCATTATTACAAAGATGCATAAGTATTAATCCAACTTTTTCGCTCAAATATCAAATATATCAATCAATATAACTTACCAATACAGAGATCAACAAAATCTTCAGTGAACACAATCTATACAGCACCATTTCTTTATAAAAGACGTCCCTCTCTGACTTTGTTCACGTCTCAAGATTTTTCTGTATCTTTTGAAACAAAATTTTCTGTATTTCTGATTTTACTTCCCGTCAAAAAGCGACAAGTTCCAAATCTAATTTTACTGAATTTATCATATTTGTTGGTCTTTTTTGATGTGGTGAGATAGATTATTTTTCCTATATCTCTCTGACATTTAAAGTGCGATGGACCTCACCTCTCTATCTGAAATCTATAGATTACGTGTTTTGCAGGGATCCTGTTTGACTGTTTGCATTCCCACCTTGTGACAGGCTGCAGTTGAACATAAACAATATTTTCGTCTAATTTATATATTTTTTACGGTCCGCGAAACATCTAGATTAAAACGTTGTGACAACACTTAGAAGGTATTGAATGCAAACATGGAAACAATCGATCAAACACTAACGCTAGCTATACTCGATGGAATCGTACCCAATGATTGATAGGTATTTAAACTATACGGGGAAACAGTAGAAATTAAACTACATCAGATAAAGAAATGCTAAATGAAACACACAGGACGTACATTCCAACGAGTATGTATGATGTACCTATGAGTACTGGGAATGATACATACATGATGGCTGCCCCCTCGCTATCGAGTATGGCCATTGCACGAGGCTTAACTGTTATTGGTGCTGTGATCGAATGTGACTTTTTAGCCCAGCTAAAGATCTACAATGTCTTGTACAGAATTGGCAGCTAAAAATTTTACCGGCAATAGCCGGCTGTAGTTGCAAAGATATATGAAGCCCAGTTAATACATACATGCATACATGCATGCATACATACATACATACATACATACATACATACATACATCATACATACATACATACCTACCTACCTACCTACCTACCTACCTACCAGTTTTTCCTCTCCACATCACTGATGTTGACCAAGGAAAAGGCAAAACCTGATACAGCTTGGCACCAGTGACATCGCAACTCATTTCTACAGTTGATTGAACTAGGTGAACAGCAGTGACTACTCAAACGCTCGATGGTCTGGCTAAATCCAGCTGGCAGTGTATAAAATTTTAGCATAAAAATTTACGGCTGATTTAGCGAAATGCTAATGCATATATTAAAAATTAATATAAGCAGCTAGGCTCAATATAATGGTATAAAGGAAAGCATTTATCGTCACCAATTGTGACTGGCGGTGCCGAAGCACCTATATATATATATTATATATATATATATATAATATATATATATATATATATATATATATATTATATATATATATATATATATATGTATGTATATACATACATATATGTACATACCTATATATATGTATGTATATATACATACATATATGTACATACCTACATATATATGTATATATATATACACACATATATGGGTACAGGACATCAAAAAAACGTTGAACACAATGAGAAACGAAAAAATAAAAACAAAAACATAGAAAACGAACTTTTTTTTGAACAATGAAAAAAACAGACAGAGAAACGAGACATGCAACATAAAGAATATTCCCCTTCATCAGTTGTCCCTTTTTCGTTCGAAACGCGCAATAGATGAAACAGAGACAACTGATGAAGGGGAATATTCTTTATGTTGTATGTCTGGTTTCTCGGTCTGTTTTTTTTTTTCGTTGTTCGAAAAAAAGTTCCTTTTCTGTTTTTGTTTTTATGTTTTCGTTTCTCATTGTGTTCAACGTTTCCCCGATGTCCTGTATATATGCATGTATATATATATATATATATATATATATATATATATATATATATATATATATATTATATATATATATATAATATATATATATATACATATATGTAGGTATGTACATATATGCATATATATATATATATATATATATATATATATATATTAATATATTATTTATAATATTATATGATCGAAGCCACGCACCCGTTTCCAAGTAAGTATATATATATATATATATATATTGCGTTACTTTAAATGCGTATGGTCATGCAAAAGTCGATTGCATCGAACGCAGTTACTATATCGTTTTGTTCGTTTTAACAGCTTGATAAATGGCGAAGCAAATTAATATTTCGACCAGGAAACTCTGTATAGTTGTATTTCACAGGGCGTTTTGAGGTTTTTATTATATCTTTACGCTTTTAACTGATCGAAGGCTTTGCTACTTGTTGAAAATCTTATCACTCAGTATTAGTACATACACACAAACACACACACACACACATTTATATATATATATATATTATATATATATATATTATATATATATATATATATCAGGCAAAATTCGATTGCATCGAACGTAGTGACCAAACCGACTTGTTTGTGTTTTTTAGCAGCTTGATAAACTATCAAGCTTTTAAATTAATGTTTCGACCAGGAAACACTAAGTAGCTGTATTTCACAAGTTTGTGTATGTGTGTGTGTTTATTACTAGCCTAAGTACCCGGCGTTGCTCGGAAGTTTAAAGAATGTTAAAGGAAATATATATATTTATTCTGATAAAAAAAAAATATTTTCAGAAAAAGTCTATCAGATGACGTGAGTATAAAGAAAGTTATTAAAACAAATCCTAAAATCAACCACAGTCTAATTTTGTAGAATTTCTAAATATACAATGTTTTCAGTGTGTCCTTTAATTGGGGTACAAATAAAAAGACTTTTTGGAACTTCCAACTCGCGAATATCTTACATATAATTACCCATAAGAGAAGCAAGGTGAAGCAAGGTTTAGGTCCAACAACCTTGAGAGATTATCCTTGAGATTTGTTTATCGACATAGCAAAACTTAGTTTCACTAGGAACTGGAGCCGCTTAAATTCAAAGGGGAGGTCAGATGGGATTAATGGGATCCGTGAAATGAAGACATCCTCACCATTATATTTCCCAGTGATAATTGCTGCTTCTATGACATAGGGTTGCATCGCTTTCACCGCCAGTCTGGTGCCGTTGCACCAGCAAGGTGGATCCAGATTCCTGAGCAGCATGACTGGGGCCCCATTTTTAAGTGGTATGTTGTATGGTGGCATCCCTGATGGCTGTAGAGAGTTCAGGAACTCAGTTGAAAAGACTGCAGCTTGGTCGTGATCAACGACAGTGTCGATGGATTTGAAAGACAGTTCTTGTCCTGGTAATAGCCACAAGAGATCCCAATTGATTTTGTCGACAGCATCATTACGTGGAGCGAAGATGGCTCACTCACATAGCCATTGACTGTTGCCAAAGTTTTGTGCAATGTTTGGAAACACATGAATTTTGAGATCCTTGACAGTTGGTACCGTCTCACCACAGGGTAGCTTGTATTGCTGCTGCAATTCTCCATATAAATGATAGCAAAGTGTGTATCAAATGAAATTAAAATCTTGGTTCAGTGACAGATCGATCGAATTAGTAAAGTTTTAAAGTGAAAAAACAAAACCGACGTATACGACAGGTATGTAAAACATATTTCAGTTTACTTTCTGTGTTCATTCGCACACAGAACTCAGAAAATTTACAGATATTTAGCTGCTATTTTTAGCAGTTCATTTTCAGTTTTAGACAACGGGATGGGGTGGCATGGGGTGTGTGAATCAATTTTGGAGTTCTTCATAGGAAATTCGAAATAAAAATGTTTTCCCATATTCTTAACCTCCGTATTTTTCCACGTAGATTGAAAAAAAAATTGAAAAAAAGTTTAAAATTTTTAATTTGTGGGGGTGGGAATTTAAGTTTCGAAAACATGGATTTTTTGCATATTGGGAATCTCCGTCATCGAAAACATAGGAATCCGCTGAACAAAAAAAATCGGAAGAGTTGTATGGGCGGCGGGGCTACAGTCCCCTATATGGGCAAGGGCCAAAATTTGACCCACCCTAGAACCTTCCCCAAGTAATGAAAAACCTTCATGCCAAATTTGGTACAGATTGATCCAGCGGTTTGGCCGTGCATAGAACACACACACACACACACAGTGAATTTTATAAATATAGATAACCGACCGAATGCTTTACTGCTTGTTGAAAATCCTATCACACAGTATAAGTGTGTATGTGTATATGTATGTGTGTGTCTGAGTCCGTGTCTGTGTGTGTGCGTCTATCTATGCGTGCGCGCGCGTGTATATATATATATGTACATGTATATGTATGGATATACATACATACATGCATACATAAATACATACATACATACTTACATACATGAGTATTTACAGCAGTGTAATGAACCCGCATTCTGGTAGATTAATGTATTTCTATATACTCTGTCTACTATTGCAAAGCAGTACATGAACGACATTCAAAAAGTGAACAAAACCGAAATAACAAAGAAAGTATTATCATGGGTTTTGAAGACAGAGAAAAAAATATCTGAATTACGGAGACCATCAACCATGTGGTGATGCTTATTGCGCGCAAAGAAGCGAATCACTATACGTCTCACCAACAAAAAGTGAAGAAGGAGATAGAAGTGATGTTTGGAGGCAGCAAAAAGTGGACAGTTACTGATCACCCTTAAGCAGGGGTCAAAAGTTATCAGTGAGAAACTCTGAAAAGAGAAAAACAATAAACAAAGAATTTAACTGGAACTAGGCAGCAGTATACAAAGACATGAGAGGAGAAGCAGTGAACATTACAGGAGCTCCTTCACGAGAAGACATAGACTCAATTTTGGAGGAAAATCCTGAGTGAAGAGGAGTTTAACCAAGGTGTTCTGTGGTTGGAAAAAAATCGAAGAAGTTATTGTCCCTTCATTACACTCAAGAAATACAGCATTGATGGTGATATCCTTGTAACTGGGATCCAGAAACTTCAGGAATGAAAAGCACCTGAAAGAGATTTGATTGTTGGATATTGGTACAAGAAGCTAACTTTCTACCGATTATATCTAATTAATCTATACCAGCAAGTTCTCAATGGGAACAGTAGCATACCACCCTGGTTAACTCTGGCAGAAACAAAACTCATCCCGAAATGCAGAATCACCCACATGGCAAAAGTCTATCGGTCAATTGCATGCCAGAACTTAATGTATAAGATATGTACAACATGTTTAAACCTCTTCCTCTAAGACTATTGTGAAAGCAATAACTTCATCACAGCAGAACAAGCAGCTGGGAAGAAGGGAGTCTGGGGATGTGCTGAATAACTGTTAATCAACAAAACTGTGATGTCAGAGGTGCGGCAGCATAGAAGAAATCTAGTTTCAATGTGGCTAGACTACAAATAAGCTTTTGACTCTGTACCCCACTCATGGATGCTAGAAGCCCTTCAACTTGCTAAAGTTCCGGTGAGCATAATCAAAGCCATAGTTGACATGACTTCATCGTGGATCACTATATAATATATATATATATATATATATATATATATATATATATATATATATATATATATATATATATATATGCATATATATGGAGAAAGTAAGAAGAAAAAAGCGAAAATGCACATTGGATATAAAAAATAAAGATTTTTTTAATGAAAAGTAGTAGTAAATATAAACAATTAGATGAACTGAGGTAGAATTAAGAAGAATAAAAGCCAGCATTTTGAATTGTTAAAGGGATTCAAAGTCATACCGGTTTCGTCAATTGCTGTTGACGGACTTCTTTCAGTTTCCGTCTACCACTCTACTGTTACGGAGGTAAATTAACAGGAGAACATTGTACCCTAGTTCCGTTGGTTGGAGTTGAACTGGCGCTCCAGTTGTTCGGGACGACGAAAAAAAATCTCCTTTGTCCTGTCAACGGCCACGGTAAATAATGATTTTAGGAACTGATCTCTGATCCCTACACGGTCAAGGAAAGTTGATAAAAAAATAAAAATGTCACCCATTAAAAAGGTGACGGGCGTTGGTGTTAGGGGGTCAGTTGGCAAGAGGCGGTAGTCGTGAGAGACGGTCAGTCGATGCGGACAGCCAGCCAAGAGATGATAATGGCGAAGCGAGAAAGACAGGCAGGGAGTTAGAGATGAAGACGGCGAGAGACAGATAGAGGCAGTAAAGAAGATGACAGTGAAGGGACAGAGAGAGACACGTGAAGAAGCCGGACTGATATAGTGGGGTTTTGTTTTAAGTGTTGTGGAGAGGTATATGTGCCGGTAATGTTAATTTACGTTTTGATTTGTGTTTTGAACTTTGATGTTTTAAATGTAAAAAAAAGGAGACTCTGTGACATAATCTGTTGAAAAGAAAAGGAAAAAAGAGAACTTGTAAATGTAAAAAAAGAAAAAGAACTGTTAGATGTGTTTCTAAAAGAAAAAGAACATTGTGTTAGAAGGAGAGATTGAAAAGAAAAGAAAGAGGAGAAAAGAAAAGAGAAAGACTATTTGTTTTGAAGGATCGAACTCTGAATTTTAACTGATTGTTGTTGGGCGTTGTATTTTGCTAAATGCCATTGATTGTTCTTTTTTTAAAACTCTGTGTACGATCTGTTAAATGTTTGTTAACCTTGTGTTGTAGTTAAATGCTTTTGCTTTGAAATGTTTTGATTGATTTTGTGAAGTTATAAAAATTGTTAAATTACGTTGCCTCCGCTGTCTCTCTCCTTTGTTGTTGTTGTCTCGGTTTCTGGCTCTGGCTTGCGTTCGCCGCTGTCCACCCTCGCTTTCTGTGGTGGACTTCCGTTTGACTGAGCGTGATCGTCGTCGCGACTTGGGGCCCGTTATAGACCCGGAAGGCCTAGGGTCGTAGGGTCCTGAGTTGAGTGAGCGGCGGCGTAACACTACTATAGCCCCGGGCTTTGGTCGGCCGGGAGCAGTAATAGTAGACACTTGTCCAAGTTTCCATACATGTGTGATTGAACTCAGAAACGTGAACAGGAAGCACTTCTTACCACACACCTACATCTGCGCCTTCAAAATTGCCCCACTTCAAAATTGCAGGCCTTATGTCAAAAATGAAAATGAGAATTATTATAAGCAATTTTTCGGCGTACTACCTAATTATTATATTTTCTTTAATTTTAAAACAAACCTGATATCGAATAAACCATACGCATTTACTAGGTTATACTCTACTTTACTTGAAAAAAAAAGGAGAAAAGAAACCAAATTAAATGAGATGGTCTAGGCAGGGTTGCATTTGACAGTAGGTTATCTAGGGTTAACATCTCTTTTCATGCTTGTGTTATTTCTATCTCAACTGAAACAAAACACATTTGCCACACGCACACACACACACACACACACACACACACACACACACACAATCTCGCGTCAGTCACTAATCTTCAAACACACACGTTTCTCTGTTTTGACATGTTTATGATAGAACTTACTAATCAATAATACTCGTTCGTATCTAATAAATACAGCTAATTACAGATACTGTTTCGTATTTTCAATTCTTTTGTATCATAAATTGAATGTTAGTGTTTGAGTATATGTTTATTAGATATAATTTAGATTATAAAGGTTGTTAGTATTTCTTAGGAAGTTAATGTCTATAACAAAAAATATTAAAGTATCACCTATCAGTGGTCAATTTGTTAAGTATGAAAGGTGTTCATACTTTTGTAATTTTTCTTGTTCTGGATCATTCGTAAAAAAATTTATAGTATTTCTTAAAGGTTTGCAGCAAGAGTTAGGAATAGGCGCAAGCATGTTTGTGTAGTTAAGAAGTAAGTTCCCGGATTCGATCCCACTGCGGGACACTGTATTATCTAATGTTGACTAATACCTATTTCTTTACTGCCCACAAGGGGCTACACACAGAGGGGACAAACAAGGACAGACAAACGGATTAAGTCGATTATATCGACCCCAGTGCGTAACTGCTACTTATTTAATCGACCCCAAAAGGATGAAAGGCAAAGTCGACCTCGGCGGAATTTGAACTCAGAACGTGGCGGCAGACGAAATACGGCTACGTATTTCGCCCGGCGTGCTAATGTTTCTGCCAGCTCACCGCCTTAATGTTGACTAATACCTTGTGAGTGAAAGCCTGCCGTATATGCATGTATTATGTATATACGCTGTGTTTATAGTACAGAGATATGTCAGGGTAACGCCTTCGTATGTATATACAAGTGACTAAAAATTCTAAAGCATGTCATGCGACTAAAAACATAAATAAAATATCAACCAACTAAAATTTTTTTTTTAATTTTTACCTCCCTCAATTAAAAATATGTTTAAAAAGTTCATTTTATAAAAAAACATGGTAGGTTGGAATCCAGGAGTGTAAGAGAGTTCCACAAAATTAAGTCAAACAGATCTATGGCCATTTCAGAAGTTCACTGCTGCAATTTGATTATGAGTTTAGGTGCATCTCGGTAATAACCCCCTCATCAGGATGAACAGGAATCTCAACAATTAGTCATTCACAGGAGTTACAAACCAGCTGCATACCTAATTTACGATAATAATCTATCGCATAAAAAAAAAATTATTTCATTGCCAAACATGTAGGTGGCTGCTAATCATAGGAATTTTACTATACTGTTTCAAAACCCAATAAAACTAAATACTATTTACCACAACTAGTTTTACTTTTATATACTTTCGGAAAAGTAGAAGAAAACTAATGGTTGCAAAAAGGGATCACCACTGTAAACTTATTTAATGTTTTAGGCCCAAAGGACCTAAGGATGGCAAGAGATTCCCTTATACACAACTTACACTTGTTAATATTAACTCTAAAGTAAGGGGCCCTCAAGATAACAGATCATTCAAGAGAGTAACTTCTTTTATTCTTCTTTAAATCATGTATATAAGAGAGAAGTGTAGTGGAGTTACAATATTTTTCATTCGAAAACAATTTCATGTGGGCCCTATATCTCGCCTTAAAATCGACAATATTGCCTATGTAAAACCTATCCAAATTACCCTCCTCTTTAACAACGAACGCATTTATATATAGCATTAGCAGTCAGACAGAATCGATCAAGGGGACATAACCTAGGGTTTCTAAAATTACAAGATTTACCAGAACCACCAATATCCTTCTTACTAATACTAACATTAGTTATCTGGCTTCCAGCGTTCCTCCCTTCAGCTATATCATTACAGGTGGTTGATAAGGCCGGTGGAAGTAAATGGCTTGTAACACCAACCTTAGGCTTATTAGAGCTTACCTACCCAATACCAGAGTTTCTAGCAGAGGAATACTTCCAGTGCACTTGCCCATTTAATTTGCTTCTACTAATAGATGCAATAATGGAGGCCAAATTCGGCATTACCGAATAACAAAATTTGATGGAGGATTTATTGCAGATGCTGTAGTATTTCTGATTCTTTGGGAAATTCTCCTTCAAAATCTTAAAAAACAACTTGGGCAAATTACTTACTCACAAAGAAAAAGGGAGTGCAAACCAGATGATTTCCCGTATTCTAGAATGTGAGCTCTTGGTTTTACTCATCTCCTCACTGCCACTATTTCGCTTCCAGTACATATTCCTAACATCTTTATATACGTAACTAACTGATGGCTTACATTGGTTGCAATCAGATAATGCATGGCATTTCACTTGATTTTCTGCGACATGGTCAGGTGGTAGACCAGCCATCTTGTTCTTAAATCTTGTGTTAGATATATAGAAGATTTTTTGTTTTAAAGCTGCTTAATTTTACAGTGTTGTTGTATACTGGTGCATGTTGATCAAAAATGTCTTCATTTGCAGACAAGTTAAAGATTCTGATCGAGATAGCACTAACGGTGCTATCAATAGTAGATTTTGGATGATTGGAGGAGACATTGATATATGAGATAGATTTATTTGGCTTACAAAATCGGTAGTATAAACCCGTATCCAGATTCAAAGTAACATCCGAGAAGTTCACCACTCTGGAGTTAACATCAAAAATAATATTAAGATTAAAGAAATCCTTTAAGAAACCTCTCAGGGATTTCTTCAATCTATTCAATGTAGCTTTAGACTGGTCACATACAGCTAGAAGCACATCATCTCTATATAACCCCCACCCCAGTAAGGAGGGGAAAACTATCCCTAATCTGCGAAAGGAGGTATAAGCCCACTAAATCGGTCACCTGTGTTGAATCCAATGACCCCATAATAATATCAAAAAAATTTTTTTTCAGTCGATTGATATTTTATGTTTTTAGTCACTTGACACGCTTTAGAATTTTTAGTCGATTGTATATACCTTCTTGATAGGCCATTCTATATATTTATATTTTTATTTGCATACATATATTTTTACCCTCTGTGTTTTTTTTATATATGTATTCTTTTTATATATTAAGGGCCAGGGTAATATTTATATATGATCAAATGTATCAAAGCGTGGTGTGATATAAAGTTGTTGACTCGAATTTGATGTTTGTTCTCTAATCAATGTTTTTCATTTTTGTCTCAATCTCATTTAAGCACTTCTTTTTTGCGGTCTTAAAAACCCTTTTGTCTCCATAAAAAGACGCAAAAACTATTTCTTGTCATATATATATATAACAACAAAATTTTATATCTTGGGCATCCACAAAGCCAAAGCCTTGTAGACAGCTCATCAGACTCTATATAAAAAGAAAAAGGTTTTAAAACATCTACGTCGTGGACGTAAGGAGATACTCGGAAAACAAGAAATACGTCTTAACAAAAGTACATTAATCAGGGCAGGTTATTTACCCTGAACCAAAAGAAAAAAACACAACTCTTATAGACCAAAATAGGCCTAACTAGCAAATGGGGAGATCTAATTTTCCAGTAAGCAGCGCTTGAAGTGGACACATTTAGAAAACACTTCTTTCCGACTATTTAACGAGCCAGTTTCATATAGTCCTTGAGAATTTTGGCTCTCTCCGTGATGCAGATCTTGCAACAGCCATTTCTATTAATATATGGGCCCGGATGATCAATTAATTTCCACCTGATATCATATGGGGTCCCTTGATCTCTGAGGTGCCACACATGGCGGGCCAGGGATGTGAAAAACTGTCTTTCTGGGACTCTGAGCTTCTCAGTAAACCTGCTCCTAGCCAAAGCATCATTGTAGTGGGGGGCAGCCCCATTAAAGATCTCTCTATTGGCCAATGGTAAATTTCTTGGACGTAACCTTAGACCTCGCTACAGGAAAGTATTACCCATGCACGAAACCTTATGAGGATACAGTATACATCCACAAGAGCTCAAACCATCCCCCTACTATAATTAGAAACCTGGTTCCAGGTATTAGTAAATGACTATCTAATCTCTCGAGCAATAGAAAGATCTTTAATAGGGCTGCCCACACCACACTACAATGATGCTTTGGCTAGGAGTGGGTTTACTGAAAAGCTCACGTTTGCAGACAACCCCCAAGCACCCTCTCGTCACCCCAAAAGGATTAGGAGAAGGCAAATTATATGGTATAACCCCCACTTTCAACCTAGAAGTTTCCACCAACATAGCTAGGGGCTTCCTGTCGTTAATTAAGAAACACTTCCCTAGAGGCCATAAGTATTATAAACTCTTCAACCCCCCTCCCCATAATGTCAAGGTGAGTACTCCTGCTTAGACAACATTGCACCTAACATCACGTGCAACAACATATGTAAAAAATGCACCCACTCCACCGCCAACCCCAACCTAAAACTTCCAAAAACCCATTATGTGCCCTCTAGAAGGATCTTTTCTCTCAAGGGCCGTAGTATACTGAACCACCCTTAACCATCCGATGGCATTACTAGGCACTATACAGGTATGACAGCTAATGACTTCAAGGAAAGATACTGCCAGCATATGCACTTGTTCAGATTCAGAGGTAGAGAGAACTCTACTTACCTGTCTTGTTTTCTCTAGAGACTTCGCGATCTCCGAGATGAAATACCCAGCATCCAGTGGACAATTGTTGACAGAGCCCCACCATAATCACCCGGTGCCCCCAACTGCCAGCTCTGCCTCCGTGAAAAACTGCATATCCTCCAACAACCCGCAGCATCCATCAACAAGAAATACAACTTATCATCTTACTGTCACCAGAGATATGCCCTTCTGACAAATTTCAGGGTTTTGAACTGCCGACAAACTGGATATACCACCTTAACACTAGCTGCTACTTTGCACTGCCTGCACCATGGTCACCACTACCAACCCCATGAGCAGGACACCGTTTACCAATCCCCAATGCTTACCAATCCCCAATGTTTACCAATTTCCAATGCTTACCAATCGCCAACACTTGTTTTACGCATGCACTGATATGCATGCATACATGCTTGTGAATATACATATGTACATATGAAGTTGCATGTGTGTGTGTGTGTGTGCATGCATGCCCATGCACAGATGTGCTCACTCGCATCAATATACACATTCATGCAAAACTACATGAGCGCATCTGCACACCCACATATAGAACTATATACTTGCACATGCCACCCCTTCCTACTCACCCCCCAACAACCTGACTGACTTCTAGTCTGTTTCCTGTCCTCCACGTAGTCAATTTTCTGTTTACCATGTGTTCTTTTCCAACTAACTGTTACCCATATATCAACATCAAACCTCTATGTGACCTTCCTTGACCAATCGCAGCCCACCTTACAGAAATAACAATCAACTTCTGTCATTCAAATCGAAAATGGCTGACGACAAGGACATTGTGCTTGAAACTCAAAAGTACCAATGAATTTGAATCAAATTGTTTTGATTCATATATATATGTGTGTGTGTGTATCCTTCAACAATATAAATTAGTGGGAAACTATAAACATTGATGAGAAATATCAATAAACCTGTGCTTTCATACATAAATCCCTTGTGATGTTTGTTTCATCCAAATTACATAGGCAATCACATATCACTCTCAGTATCACAATTGCAGTGACCTTATAATTGGTCCGTTAGAAACTTATTCACAAAATGATATAAAATAAATTTAAAAAATTAATAAATGGTCACCAACTCACATTACAAACACAGATAAGGGCATTCTTAAAAGAGTACAGGTCCCAGATCTTTTTTTTTTGTTTAGTCATAAGAGGAGGAGTAGCGCCTATGACTTTGCTAGACCTTCAAAAGCTGCTGAGATCAATACAGTTGTTCAGCTTGAATATAGCTGGCTGACATCTGCAGAAACAACTTAGACATTTTGAGAGGAAGGTTTAGGCAAAGTGGTTAATATAATTGTAGGGGTGATAAGAGGAAGAAATACATGTAGGCTTGAGTGGAGGTGACATACAACTAGCTTGTTCAAATGAGCAGTAACCACAGTAGTAGCAGTACAGTATGTTGAATGAGGATACAGCACATCTGCAGACCAGATATTCCAGTGTGTTGGTGAGTTGAATTTTAGACACTCAATTGGATGGCCTTCTTTTGAATAAGTCTAGGAATTACTATATAAGCAGCAGGAGAATCTCCCCAAATGTGGAAGCAGGACTCCACTTTTGGATTTCCCTTGAGCTCTGAAGAGATTTAGTAAGTGATCAGAGCTGAGGTATTTTGGGGATTTGAAGAGAAAGTCTAGTGTTTGGGATGCAGTTTTTGTTAAGGTATGTGTGTGTGGATCATCAGAAAGATGCCAGGAATTTCTGTGATTTTGCCAAAGACTAGAGAGGTGGTGGTAGAGGTTAGAAGATTGTTTTCTGGACACATGAAGTGATTGTGTCTTTATCTAGTTGAAGGAAACAAGATTGCCATGTCCCCATTAGAGGCTATTTACAAGGTATTTATGCATATTTTTAAAGGAAGATATCTAGATTGTATGTCTGCAGAAGATTAAGGAGAAAAGAAGAGATATATCATAAGAGTTGTTAGAAGTGACAGCAGACAGGCTATTAATCCTTTCAGTACCAACCTGGCTGAAACCGGCTCTGGCTCTGTAGTACAAATGTCTTGTTTTCATAAGTTTTGAATTAAAATCTTCCACCAAACCTTAGTCACAACTTATGTTCCTAACACTAGCTTAATGATAACTAAGTTATTTTACTAAATTCTTTGTGATATTTAAAATTAATTGAAAGAAACACAGAGCATCTCAAAATAAATACAGTAATGAAAGGGTTTATGTACAGAAGGAAACATAACTGAATCATGGAGTGGCTAATGTGAGTCAGAAAGTGTCTTTTCAGTGCATGGATGCAATGATGTGCTTAAACAGGTAAATTTTAATCCAAGAAAGGTGAACAGCATCCATAAGTGAGCAGCTTAGCTGCAATCAAGTGCAATGACACTGTTTTCCATGAACTTCTTAAAGACAAGGGACTGCTAGTAGGTGGAACAGAAGAGCAGGTTTCCAGTAAATTTAGCTCTTTTTTTTGTGCCCTTTTAAAGCCTAGCCAGGCTCATGGGTCCGGTTTCCCGGTTTCTATGGCGTATGCATTCCCCAGCTGGACGGGACGTCAGTTCATCGCAGCGTTACTCATTTTT
Source organism: Octopus sinensis (assembly GCF_006345805.1). Classification (NCBI taxonomy): domain Eukaryota; kingdom Metazoa; phylum Mollusca; class Cephalopoda; order Octopoda; family Octopodidae; genus Octopus; species Octopus sinensis. The sequence goes on from NC_043010.1 coordinate 30,717,886, forward strand.
GCCAGCTGAGTGGACTGGAGCAACGTGAAATGAAGTGTTTTGCTCAAGAACAGAACGCATCGCCTGGTCCGGGAATCGAAACCACAATCTTACAATCATGGTACTGACACCCTAACCACTAAGCCATGTACCTCCACTTCTGCCCTTTTAAAGTCTAGCCAGGCTCATGGGCCCAGTTTCCCAGTTTCAATGGCATATGTGTTCCCCAGCAGGACAGGACGCCAGTCCATCGCAGTGTTACTCATTTTTGCCAGCTGAGTGAACTGGAGCAACGTGAAATGAAGTGTTTTGCTCAAGAACATAACGCGTGCCCGGCCCAGGAATCGAAACCACAATCTTACAATCATGATGCTGACACCCTAACCACTAAGCCATGCGCCTTCACAAATTTAGCTTTACAGGAGTTATACTGGTGGTCATTGAAGAAGATGAGAAAAATCAATATGTGTGAAGGAAATAGTTGTCAATGGTTGTCTCTATCACTTTTGAGATGCTGGAAGTAAGCTGATGAATGGAAAATATTGTGGCAGATTTCTAAAATTTCTGGCAGGGTTTTGTGAAAAAAAAAAGTAAAATAAGGGTAAGGGTTAACTTTCAGCACATTGTGGATAATTGAAAAGACAGTGTCAGACATTGGTGGCATTGTTGGTTTGAAGCAGCCCAAGTTTTTTAATAAGTCTGGCTAAGTTTCCCATTACTTCAAGTTTCATAGGCATAGAATGTGTTCACCTCATCAATTGAGGTGGACATATACAAAGCTTTAAGTGACATGAAACTGGATCAAACTGTTATTTAATGCACATAACTTCAACAAGATGTGTTAAGGGCTACTTATTCAATCATTTGTTCACTCATTCATTCATTCATGTGTGTGTGTGTGTGTGCATATGAATGTGTATGTATATGTATGTGTGTGTGTGTGTATGTGTGGGTATATATATATATACTGATTGCTCAACATTTTAAAACTGTTGTAATACTTACAATATTTAATAAAATGATGTAGCTTGAAACGATCGTACCAAATTACCGAAGATATTCTTGTTGCTTATTTTGATATATATATATATATACACACACACATTTATGTTTGTATATATCTATATATAGAGAGAGAGGTAGACAGAGAAAGATTATATACACACAAAAAGCTACCCCAAATAAGTCCTCACCTAACCCCCCAGTCCTAAAATGGAGAAATGGATGTTAAACCCATGAGTGAAATACACACACAATGTTCTGAAGAAACCCCTGTTTTGAGTAGATATTGATGGGAAAATGTTGAGATGTGATGTGAGTATATGAATATCATTGTACAATGACAGAATTGGAGTGTCATGAGTGTAGCTAGTCATGTGTGACATATTCACTGGTGTATGTATAATTATATATATATATACTGATGACTGTGTGGTCAAGAAGTTTGCTTTCCAACCAAATGAATTCAGGTTAAGTCTCACAGTATACCTTCTTGGGCAAATGTCTTCTACTAGTTTGAGCCAGCCAAAGCCTTGTGGTGTGGACTTGGTAGATGGAAACTGAAAGAAACTCACCAAGTGTTTATATGTGTAATGTGGAGGTATATGTATGAGTTTGTGTCTCCTTGTCTTGTTTGGCATCATGTAATAGTTGCATGGGAGCATCACCATCTATAAGCTGTGTCTTTTGCAGTGAAAAACATGTCTGGCTATGGGGAAATATTACATGACTTGGGAAGAGGTGAGGGCTGGTAACAGGAAGAGCATCCAGCTAGAGAAACTCTGCTTCGATAAATTCCATGGTGGTGACAATGACGATGATGATATGGTATTTATGTAAGATTGAGAATTTGAGTCTGTTATGTAAGCCTAGTATCATTTGTACTTAACATATTTACTGCTTTTGTTTATATATATATATATATATATATATATATATATATATATATACATATATAGGTGGCGAGCTGGCAGAAACATTAGCGCACCAGGTGAAATGCTTAGCGTTACGTTCTGAGTTCAAATTCTGCCGAGGTCGACTTTGCCTTTCATCCTTACAGGGTCGATAAATAAAGTACCAGTCTTGCACTGGGGTCGATGTAATCGACTTAATCCGTTTGTCTGTCCTTGTTTGTCCCCTCTATGTTTAGCCCCTTGTGGGTAGTAAACAAATATATATATACACACACACACACATATATACGTATACAGTAAACACTTGCCATATCGCAGTTCACATGTCACAACTTTTTCTGACTATTGACTAATGTAAATTTATATCACGGACTCCTCAGTATATCACGCGTTTCTGCAACCAATAGGTATTTATATTTTTCTAGGTTTTAATTATTTCTGTGGTAAGATAAGCATTTTCATGTCTAAAAATTAATAAATAGAAATACAGTACAGTACTGCACTGTATAACACATTAATTAGAATATACCAAAAGAAAATACGTAGTGTACTCTGTAGATAAGTAAACAAAGAATCACGTATACTGTATGGAGAAAGAAGCTCGGGAGGCAAGTGTGTGGTGTTGTTTTGCATTTATAATAAAATAAATATATACAAATTATAAAAATGATTTAAAAAATTATACACTAATGTTTCTATTTCTTCATGGATTTTCACCTATCGCAGGGTTTTTTTAAAACATAACACCCATGATAGTCAAGGGATTACTATATATATATATATATATATATATATATATATGCATTTTTTTCTCAGCTTGTTTTTTCTGTGTATCTTTCTGTCGAAGAGCGTAGGCTCGAAACATAAAAGACTTCTTCTATTTCTATTCCTGAGCGCTATACTAATACATTTGTTTGTTTGTACTCCACCTGCCTTCGTCTTTTGTTTATCTTCGTAAACTTTCCCGTTATATATATATATATATATATATATATATTATATATATATATATATAAATACACACACACACATATGAATATATATAAGTATACATATATATATATGATGTTTATATATAACTGAGTAGAGCTAATACTGAATGTTGGGATGAGTTTAAAGTGCTTTGTTATCAAAAGTATTTTCAGCATGTTTTTTTTTTTTGAGATGTTTATAGTTTAATTCCAAGTCAATCCATCAATCCTGACTGAACTGACATGCAATCAAATGCATTAGAAATGTGACCATTCTATCTTTTTAGCATTTTCCAATACTGCATTATCTAATATGTCTTTTATTATGATAAGGTGTGATTTAAAAGAAATCTGGCTGCTATTTCTAACAGACTGAGTAACCATGAAAGGGTCCCTCGTCTTATGTACACGTGCAAGAGGTGATGGATTCCAGGGTCATTTTAACTTTCTGAAAGAGATGAAATTGCTTCGATGTGATTATTATGATTCTCTACATTCATATTACCATATATTGCATGCTAAAGCAGACATTAGAACTCAGTGCAGTCTTTTCACCTTGTCAGATTCTGTTGAAGTATCAAACCAACATTGAAGACAGACATTAAATGACAATAGAGATGATAATGACAACAATGATAGTGATGATGAGGTATACACTCTGAGCCTTCTTTTATACAGAAGAGTAAAAGAAAGTAAAGAAAAATTTGCATAAAATGAATTTCACTGCAAATGCAAACATAGGCACAGACATGGCTCCGTGGTTGAGAGCCTTGCTTGCCAACCATGTGGTTTTGAGTTCAGTGCTATAGTATTACACCTTAGGCAAGAGTCTTCTACTATAGCCCAGGGCTAAGCAAAGCCTTGTGAGCAGATTTGATAGATGGAAATCAAAAGAAGCCTATCATGTATGTTTGTGTGTGATCGTGTCTTGACATCACCTGATGGTTGTAAATGAGCATCACTGTCACACAATGTTATTTGTTTCCAGTCTTTTGTGAAAAGCATGTCTAGTCATGAGAATTATTATTTTGTTTGAAAACAGGCAAGGGTTGGCAACAGGAAGGGCATCCAGCTGCAGAAAATCTGCTTCCATGAATTTTGTCATATAAGTAAGGAAAAGTAGACATTAAATGATGATCATGGTGAATCTCACTGTAAATATTAATATTGGTTCCAAGTTCTGGCACAAGGCCAGCAAGTTTGGGGAAAGGGCTAAGTTGATTAAATCAACCCCAGTGTCCAACTGGTACTTATTTTATTAACTCCAAAATGATGAAAGGCAAAGCTGACCTTGGTGGAATTTGAACTCAGAACATAAAGACAGACGAAATTTTGCTAAGCGTTTTGCCTGGCACGCTAACAATTCTTCCAGTTTGCTGCCATTGCTGTAAATATTAATAATACTATATATCTCAAGGTGGCAAGCTGGCATAATTCTTAGCAAGCCAGGCAAAATGTGTTGCGGCATTTCATAGATCTTTATGTTCTGAGTTAAAATTCCACCAAAGTCAATTTGCTTTTCATCTTTTCGGGGTCAATAAAATTAGTACTACTTGTCCATATGTTTGGAAAACATCAGTAATGAATGATATTTTTGAACATGTGTCAATGCTTGTCATTGAGACATTGATTTTTCTATTTTAATAGTAAATAATTCATGAAAATCTGTTATCAAAAATGCAGTCTTTTACACTATTTTTTAAAAGATGCTTCTTTTTAAGATTGGTTTCTATGGTACAGGGAAAACTGATTTCTGAAGTATATCACACCTGTGTATTTGAGATGTTCATTTTAGAACTGAACTATGCAGGTTTCAGTTTGATCCCACTTTGCAGTATCTTGCACAAATGTTTTCTACCATACTCACAGGTTGAGCACAGACTTACGAGTACAATTTGTCGAAACCATTTTTTTGTTTGTGGGTTTTGTGATTTAATCCATCACCCAGTTTAACAACTGGCCCCCTAGAATGCCTTAGCAGATTCTACTTAGCATTTGTGTCAGGCCACTAACCTGAGAATATCTTCCTACTACCAGTCCAGAGGCCAAAAAAAGCATCATTGATATTACCCTCTATTCTCCAAGTCAACTGTATAAAAAACAAGAAAGAAAAATCATGTTTTTATTTTACTGTTAGTACAAGAGTGACTCAAGGGTAATTGCTAGAAAGTGGCATAATATTGGTTTCATTTAAAATGGAATTCATGTCTAGAATACTGTTAAGAGCACTAAGGTTGTATTTTTCAGTGAATACATTTGTTAATGAGGTAATTAGGTTAAAGGTAACTAACTAGAGCCTGATTTATGTGAAAAATCAGGCTCTAGTTAGTTACCTTTAACCTATTTACCTCTAGGAAATCAGGAAAGGAACATATCTTTCATCTTTTGCTTAGTTCAGTCATTAGACTGCAGCCATGCTGGGGCACCACCTTGAAGGGTTTAGTTGAACAGATCAACTCTAGTGCTTATTTTTAAGCCTGGTACTTATTCTACTGGTCTCTTCTGCCAAACTGCTAAATTACAGGAATGTAAGCAAACCAACACCAACTATCAAGTGGTAGGAGAACAGACACAAAGATGCATGCCGACACACACACATCCCAATAAGCTTCCAGTTTCTGTTTACTAAATTCACTTATAAAGCATTAGTCAGCCTGAGGTTCTGTGCTCGTGGGACTGAACCCAAAACCACATGGTTTCAAAGTCAGTTTCTTATCCACACACCCATCCCATGCCCATTGAAATATGTGTTTTTATCTTTTAATAGTCAAGTCAGAGGAAAAAAGGCAATAACCAACGACCTGTGCTCTCCTTTCCAGGGCCTCTCTTATGGGTGGAAGGAAGGAGTGAAGTTAACCTCAGATCAGAAATATGTTCAAATATATACAACAGAGTGGACAGCACTAAGGTCACTATTTCACAAAGGAGTGGAGTTAAAAATCAAACAACAGATTAAGTCATCCAGGACACAAATGGAACTTCCACAGTTTCCATCTCCCAAATTTCACTCAAAAGGTCTTGGTCAACCATAAACTGTGGTACAAACTACTTTCTCATAGGGATATGCAATGAAACCATAGGGTTGCAAAACAAGCTTCTCAACTGTCCAGTGATATCTATGACCACACCTTAACAACCCAGCTATGTCAATGACTATATCTTAACTACCCAGCCTGATAAGGGTGTTAAATCACATAACTAAATAAAACCTTATTGCCCAATGAGAGGAGTGTCAATTTTATCATAGAAAGCTCACTGAACATGAATGTTCTAAGTTTCTTATCTGAGATCTTTACATGCTATTTTGTTGCTTGTGTCTTAGTATAAATGTTTACAAGAAATTCGCTCCAGTATTTTCTACACTCTATGTGATGAAGTAACAGGACATCTACATACAAACAATAGAGGATGGATTTGTGTGGAGCACAGTTGATTTTCTTCGTTATCTGATGTAAATGGAAACTGACAAATGTTGGGCTGATTAGAGAATCCATAGACACTTCTTATACATACACACACACATACTTTGAAATTTTAATTATATCATGTTATTATTATTATTATTATTATTATTATTATTATTATTATTACTATATTATTATTATTATTATTCATTTTGTTCATCATGTACAAATATGTATGTATTCATCATTATTTTAATTATTTATTTCAATTTTAGAAAAATTGAAGCATGTCTTTGACAAATACATTAAATGAGTTTAATTTTGGTGCATAACTTTTTGCCCACTCAGTATGTATATGGAGAAATGATTGGTGCTAAGGAAAGGTAGGCAAGTAGTAGTTTCTTTAGTAGTTCTTTCAGTATAAAGAAAGGAAATAATATAACAGTGAGAATATTAAATGAAGATGATGTCAAATGTTGTGTGAACCTGTACACAAGTAAAGAAAATCCATATTTAATGAGTAGATGTAGTCCCAAGAATTAGCGACTTCGAGAAATTCCCTGGTATAAACTGATAGTATATTTGACTGCTATGCATGTTTTGATTGTAGAAATTTGGGAGATTATATACTTTTGAATGTTAAAATACTTTCAAATTATGTATTTAATCAAGCATACCTTGTCAGTAAAATCTGATGCAGGACAGATTTTATGGGCAAGGCCAATCAGCAGAAGACCCTTTAGCATTTAAACCAACCATGTCTGGCCCAAATGTTCTACCTAGTTTCTATGTTCAAAGTGGCCAGATTTCGTCTCTCAGACCTATCCTGACAATGTCATTCTTAAAATAAACAATCACATTGCTGAAATCTCAAAGCTATGAGATAATGCATGATTAATTAAAAACAATGTGAATAAATAAGCATTACATTTGATAGAGTAATTTGGATGCTAAAGGGTTAAAGTATAGACCAGGAATGAGATAATTGCCTCAGCTGGACTCACTTGCAGTAATATTTGTTTATGTTAATTCCTCATTTCTCATTTACTGTTATTACTCGCTTAAAAAAGAAAATATTAATTAATCACAAAATAAGAGCTTTTATCTAAATTGAACGGTTATCAGCAAAGATGGTGGGGAATTTGACAGGTGACACTAATAAATTCTGAGAACAATGACCAGAAGAATGAGGACGATGTTGTGAATTTAATGTGTTTGTGTTACATACATCATCTATATATATACATAAATATATATATATATATTATATTATTATTATTATTTATTAATTATTATTATTCTGATCCCCCTAGTCGCCACTCTGTTTACTATTTTCAGCCTCGCCTCGTTTTTGCATATTCTGTATAATTCACTAGTTATCGTTATAGATATTTAAGATATATCTCCCTTATAGAAATTGGCTGCCGATTCTTCGCGGCGCGCCCGCCCTACCCACCCCCACCACCAATACCGGATATC
>NC_043010.1:30730631-30778131 GCF_006345805.1 Octopus sinensis
TTACCACAAATGTCACATCTGTATGGTTTCAACCCCGTATGAATTTGTTTATGTCTTGATAAACTTGATCTTTTAGGAAAAGCTTTACCACAAACATCACAAGAAAAATGCTTTTCATCTATATGCACCTGTTTATGTTCTTGTAGAAGACTATTTTCAGGAAATGCATCACCACAAATTTTACATAAATATGGATTTTCCCCTGTATGTAACCACAGATGCTTTGATAAACTAATCTTCACAGAAAACCTTTTACCACAGATTTGACAAGAGTAGGATTTCTTTTCCATGTGTGTCTGAATATGTTTTGACAGACTACTACTTTGGAAAAACAATTTGCCACATATTTCACATAGAAAGGATACTTCACTTGTCTGGTTTTGATTTTGCTTCCCTGTAGTATTTGGGATAGGGAAATATTTACTATCCATTGTATGCTTATAGGAGGAAGTCTGTTTATTGTGTGTTTCTATATGCTCAGATAACCTACCGTCATTAAGAAATAATTTATCACTAAGCTTATGCTGATATGATTTACTTTCATAATATAAATGTTTCTGGTCTGGTGAACAACTGTTTTGAGAATAAACACTATCATTAATATATTGATAATCATTTTCTTGGGAAACCTTCACTTTCCCTTTGTAAGAATTATTGTTTCGGGAACAAGCAACACCCTTCATTTCACCTGTATGCAATGTTTCCCCTTTGTGCATTTGTTTGTGCTTACGGAAAATATATTTTAAAGGAAAGCTTTTACCACATATTTTACACAAATCAATCTTCAACTCTTTGTGCGTCCTCCTGTGTTGTAAAAGGTTAAATCTTAAAACAAAACTTCTTCCACACATTTTACAGTGAAATTGTTTTTGTTGAGAGTGTGACATGTTTTTTTTTTTAATTCTTTTTTAGATTCTTATAGAGTATTTCTTTCTGGTAACTTTTCATGAATCAGTTTTGTCTCCACTAAAGTGTGTTGCCAAAAGTGAATGGTCTGGCTTAAATGAAAATGTTATCCTACATTTCTTTATTTGATGAAATCTTCTTTACAAATTGACTGACTTTTTCCATAAGATTCAATAAACCAGCCAGGTTTTAAAATCATATTAAAATGCCATTGTCAATAAAGTGACAAAAACTCACCAACAGATGACCACATTACTAAATAAATGGTAAATTGTAACATAAACTCTGAAACAGTAATAAGCCAGCCATTTTGGGATTTTATCTGTGCTTCAAGTTGATTTGTAAAAAAGAAAAAGATTCTATATTTTGATATTTATTGCTCTATTGCACTTGAACATGGTGCTGTAACTGAGAGATCACCATCTGTCTTCTAATAAATAACATCAATGATAAAGTGCCACATCTCTTCCATTGATAAGGGTTTGATGTCATACCAAGAATTCGTCACGGATATGGCAATGGTATTTCTGGAATTAGAAACAAAGTAAAAGATCACTATTTATGAAGCAAAAAAATACAGAAATGGTGGAATGTCAAACTAAACTTCTCAATATTTAGTTTAATTCTCCTATACCACAAGTGTTGGTAAATTAATTTCTAGTCAAATTAAAGTGAATGTTTTATTAAGAGTGCTGAATACTGTATTATTAGCCTTGAGAGATCTTCTCATAAGCTGCATGATGCATAAAAGCAGAGGTATAAATCGTATGCACCATGTGCATATTTGAGAGGAATTCTCAAGGTTAATAATGCAGCATTTGGCATTCTAACAAGACATCCATATTAAGATGGATATAAAGACTGCTTTTTGATACTAAATGGTTCTGGATTCAGTCCTACTGCATGGCACCTTGGGCAAGTGCCTTCTACTATAGCCTCAGGCCAACCAAAGCCTTGTGAGTGAATTTGGTAGAGAGAAACTGAAAGGAGCCTGTAACATATATATATGTATATATATGTGTGTGTGTGTGTGTGTGTGTGTGTTTATCCCCTCCACCATTGCTTGACAACCAATGTTGGTGTGTTTACATCCTCATAACAAAGTGGTTCAGCAGAAGAGACCGATAGTACTAAGCTTACAAAGAATAAGTCTTGGGATCAATTTGTTTAACTGAAACCCCTTAAGATGGTGCTCCAGCATGACCACAGTCAAATGACAGAAACATGTAAAAGAATAAATAATTAATTACTAGTTATCTGTGATTGATTCAGTTGATTAATTGACTTGTAGGTAATATGGGAAATCATTCTTTATGAAACAGAAAAGCTCAAAAGCTTTGTATTTCATGAGAAGAAATTTAAAATTGTCACCTTGCCTCCTAAAACAAGAGATAAATGGCATTAACTGGAAAGCTTCGTTTTTACCTTTTATTTGTTTCAGTCATTGGATTGTGGCAATGCTGGGGCACCACCTTAAAGTGTTGAGTCAAACAAATCAACTCTAGTATTTATTCTTTTAAGTTTGACACTTATTCTTTTGTCTCTTATGCTGATCTTCTAAGTTATGGGGATGCAAACAAACCAATACCAACCATCAAGTGGTATGATAGGGATACAAACATAAACATATACACATGCATGCATAATACAAACCTACAACAAGCATCCACACAATTACCATCAACAAAATTCACTGGCAAAGTATTGGTCAGCCCAGCCCAGGGCTGACTTGCCTAAGGTGGCACGCAGTGGGACTGAACCCAAAACCATGTGGTTGCAAAACAAGCTTCTTAACCACACAGCCATACCTAAGTCAACACAGGAAGCTTGATGAGAGCTTGTATCTTGCTCCATGTGATGAATCTTGAATCAGATGAATGGAACTACTCGGACAGAGTATTTTACTGGAAGTGGTTGAGTATTCAAGACATCTATACCATTAATGTAACCCATACAACATAGTGGGTAACAAAACTTACATGTACATTGCATTTGATGAGCTTCTCTCAGCTCAGTTTCACTCAAAAGTTTTATGTCCATCTGAAGCTATAGAAGCAGACACCTGTCAAAGTTACTGCACAGTGAAACCAAACCCTGGATCTCATTATTGCAAAGTAAACTCCTTAATTATTCACCCTTGTTCTATGCTACTTCTCATTAATTAATAATAAATCATTTAGAGGAGTAGAGGATCAAGGTGACTGAATCTTCTCCCATGCTACCAATTTTATAGAAGGGATAAAATTAAATACTGCATGCTCTGCATTTTTCTTTTCTTTTTTTTTGTGTATGCATTTCTGTGTTTCATAGAACAGAAATTAAGTTTCCCTAAAAAAAAAAGAAATAAATAAAAAGAAATTTTCCCAAAATTCAGTTTTTTTAATTTTTGTCTCCTGCTCCACTTTTGTAAGTATTCCAAAACGAAAGTGAAACAAAAATAATCAGTTAATGTTTACAATATTACCCGGAGACAAAATAAAAAAAAAAGAATGTGTATGAAACGAATATGAAAACAAAAGTGTATGGAAAGCAACAGAGCGGGGAGAAGACTTTGGAAAATTCACAAGATCCAAATTTTCCCCTCATAACTTTTAGGAAAATGTTTTTTTTAAAATGAAATTTTATATAAATACCTGTCAAATGGCATAGATTATAATTATAAAGAAATTTGTGGGTAAAATCTTTTCCAAAGGAGTGGGGAGTGGACATCGGAAAATTCACAAGATCGGATTTTATCCCTCGTAACTTTAAGGAAAATAGATATCTTTTAATGAAATTGTATATATATATATATATCTCTCTATATATAAACGGCAGTTTGTCTGTGCGTGTTTCTGTGTGTCTGTTTTCTCGTACCCTCACTCTGACCACGGCTTTCAACCGATTCTGATGAAACTTGACGCACACATAGCCCAATGTCATAATTCAAAACTAACGCAGCGAAAATTTTGAAAAGTTCCCCCAGTTCTGAAAAAAATCGATAAATTCGACATGGGGTCGAGAATAAAAAAAAATAAACCACAGACTGTCTAGGGGACGCAACTCAAACTTTTTTACTCTCAAAAAAAATTACATCATTTTTTTTCCATTTTTTGCTATTTTTTGCTATAACTCTCTAAAAATGCTTTATAGTTATTTCCCTTACAAACCTGAGCAACGCCGGGCGATACTGCTAGTATATATATATATACTAGCAGTATCGCCCGGCGTTGCTCGGATTTGTTAGGGAAATAACTATATAAGCATTTTTAGAGAGTTACTTCCCTTATATAAACCGAGCAAAAAATGCATTAAAAAGCTAAAAAAATGATGGTAAATTTTTTTTTAAATCGTAGACTCATCGTAGACGCGCGCTAATACTCAGAAGGGCTCGATATGAATCACGACTATAAGATACCCGGTTTTGGTTAAACTGCACCACAAAATGTGGGAGTAGTTAGGAATCTAAATCGGAGGAGACAGACTCTCACACAACTTCAGTTTTATATATAAAGATATACATATATATATATGTATGTATGTATGTATACCTTTCAAACAGCATGCATTATGGATCCTAATGTGCCACATTTTGGTTCGGAAAAAAAGGGTAAAGGGAAGAAACTGGAATTATTGGAAAATGTTTTTCTTTTTTCGATGAATGAATTACGGAGACCTAATATGCCACAATCTGCAATCTGGGATTAATATATCCAGTGTTTTTAAGAGGTATGTAAAAGATATTTTGTTTTAATATTATAATTTTACTTGTTTCACACACATACAAACACTAACGTGGTTTTTGTAAGGATTTTGTATCATTCTTTCTCTCTCCTGTCCAGACTTCGTTACCATTAACTTTTATAACTTCAGCATTTTCACTTATTATTCTTTTCAAACTTGTTTGAATTTTCAATTTAATGTAATCCACACTCTAAAAAATGTATTTCTGCAAAATGGTTATCTTAAAATAAGGGTAAAGAAAAGGGTCTAATGCAGTTTCGCACCTCACCTTCAAAAACTGCATTTTGGGGGTCATCCCCATCCCCCACCACACACATAAGGGATTTTCGGTACATTAGGCATCCATAATGTATGTCATTTGAAAGGTATCTATATACAATTTTATTAGAAAATATTTATTTTCCTCAAAGTTATGGACGAAAACCTCGGATCTTGTGAATTTTCCGAAGTCCTCTCTCCACCCTCTCGGAAAAAATTTTACCCACAAATTTCTTTATAACCGTAATGTACACCGTTTGAAAGGAATTTATATAAAATTTCATAAAAAAAACAAAACATTTTCCTAAAAGTTATGAGGGAAAAACTCGGATCTTGTGAATTTTCCGAAGTCTTCTCCCCACCCAACCCATTGCTTTCCGCGCATTTTTGTTTTCTTATTCGTTTCATATTTTTTTTTTTTTTAAATTTCGTTTCCGGGTAATATTGTAAACATTAACCCAATTAACACCCATAAACCCACATAAAGAAACAACGAGAAAATGAGCTAAGACAGCCACGAAGTAAAAGCTCGACCTGTTAGAAACAGCATTCAAATCTCCCTCATATTATATTCCGACGTCAAAAAAGAAGGTGCATTAGATAACGTAATAATGAGTCCCAGTAAAAAGATGGGACAGTCACGGCTGGATGCTTTAGATCAACTCAACCATGATTGTCTTGTAAGCAACAGCAGCAGCAGGAACAATATAAATATTGTCGGAAATTTGATAACATTTTTTACATTCATATCAACGTTTCTTATCTCTACAGTGAAACGTTTATAAAACTGAGCTGGAGTTTGTTTATAAACAAAACTGGACATAAGGGGGATGGAAAAAATTGAAATCCTTAGCAAAATTTTGTTTTTCTCAGACTTGTAATTACCGTTGTATGAAACACAGGAATAATAACAAAATGTGGTGGTTGGGTAGAACTATTCTTTTCCTTTCTCATGAGGTATGGGACTTTGAGGTATAGCTGTTTGAATTTCCGCCAAAATATTATAGCGGATGGTTACGACTTGGAATTTTTACTGTAAACCTAGTTCGATATTTCGCATTTGGTACCCAAATAACACCAAGATTGCTTTTAACTCTCTCCAATCTGGAGAAAATAAATTCCAATAATATAATCAGACCAATTCAATTAATTAATAATACGTATCCCATGTAAAGTCATTAAAAATAAATTTAAAATAAAACAAAACAAAAAAAACCTTCGGACCAAGTCAAAAGAAATTAATATTTTCTCTAGTTTTTGAAAATACACATACACAAAAAAAATAATTCCATAACATTCTACTCTGTTTAAGATCTCCATCTTCGATAATTAACATCTTGTAAATCAGAATATAAAATATAAAAGCATAAAACATTCCCACAAAGAATATGTTTGGCTTATCAAAGAACTGCTGTCCCATCTTGCTTCTGCAATCATCTATACACGTTTTCCATTTTGATGGGATCCATCTGGATACACGAGCCTCACATTTTCCATCTCTCTACACCATTTCTCTGAACACTGCACTAAACACCCTCAAAGTACACAAATTTTGACTTTCCTCTTTCCCATCGAACCGTGTAGTCTCTTTAATCATTAATCTTCGGTCAAAATTCGACACAGGCGCGATATATACATTACAAACAAAGGATCTATGAGACAGCTCGTTCTGCTAGAAACAGCAGCTAAATTTTCTTTAAATCACATACAGTTTTGAAATGAAAGAACTTTGGATAATGTAGTTCGGAGCACAATAACTGATGGGGGGAAAATGAAAGAAAAACAACAGAATGCCTTTGATCATAAACCTGTCTGCTCTATCAAGACTGACCAGGGGCTAAACGACAAATCCTCTTTCTTTTCAATTCTCCAGCCAGAGTTGGCTTTCCTCACTGACAACAGTCGCCCTTTACTCCTTTCAGGATCAGCAAAATAAAAATAGGAAGAAAACAACACGAAAAGCAATTTAGTTCATGTAGTAGTAGTAGTAGCAGCAGCAGCAACAACACTAAGCTATGTATGTGTGTCGAGAGATGGATCGGAGATTGTTTTCACACTTGAATGAGCTTTAGAGAACAAACAATGGAAAGTTCCCAACTATGACCTTTATGAAAAGTAAAAAAGGGTCAATTCTAATAATGGCCGTTGAGTATTCACTGTAGATCCAGATAAAGAAATACAAATTTTGCACGATAACGAAATAAAAACTCGTGCCGAATGACATTAGGGCATTAAAAAAATTTTTTTTAGCGATGTTTTGCTTCCATCGTTGACAATTTTGAGATTAGATACATCACTTCACATGAAATCAAGCATCGGGCACAAAATGTAAATAAAAGAGCAAACGTGCTTGACTAGTAACACCAGTTTTAACAATATTGACAATAATTCTAAAACAAAGCTCTCACACACCAATAACATACAAATCATATTTGACAAACAGATGCTAAAACAACTCAACTTACCAGCCGTGCTATCCTATATACTTTTCTCTCTCTCTCATTGTAAACAATACACATCCAATGAAAAAACCAGAGTTACTGTCATATCATTATCCACTAAGATTTTATCAAAATTATATCATATTAAAATTTTAATTAAGAAAAACCACATCAAGCAGTCACACGTGTCACGGCTGACTTGTTCCATAACCAAGATTATAGGAGAAACTAAGCGATAAACATAAGTCAATAGCATAGCTACAAACGATAGACGTAGTTTCGCACTCAGTAGAGTTATACTATGTTGATAAGGTATCATAGACTGAAACATGTACTCTGCCTTGAACGAAGACAGAACTTTTCTCCCACTAAACACGTAAATTAACTCTAAGAGATTATTTCTTAATTTCTTGAAATTATCTCCCCTCTTCTTCGAGTGTTGCGACGCTTTTTTTTTCCAAGTCTAAAAGATTTTTTACGTGCGGTATTTAATAATTATCTAAATCCATGATATTGGTCCTTTATAATTATTTCCTTTTGCCCATTTGTTTTAATCATTCAAGTTATACTGGCTCAAAACTATTCATAACTCATTTTCTATATAAAAAAATCTTTATCAATTAATCAATAGGCTTGGTTAGACTATAGGCTGATGAGGCCTAATAGACTGAAACGTGTCTACAGTTGTCCCTTACCCTCACCAATGAGATTTCCTTTCCTCCAAACATGTATATTAACTTTGAGAAATGAATTCTTAATTATTGAAATTATCCGCCTTCTTTGAGAATTGCTAACAACTGTCACTAGTATTTTGTCTTTTTTCTCCAAATATCTAGGGCACCACCTTGAAGAATTTTGGTCAAACGAATCAACCCCAGCACTTATTTTTCTAAGCCTCGTGTTTATTGTCAGTCTCTTTTGCCAGACCGCTAAGTTACAGATGAAGCATTTTTCATAGACACAATTGCACAGCATCATCTCTTCTGTGTACATACATTTCATACGATACACAGATAACGATTTTAATTCAGTGTTGTGTCAATTTCGTATATCAAGTTTTCTACAGCCCAGCAAGCTTCCACAATACCAATGAATGTTTCAACCACTGTTTCCTATATATATAAAAAAAAAACGAATTTCGTTCAAATAAGTAATTGTTTAATCGACAAACAATGGTGAAATAAGTAATTGTTTAATCGACAAACAATGGTAAAACTCGTTTATTGTTCACTGCAGCGACGAGATTCGTCTCGTTCCAAAATACAATGTTTTTAACATAATAAATCTACAGAGAGATTTTATCTCAGACAATTCCTCGGCATCGTGTCTTCTAATGGTATGTATATGTTTAGTATAATATACAAATAGCGATTTTAATTTACCGTTGCTTCAGTTGCGTATATCAAGATTTTCTACAGCTCGATGACTTTCCGCAATATTAGTGTATTTATCCTTATGGATAAACGAATATACTGCAACAGTATAATAGCAATACAATAGAAACAAACGGCAGTAACCACATGGAACTTAATAATCTTTTAAGAACCAACACGCTCACTTGAACTTTAAGCTTTGAACTATCAGCACACGAGCACGATGATTTTATTCAAACCATAGGGATTAAACAAAGAGGAGACAATGCACAGGACCAATAGGAGTCGGGGACTTATCGGATGAGGCTACATATAGTGAATAAATACATTGTAATTTCAGATGAAAATGAAAGAATGGATGGACGCGGAATGTGTTTGACCCCCACCAACCACATTCCTGCGTTTACTTCGTCCTCCCCACCCCCACTATATTTGGCACTTACACATCCAACATTCGGGCTACTTTCGTCTATCATTTTCCGTACTTTTTTGACGTCAGGCATTTCTTCTCCAGGCGTGCTTTCCCTCTTAGGTGATATAAAAAGAGGTTAACCAAAGCATGCCCGGAGACGAAGGTGCCTGATGCGATATCTCTTCCACGCGTCTTCCATATTACCTCTTTTGCTATAGCTACTGCGCTTAGAAAGCAGAATTTTTCTTCTCCTTTAGGATAATACGGCGGAATGATCTTAATCGACTCGGCTGACAGAACTTTTTCTTAATTTGCCACACTTTACTCAGACCGCTACTATTTTAGATGTAGTGGTCCAGTCCATTCTCGCCAAGGAGAGTCGTACTCTCGCACAACAACTAGTGAACGTTTTATTCACTGTTTCCTATATATCGAAGGACAAATTTCGTTTAGGCAAGTGACAATCAAGCGTACAGCATTAACAAGACTCTACAATCGCAAAATATCCGTCGTTCTCATTACAGCGACGATGTTCATCTCTGATATATAGTGTGTTTTTAATACGAAAAGTCTATGAATAAATTTTATTTCACAGAATTCCACAGCACCATATCCTTCTAATGGTTTGTATACATTTAGTATGATGCACAGTTAGCGATTTTAAGTTAATGGTGTTTCATTTGCGTATACCGAAATATTTTTAGTCACACGAAAAATTTCAGCCAACATACATTGCCATCATACATCATACATTTTAAAACCTGATACTTATTCTAAGGTTGTGTTAGTCGAACTGCTATGTTACCGGGACGTAAACAAGCCAACACCGGTTGTCAAGCGTAGGGACAAACACAAAACATACACTTATAAAGTGTGAAAAGGTACATACACACAAAGATAAGACCTCGCACGTGTTCTGGAGAACTACAAATGACTAGTTAATTTATTTGCTCATTAATAGGGAAACTTTTTACTCTTATGATTTACACACATATATATATACAACGGCGCTCCAGTTGTTCAGCACAATGGTATTTCCTTTGTCCTGTCAAGACCACGATTATTAATGATCCTAGGAAATGTTCTATGATCCCAACACGGTCACGGAAAGTTTTTTAAAAAAATTAAAATGCGGCTGGCATTGGGTTAGTTGGTCAGTCGGCGCGGAACAGCCAGCCAGAAACCGTGAGCGAACAAGGGAGTGAATTGGAGATGGTGGAGTCGGCGACAGACAACGACAAAGATGACAGGCGTGGTCTAGAGAAAGACAGGCAGTGAGTGTGAGAGATGACAAGCGAGAGGATGTAAGGAAGATGGCAGTGAAGGGGGCAGAGAGAGACATTTTGAGCTCGGACTGTTATAGTGGGAGTTTCGTGATGAGTGTTGCGGACGAGGAACATGCGGCAATGTTTATTTGTGTTTTGAATTTCGATGTCTAAATGTTTGAAAAAGAAAGAGAAAGGAAAGCGTGTTGTAGGCTATTTTCAAAAGAAAAGAAAAAGAAAAAAAGAGATAACTTGGAACTTTAAGGGACTGTTGATTTTGAACTTTGTGTTAGATGTAAATAAAACGATGTGTCTTGAAAAAAAAAGAGAAAATCGAACTGTATTGAGTCAAATGTTAAATGATTGTTTTTCGAACTCTGTATTATGTTTGAATGCATTTGATTTGGTTTTTCGAACACTGTATTATGTTTAAATGCAATTGATTGTTCTTTGAACTCTGTATATGATTTGTCAACCTTTGTTTTGGAATGTTTTGATTTTGTTTTTTAAAATATTGTTAAATTATGCAACTTCCGCTGTGTCTCTCTCTTTTGTTGCTGTTATGTTGGTTTCTGGCTGCGTTCGCCGCCTTCTCCCGCTTTCCGTGGTGGATTTCCGGTTTGCTGAGCGTCGTCGTCGCGACCTAGGGCCCGTGGTGGAATCAGAAGGCCTAGGGTCCTGAGTGGCGACGTAACAATATATATATATATATATATATATATGGCTTGGGACCCCCTTCGGTCATGACACTGACCATGGGCTTGCACCTAGAAAGTTACACTCCTAGTCACAAGTCTGGGCAAGGTGGTTTATGGAAGACCAGCAGTCGCCCATGCATACCGGCCTCCCCTCCCCACGCCACCAGTGTTATCCAAGGGAAAGGCAACAGCCGATACAACTTGTCACCCGTGACGTCACAACTCATTTCTACAGCTGAGTTAACTGGAGCAACGTGAAATAAAGTGTCTTGCTCAAGAATACAACACGCAGCCCGGTCCGGAATTCGAGATCACAACCTCACGATCGTAAGCTCGACGTTCTAACCACTGAGTCATGCGCCTTCACACACACACACACACACACATACATACATACATACATATATATATATATATATATATATATATATATATATATATATATATATATATATAAAACTCTAGTTGTGTGAGTGTCTGTCCCCTTCGATTTAGATTCCTAACTCCTCCCACATTTTGCGGTGCAGTTTAACCAAATTCGGGTATCTTATAGTCGTGATTCATATCGAGCCCGTCTGACTATTAGCGCGCGTCAACGATGAGTGTACGATTTTAAAAATAATTTAACATCATTTTTTATTCCATTTTAATGCATAAAATGCATCGTATGTCGATGGCGGCGGAGTTGGCGTCCACGCTCACAGCTGCACCTGTTTGCTTCTTCCCCTTCCCTCCCTCGTGAAGCTGTGGGGAAGGGAGTGTAAAGAAATCAACGTCGTAATGCGTTGTGAAGGAAACCAGCGTTCTTTTAGAACACCGACTTCATGGCTTGAAGACACCAAAACAAAAATGGCTAAGAAAGCCCGAATTTATAAGGGAAGTAACTCTCTAAAAATGCTTATATAGTTATTTCCCTTACAAACCCGAGCAACGCCGGGCGATACTGCTAGTATATATATAAATTAGAAAAAAAAACACTTTTATCAATTCAATAATGAAAAATTATATTATACTATTTAGAAAAATTACATATTATAGAAAGATTAAATATAAGATAAAACATATAACGATGATTAAACAATGTTCAAAATAATAAATAAAACTTAAAAATTCTAATTTACATATATCTTTATATATAAAAGTGAGGTTGTGTGCTGTCTGTCTCCTACGATTTAGATTCCTAACTACTCCCACATTTTGCGGTGCAGTTTAACCAAAACCGGGTATCTTATAGTCGTGATTCATATCGAGCCCTTCTGGGTATTAGCGCGCGTCTACGATTTAAAAAAAAATTACCATCAATTTTTCCCATTTTTAATGCATTTTTGGCATATATAAGGGAAGTAACTCTCTAAAAATTTAGTATTAAATCTCAGAACGTAAAAAGCTACAGTAACACCCCCCCCTTGTGGTTAGCCATATTGAGATGGCTATTATACTTTACATCTCTAAAAATGCTTATATAGTTATTTCCTTTACAAACCCGAGCAACGCCGGGCGATACTGCTAGTATATATATAAAACTGAGAATGTGTGTCTGTCTGTGTGAATCTCTAAAACTTGAGAACTACACAACCAATTTCATTCAAATTGTACACATGCCCTACTTAGGGTCCAGGGAGTGTAATGGGC
Source organism: Octopus sinensis (assembly GCF_006345805.1). Lineage (NCBI taxonomy): Eukaryota > Metazoa > Mollusca > Cephalopoda > Octopoda > Octopodidae > Octopus > Octopus sinensis. Next base: position 30,743,340 of record NC_043010.1, read on the forward strand.
AAAAAAATTTCTAACTTCTTGCCTAGGGCGAGCCCACAGCAATATCATATCTTCTCCACTATTTCAGTATTACGTGTTAAAAGTGAAACAAAAACAACTCTCTATTGCAATGTCAGATACTTTCACTTTAATACTGAAACTATTAAAGTCAAACTGTTATATAAGAGGGATGAACCATTAACAGTGGACATCCATTTTGCTAGAAGAAGATCCGCTATGGTCTTATATGCTACACCACTGGTTTTCAATTCATATTAATCAAATTAATATTCAATTTCTCACTCTTATTATTTTAAATTTAAATTTAAATCCAGGACCATGTGTTTTGGAACGAAGTTTGTTACCACACATCTACACCTGCACCTATGTATGTGTGTAAAGCTGTATATGTATACATTTATTTCTATACATATAGATGTATATGTATACATGTATATGTGTAGATGTATATATATATATATATCGTGATGTAAATATGCCATTTGAATATGGCTAACCCCTAAGGGTGGATGCTACTGTAGTTTTTAGCTCCAGGAAGACATCTCCTCCAGCTGGCTATAGACACACTTTCTGTGCCCTATCAGTATTTGCAAAGGGAAGCAATCCTATCATTATATATATATAGATGTACATGTAATATGTACACATATATATTCACATATATACATGCATACATATATACACCCATACACACATACACACACACACACATACATAGGTGCAGGTGTGGCTGTGTGGTAACAAACTTGGTTCCAAAACACATGGTCCTGGGTTCAGTCCCACTGTGTGGCGACTTGGCATGTGTCTTCTGCTATAGCCTCAGACCAACCAAAGCCTTGTCAGTGGCTTTTGTAGACAGAAACTGAAAGAAATCAATCGTATATATACGTATGTATATATGTAAGTCTGTGTGTGCGTCTTTGTGTTTCTACCTCATCACTGCCTCACAACTGGTGTTCGTTTATTTACATCCCCATAACTTACTAGTTTCACAAGAAGAAACTAATAGAATAAGTACCAAGCTTCAAGCTTATCAACATGAAAAAAGCACTACGCTGTGTCCCATATTTTTGTTTGCCCACTCAGTTGTATCTATCAACTTATCTTTGTGTGTGTGTATATATATATATATAATACCCACACAGACACACGCACATACACACATATATATACATATATATATATATATATATAATATATATATATATATATATATATATATATATATATATATATATATATATACATGTATGTATATGTGTACATTCATATTTATTATATCAAAGACAATGTCTTTATGTGTTTGTGTATTACTTATACATTCGAAAACTGCTGCACCGATCATAATGAAATTTGGAACACAAAATCGAAGCCTAGGGAGAAGGTTAATGCTGTGTGTTTCATACAATTTCATGGACCAAAATTACTGATTGGATCCTTATGATATTTAAAACTTAGATTCAATGCATAAGGGCGGGTATAATGCAATATGTTTGGTTTGAATTTCAGATTGCTTAAAGGGGGCAGAACCCCTCTATGAAAATTCATGAATTTTCGATGTTGATGAAATTTCAACCATGGGTAATTGACACGCATCAAGAAGTATTCTCAAAGTTTCCACTTCACATGAGGATTCTAAGACACCCTAATGGGAGCCTTAACTCCCAAATTTAGTCATTTCTTTTATGATCCAAAACTAAGTCAAAAGTACTGAATGGATCTTCACGAAATTTGGAAATTATATTCTATGCATAAGGGCCACAACCCCATGACAATTCATATATTTTTGCTGTTGATGAGATTTTAACCATAGATATTAGATACAAATGAAGTAATATTTATAAAACTTCATCTTCTTACAAGTTAGAAAGACCTCTTCATGGGGACTTAACACCCACAATTTTGTCATTTTATCTAAGCAAAGACGAATAGTTGTACTCTTGGAAGCTGTAGGGTCATCCGAGCATAGAAGATGAGCATCATTTGTAATTCAATTGTACAACAGTGTTGGAGTTTGCTTTGACATACACTTAGATTGTGATTTCTACAATGTGCTGCATAAATTGTCAAGTAAATGAGAGGCATCTTTGCCTCCACTGATTCAGTTGCAAAGTGTTGAGTAAAGTTATTTGATTGCAGATCTTTCAGTCTTTTTATTATCACTGGGTCACACATAGTCCCCACATGGTAACATTGATTACAAGGCCTTCCCAGATGAGTGACTGGTTATTCAAAGACATTTATAGATTGTATATTTATTCTGTCCAGTTACGTATCACTATAGTGGTCATTTGCAAACTCCAACTTTCATTTCTCCTTAGCCCTCACGTCACACAGTTGTTAATGTTTATTTCGGTTGGGTCACGCCCTTCCAATTGCTATAGATTCGTAATGCATCTTACGGCTCTGCCTGTCACCTGGATGGTGAGGAATCCTACATTGGGAGTGGTAGCGACTAGGGTACTGTAGCTGACTGCTTATTGTGATCATTCGTCTTTTGGTTTCCTGTAGCTTTGCTCTCTTTTACAAACCCAGTGAACATATATTTCCATTTTCAAAGAAATTCAAACAATAGATATAAGACCCAAGTTAAAAAGATTCTCAACAATTCAACTTCTCTGGTTGACATTAAGATGCCCACCCCCAATAGGGGCGTTAACTTTCACATTTTAGAGCTCCATGACCTCCATTTTTCAGGAGCAAAATCCTTTTAACAGGTTCTATAAGAGTGGAATTTTGGAACATGCGCATAAAAATTAGTAGTATGGGATACATGTGGCACGATTACAATTTTGTTTGGGTGTGTAAAGAGGGAAATAAAACTCATCTGCAATTTTGATGAAATTCGAGAAGGAACAAACAAAACCATCAACAAATCATCTTCGCAGGTTGTTCCGGGTTCGAACGACTACCATTACATTATTACTATTGGTGTTCATTAGTACGGATAGGTTTATATTTTCTCAGAGTTCCTGTAATGATATTTAATTCCAGTCTCTTCTGTTATTGTGTCTCTGTCGAAAGTTTCTGGTTTCGTTGGGAGGATTTTCGTACCATGTTGTATATTGTTCATGTTATTTCTCAAATCCCACAAAAGTGGGGAATCCAATAATTGGGGGGAATATGAACGGGTGTTGGTTTGTTTACGTACCTATAATTTAGCAGTTCAGTAAAAAGTGACGATCTAAAGAGTACTAGACTTCAAAAATAAGTATTCTGCAAGACGATGCTCGACAATGACCCTAGTCTATCTAATGACTGAAACAAGTATAAGAATAAAAGAATGTGTATGTGTGTGTGTGCGTGCGTGTGTATCCTTGTCTGTGTTAGATAGATAGATAGATAGATAGATAGATAGATAGATAGATAGATAGATAGATAGATAGACAGACAGACAGACAGACAGACAGACAGACAGACATATAGATAGATAGATAGATAGATAGATAGATAGATAGATAGATAGATAGATAGATAGATAGATAGATAGATAGATAGATAGATAGATAGATAGATAATGTTTTTTTATTAGCCACACGGCTGCACACAGACGGGACAGATTACAAAGTAGAGCTTTTCTTTTTGGGGAGAAGAAGAAAAAAAAGTGGGGTCAGGTTTTTGATCAAAAGGGATCGTAAAAGAAAGAAAAACGACGATCAATAGGTGTCGTGGATCACAGAAATGTCATGATGTAAAGTGTAAAGATGGAAGCAGATAAGGTTTATTCGTGGAAAGAAAAGCCTACGGAAAAGACCACGGTAACCTCGGTCAATAATGACACATTTGTTTGCAAGTAAATAACCCTCTGTTTTAAATTTTTCCGGGTTCATAGGATTATGCTCAAGGTGGCTTCGTCATTCATACGTTCCATCCTTGCTACATTCACCCATCTTTTTTTTAAACATTCGCTAAACAAAGATAGATAGATAGATAGATAGATAGATAGATAGATAGATAGATAGATAGATATGTTTCTTTATTAGCCACACAGGGCTGCACACAGACGGGACAAATTACAAGGTAGAGCTTTTCATTTTGGGGATAAAAAAAGGGGATTTGGTTTTCGATCAAAAGGGATCGTAAAAGGAAAGAAAGAGGAAAGCAAAAAAGGGGGGGAGGATAAAAAATAAAAGGAAAAAGAAAAAAATCGATCAATAGGGATCGTTATCACATAAATGTCAATGTAAAGTGTAAAGGGGAGGACAGGTGAGGTTTACCTGTGGAAAGAAAAGCCTACGGAAAAGACCACGGTAACCTCGGACAATGAAGTCACATTTTATATTTTTTTACAAATAAGCAACTCTCTGTATTAATTTTTACGGTTCATAGGATCATAGTCAAGGTGGCTTCGTCATTCATGTGCCATCCTTGCTACATTCACCCATCTTTTTTTAAAACATTCACTAGACAAAACTTGCCTCTCTACTCTCACTTTCCTCTTCAAGTGATACTTGAAGAAGTTGATGAGAGATTGACCAGAGAGGAAAGTGTTTGTCTCTAATCCTTTCAGGCGCGTCCACCAGATACATTCTTTCGCCATAGCCACAAGTATGATAAAAATAGCACTTCCTTCCCGTTTGAAGGAAGGAGACGTGACGATATTAACGATAGACTCGGCTGATAAACCGACACGTCCCACACGTGACAGCAGTCGTTCGACATAAGCCCACAGGTCAAGATTGTTGGACACTGCACGAGTGCGTGTTGAACGGTTTCGTCGCTCTTCCCGCATCTCGGGCAGGTTGGCCCCGTGTTTCTCGAGCCATGCCTATAGAGCTTATCCCGAACGGGTAGCGCTTCTCGGTAGCACTGCCAGGCCAGGGATCTCTGGAAGTTGTCCATAGCTCCCGGCCCGAAAGTCGTCTCAAACAGGCGGGTCAGGTATTCCTCGTCGACGCCCAGGTTCGCTCCAAGATCGTTGTCGTACCTCCCCTCCACTAATCCCTTATAGAATGCTTAGGTTGTGTTGAAGTCACTCAAGGTCGACCCGGGACGACATAGTTGCTTGAGAGCAACGCGACTCTCGCGGTGCCATTCGCCCTTCCTTGGCCTCTTTTTGATCCACGGCTGCAGTTCTGTCAGGGAGACGAGCTGCGGGAAAGCGTGCCTCACAAACGGCGACCACACCTGTTCACCGTCGTCTACATAGAGCCGGAGATGTCGCAGTCTCAGCACGTGTCTGCGCATCATCAACCACGGCTTGCCCAGCCCTCCTTTTAACGGGTGTTGACAGCAAATGGATCGCCTGACCATCGGGACGCATCCTTTCCACAAGAAGCGGAAGAGAATGCGTTCTAGTTTGGTGATGTTAGGGTCGGGACAAGGTACGACAGTCAGGCGGTAGTAGATGATGGACGCGATGTACGTGTTCGCCACCTCCGTCCGACCTTTTAGGGACACTTTCCTCTTGGCCCATTGCCGGGCGAGAGTGACCACCCTACTCGTTATCTTGTTCCAGTTCTTCTCCATTTGGAGGTCCGGACCGAACCAGACCCCAAGCAACTCAACCGGGCCGTCCGTCCAGCGTCCCACGACGGAGGTGCTGGTGGAGGGCATGGGCTTGCTTCTCCAGGTGCCGAGCCGCAAGCCCACTGACTTTTCCCCGGTTGATTTTCGCTCCTGTCACCGCTTCGTAGTCTTTCAATGTCTCGCCAACCAGCTCGATGTGCTCGTGGCTTGACACTATGACGGTGACGTCGTCCGCGTATGCAGACACGCTCGTCCCGCATCCCAATTCTCGCGGGATGCCCCTCGGAGTCGCCAGCTTCCTCAGTAGTGGCTCGAGAGTCAATACGTATAGAAGCGATGAGAGGGGGCATCCCTGACGGACCGAACGTGCAATGTCGAAAGGTCTCGATAGATGTCCATTTACGCGAATTACCGAACGGATACCTCTGTACAAAGCAGCTATCCAGCCGCGGAAGACGGAACCGAAACTCTCAGGACTGCCTCCAAGTATCGATGGTCTACCCTATCGAAAGCTTTCGATTGATCAGGGCCCCACCCATGCCAGGTTCCTTAACTACTCTGTCTATGATGTAGCGCATCAGATGAAGATTGTCATCCATCCTTAGAGCACGCATCCTAGCCCTGACATCACACCCTTCGTGTTTGGCGTTGAAGTGCTGGTCGAGGGCCAACCTCGCCACTAAAACGTCGGATGTGATGCCGCTTCTTATTGCCTCTTCTAACTTCTTAACTAACTCACCCTCTACTTTATTTCTATCTACGGCTAGTGCCTTGCTATATCTAATTGCTTCCGCTTTTACTGCTCTCTTGAGGGCGAACCACCATTTGTTGTTGACGATGGCTCCCGTTAAAACCCTCTTTACTAACGTGTTGATTCTGTCTCTGAAAACCTGTCTGGGCGGGAAAGATGCGTTCAGTTTCCAGTAACCAGGACCCTGTCTATGTGCCTTATCTAAGTCTAGCGTACACGTCACGAATTTGTGGTCCGTGTAGCTGACTGTGTGGAATTGTGAACATCCTAAGTTATCCCTGTCTACTGTCCTACACAGTATTCTATCTAGATACGATCTCGACGACCCACTGCGGTTGCTCCATGTCCACGTTGGTGCATTTGGTGCACGTTGGTGCATTTGGGTAGTCGAGTCGGTACCTGTCAGACAGTTGGAATCGTCTGAGCATGTCTCTGAGGCATTTGCATCCCCTTCTGTTTTTGTCTCTCCCCACATAGTCTAGATGCGTGTCCAAGGTAGCATTCCAATCCCCCACTAAAAGTAAAGGACGAGACATTCCCAGGAATACTTCTAGACGTCGAAAGAAATCCGGCCGACCTGTTAAAGGCGGTGCGTAGACTGATACGAGTCGAAAAGCGCACCCATTGCTGCCGTCAACATCCAGGACGACCAGTCTACCCTCCGGGTCTACGAATATCGTCTTGACTTCGAGATCCAGGCTCTTGTGAAAAAGTTCCGTGGTGCCGCTACCGCCCATCCTCGGCAGACAGGGAGAAAAATAAATGTTAAACTGTCCGCCAAACATGGACTTTAGGGCCCGTGGCTCGTGGAGTCTGGTCTCACTTATGGCTATGATTCCCAAATCGTGTGACTTGATATCATTTAGGAGGTATCCTTGTTTCCAAGGAGACCCCAAGCCACACGCATTCACACAACCAATCTTGACCATGATTCTATTGAGGCTTGACAGACAGACAGACAGACAGATAGATGATAGATAGATAGATAGATAGATAGATAGATAGATAGATAGATAGATAGATAGATAGATAGATAGATAGATGGGTGTGTGTGTGTGTTTGCGTTGATCATTAGGTTTGAATATATTTCACCAAGGACTTCGAATAACACAAAAAGCGCTTGTTGCTTTGAAAGGCTGATCCGCTCCCTCATGCAGAGTCTAATGGAGTTATTTCCCTTGACTACCTTTTTCTTAGACATTACATACTGAAAGAGGGAGTTTTCATTTACTAACGCATCAATAATCGTAGTTGATAGAAGTTTCTGAAATCTCTGTATTACATATATGAAACCTTCGGTGTTTTTACTAAGTGTGCAGAACGCTGCTCTGAAATTTTTTCTGCTCATGCATATTGCTGATTTTTCTACAAGCCAATCAGCGCACATTGGTCGACCCTTCTCTAACTGTTATCTTCTCTCAGTCTCTTTGTTTCTGTCTCCCTCCCCCACCTCTCGCTTCCCGTTCAATTTTATCGTATTTACTTTCCTTTCCGAGTAAGTCTCAATCTCAAACACCCCATACCCTCTCTCCCTCTCTCTCTCTTATACACGCAAACCGGAGCGCGCACTCACACACACACACGCTCATACACCTCTCATGCATACCTTTACTATTTCTTTACTACCCACAAGGGGCTAAACACAGAGGGGATAAACGGATTAAGTCGATTATATCGACCCCAGTGCGTAACTGGTACTTATTTAATCGACCCCGAAAGGATGAAAGGCAAAGTCGACCTCGGCGGAATTTGAACTCAGAACGTAACCGCAGACGAAATACTGCTAAGCATTTCGCCCGGCGTGCAAACGATTCTACCAGCTCGCCGCCTTGACCAGCTCGCCGCCTTACCAGCTCGCCGCCTTTCTCATTCATACCTTTACTTTCTTATCACCTCCTCCACTCTTACACCCATATTCCCCTACTTTCAATTCCTCACTTTTATTCATCTTGCTTTTTTCGCATCATCATTTTGTCTTTCTTTTATACATCAGACTTTGAATTTCAGGAAACGAATCCAAAATGGACAGTGCGTTCTGAATGATTAAAAAATGCATCATTACTCGCACAAAATCCAGGGGGAAAAAATAAAATTTCTCTATATTTTATCTCGTTATGATAAATAAATAAATTTCGTAATTATTCATAAGCATCAAATGATACAACATCCAGCGATTGTTTTGTTTTAGGTTTGAGAATTAACAGCTACCAAGGCGGTAATTCTCATCAGTGGACACCGGTCGGCGCATCTCTTCTTATTGCCACACGGAAGCCTTCCCTTTCCATCTCTTTCTCTCCCTCCCTCCCTCTCTCTCTCTCTCTCTCTCTCCTTTCTTCTTTTCATTACTCCTCTCCCTTCCTCTCAGTTACAGTGACTACGGCTTGGCAAGTCTTAACACAGCCACATCAAAGCAAATGTGTGTGCATCTGTTATTTCGATGCCAGTAAAACAAACAGCAACGCTGCCGGCAACTAATAATAATAGTAATAAAAATAACTTGTTTTGTGATAGAATCTGCAGAATGTCAAAGTGTTAATTTTAATACCTCTCTCTTGCACTCGCACTGACAACAACAACAGCGTCAGCAGTTAGAAGTAAGTTCCTCCCACTCTTAATTCACACTACCTGCTTTTCTCTTTCTGTCACACTGTACACTTTCTCTTTTTTATTCTATCAGGTCAAGACATACAATAGGCTTATATATATATATATATATATATATATATATGTACACACACAGTAGTGTGTGTTCTTGTATAGTAAAGTATTACATACATTGTAACGTCTGTATAAACCTGTTGATTTTTATTATTTGTATCTTTCTGCGTATCTTGTCTCGTATCAACGCATGAATTCGTATTAAATAGAAGAAAACACGCACATACATACACATGTCAACTGTTTACCATATTTGGACATTAAACCAAGTGGACAACCCTGAGAAACTTTACATTTTGTGAATGGAGTTATCAGGTTTTGATGTAATGATCGTTTCCTCTTCCTAGGCCACAAATCTTTCTATTTTTCAAAAGGTTTAGGTGAAGACGAATATTAGAATGTTATGAGGTTCATGCTCTTTTTTTATTTGTGTATTAGCTGCATAAATGAATTGAAATTGCCTCGTAAAAAAGCAGACATTGGAACGTATATTACGTTGACGATAGTCAATTAATAATTTAGCGCTAATTACTTTCCTGATATCTACTTCAGGAATAGAAAAGTAACGTGTGTGCATATTTCCATATATAGGTATATACATATATATTTGCGCGCGCGCAACACACACACACACATACACACACACATATATATATATATATGTGTGTGTGTGTGTGTACACACAGCTATATATCATTTAATGTCCATGCTCGCACAGGTTGGACCGTGCGGTAGGATCCGAAAAAGGCAAGGACATGTAGAAGTGTTGGAAGGAGAATGGTTCGCAAGATCGCCGTTGGTATTAGCAGAGGAAGCCAAGTAAATAGGTAGATCGATGAAAACTGCAAAAATTTGAAGGTAAGGGGCATCTGGGTCAACTTGGAGAAGGGGAAGTAATTAACAGTGACAGGTGGACAACGGTAGTAGATAAAGGTGAGAGTAGTGATGTTGATGAACGAGATGGCTGAGAGACACAACATGTAGTTAAAGTGTATTGGATAGAGGTATGATGAGTCCAAAGCCCCTTCCTATATGTATGTAGGCTTTGCTGAAGAGCAAGTGAGCTGAGTGATGAGGGTAGAGTGATCAATACAGGTGGTAGGGATATGAGAGAGGTACCATTATTTAAGATGAGCAAAAAGTGGGATTGAGCAATATGTCGATGGAATGGAATGAAGGGTGTATAATTAGAGAGCAGCAGATGTAAGACTAGCCGTGTAGAAATGTTGATTTTAAATTTTGGCACAAGGCCAGCTATTTCGGGGGAGGAGGTAAGTTGATTGAATCGACCCTGTGTTCAATTGGTACCTATTTTATTGACTATGAAAAGATGGAAGGCAAAGTCAACTTTAACAGTATTTGAATCCAGAACATGAAGATGGATAAAATGCTCCTAAACATTAAACTCAGCATGCTAACAATTCTGCCAGCTTGCCACCTTGAGCAGCCTCTAAACTCATCCCATGAGTTAGAGTGCATGTGATGGATGGAGATGTCTTCTTCAGCATTTTGTATTGCCAATCATCTTCAGGTCAGTTGCCACTACATTCTTCCAAGTCTTCCTTGGTCTCCTTCTTCCACAGGTTTCACATTTTTATGCAGTAGTCATCTTCCATGCACAGTCCATGGAAGAACAGTCTTTTCTCTTGCACATTACAACAGATTCTTTTTATAACCAATTTTTCTTTCCGTTATTTTGTACTATGGCGTTCATACACTCTAACATTACACATCCATCAGAGCAGACTTGCTTCATTTCTTTCTTTCCTTCACAAGTCTTCTGTGTTTAAGGCACTTGCCTCACTACCATGCAGCAATGCAGTTCTAAACACAAGTATCGTACAATCTATCCTTCATTCTAAAGAAAAATACTTTCATCGCCAGAGAGTGTAATAGATTCTTGAACTTCCTATAACATGTTCTTACCCTGTCTACTTTACTGTCTGAACAACCTTCTCCCCTACTAATTATATGGTCTTGGTAACAGATCTTGGTAAACTTCTAGTTTACCCAAATTTTAAATTTATTTAGTTTAAAATAATTTAACTTCTTTATGTATCATGATCATGTAATTCAGCAATTTAACAACGTTTATGTTAATGAAACAGCTGTTGAGCTCAAAATAAGAATTATATGTGAAATTTCTGCTTTTGTGTTAAATATGTTGCTCTTAAAAATCATTTTAGCTAATTATATATATGCATGTATGTCAGTCCCACTTGGATTTACTACAATGTAATAACATGTTGATGTTTAACAACCTGTTATGAATTGTCCTCTTCCTATCACCAACCACTTTATAGAGTGTGTTGGGTACATTTGTCATGGCACTGGAATGAGAAGAGTTGCCTCATATGCCATAAGAGGAAAGAATACTCACTATTCTAAGATGTATCTGCTTGCCCAAGACAATGTGGCAGATGTAGATGCAGAGTGATTGGTGTGAGAAGAGAAGTGAGAATGATGGGAAAATGGTAAGAATAGTTGATGGATGACAATAAGAAGTGGCTCAAAGAAGAATGGCTGATGACTAATTGTAAATAAAGGGTGAAGGAGAATGCATTGGGTAGAAACATGTCCTATTAGGTTTCTTATACATTGACCTCATGATGGGCAAGAGAGGTGCTGGTGTGGGTGGTTGTAGGTGGATTAAATGTAGGCAGGTCCCATACCATTCATTGTTGTATGAGCAGCATGAGAGATACAAATCTGAGTGATGGAAAAATTAATGATAGGAGAGGGTTTCTAAGATACAGTCGAGGTAACAAATGCAGACTTGACTGTATGTGTATATATATATATGTGTGTGTGTGTGTGTGTTGTCTGAATAAAAATTAGAGATCTCAGAATAATATAGGGTACAAAATATATCATTTAATGTTTCTTCTTCCAAGCTGGCATGGGTTGGACAGTTTGACAGGAATCAATGATCCAGAGAACTGCACTGAGCGCTAATGTCCACTTTAACATGGTTTTTCCAGCTGGGTGCCCTTCCCAATGCCAACCACTTTACTGAGTGTACTGAATGCTTTTTTGTAATACCAGTGTTAGTGAGGTTACTAAGTACTTGGAAGACAAGACCCTTCAACTTAGGTACAGTTTTGAACGACATGAAAGTATAACAGAAAGACAGGAACAGGTATTTTGTTGAAGAGGTGAATGCATGGCTTCTTTAGTTGGAAAGAGAGTGAGGAATGGTGAGGGCTTATCTTCAAGATACAAAATGAATATGAGAGAGGGAATAGTGATAGAGGAACAGAAAAGTGGAATGGATAAGTAAGTGATGTAGGGTGTATATGAAGAGATTTACCTGTACACATACATTCATATATCTATATATATCTATCTATCTCTCTCTCTCTCTCTCTCTCTCTCTATATATATATATATATATAGATAGATAGATAAAGGATAAGTAAGTGATGTAGGGTGTACATGAAGAGATTTACCTGTACACATACATTCATATATCTATCTATCTATCTCATCATCATCATCATCATCGTTTAATGGAAAGCGGACGTTAAACGATGATGATGATGATGATGAGATAGATAGATAGATATATGAATGTATGTGTACAGGTAAATCTCTTCATGTACACCCTACATCACTTACTTATCCATTCCACTTTTCTGTTCCTCTATCACTATTCCCTCTCTCATATTCATTTTGTATCTTGAAGATAAGCCCTCACCATTCCTCACTCTCTTTCCAACTAAAGAAGCCATGCATATATATATATATATATATATATATATATATATATATACACTCCTCTATGCATGGTTTTGAAATAGCACAGTCCAACAAAACGAACCAATTATCTTTTTGCACCATTGTTTTTACTTTAACACTGTTTAAACATCTTTCATTGTGTGACCAGTAAATTTATTGCAAGTGGCAAATAAACGATTAAGTAACATAAATCAATTATAATTTACAAAGCACCCATGATTAAGTAACAATTTAGCAAAGTAAAATAGAATCCAATCTATTTTTTCTGAATAGTGACCGCCCCTCTCACTCTCCAGTGTGGGTGGGACCTATGCACTGTACATACCTTTGGCTGTGTGTAATCGCTCCATCAGATGGCATGCAGTGGCAGTTGTTAACATTGGGTCTAATATGAAAGACGTCGCGTGTTTCACCTTCTGCTATATCTTTTATTGTAGAAAATGATAACCTAACCCAAATGTCGGTTGATGCATCTAAGAAAAATAAAAGAGCATCGATTCCTTTGGAGACCAAGATCAATATTTTGGATTGTCTTCGTAAGGACGAAAATGCAGCATTCTGCCGAAATGAAGCTATGTTAAGAACAATCAAAAAGAATGATGCTGCCATTAGAAGATCTATAGCTTCTGGAACAAAATTATAAGTCGTTGCCATATACAAAAGACATGATTCAAGAAAAAAATGGAGAAAGCTTTAATAATATGGATAGATAAAAACAGTCAAAAAAGGAGACCAGTAGATAGTAAAACCATAAAATGATTTCACAAAAAGATTAATGATCTAGAGTCATCAAGTGTGTTACATCTGTCTAGTGGTAAAAATAAGAATTTGGAGGCCTTCTAGAATTGTATTTACAGATAGTGGAAGCACTTCATCATCACTACTAAGACTGCTGCTGAAGAATTTCTTCCAAAACTAGCCAAAATAATTGAAGAAGGTGGTTACATTTCAGATCAAGTTTTCAATGCAGATGAAACACATGGGGTGTGATGGATAAATTGTTGCCATTTTATATTTTTTTAATTTCACACATGCACACTGTTTCTTTTTGATTTTGTTGACTACACAGTATAGTAGGGTCACTTAGGTATTGTCTGTGAGAAAAACAGCTCTATGACACAATTCACTCTGCCAGAAATTTGGAAATGACATGTACTGCTTGGCATTCATGCCAGAAGTTCCAATATGAACATTTCAGATTGGGTGTCAATTTGAGGATAGTGCTTGTACCAAGAGTGATAAAAATCAAACATCCAGTCAACATCATGATGTTTGGAGTGATCACTAGTGATGGCGAGGTTATGCCTGCATTCGTCTTCCCACATGGTCTCAGACTCAACATAGAGGCCTACATCGAGTGCCTGAAGGAGGTAGTGCTGCCCTACATCAAAAGGTTGGCTGCTGGAAGACCCTATGTCTGGTAACAGGACTCTGCACCATGCTACACAAGCAGGAAAACCCAGTCATGGCTGTCAGGCAATTTCCGTGACCACACACCCCTAACATCTGGCTACTTAACTCCCCTGACTGCAAACTCCTTGATTATTTACATGCAGAGTGCAGTTGAGGGAGAGACCAACAAAACTCCTTGTAACACCAAAGATGAACTGAGAGCAAGGATTATGGCAGCATAATAATAATAATCTGTCCAGTACCAGATCAATCCCAAAGTCTAATCAGTTTGTGTCAGTCATGAGGCCAAACATCCCTGAAAGTTTCATCTGAATCTATCTGGTGGTTCTTGAGACATCTTGTCCATGGACAAACAAAAATGACTGAAAACTAAGGCAGAGGTAATGATGATAATAATAATAATAATAATAATAATAATAATAATTATTATTATTATTATTAATATTATTATTATTATTATTATTATTACCATCATTATAGTAAGGAACTTGTAGCTGAATCTATAGGGGAATTTCGAGAGAAAATTTAGCTTGGAAGCTAAACCTACAATTGAGAGGTCTTAAGGTAACTTACCAATGGTGGAGTCTTTAGTAAATAGGAAAGATGACAAGACTCTGATATCTTCAGAGAAATGGCATTGCTTGATAGGCAAAGAAGGAGTAGGTATAAACTCCATATATACTCTACCCAATGTATTTTTATTATTATCATCATCATCATCATCATCATCATCATCATCATTATTTCCACCATTCCCTAATAACCTCTTGTGCTACAGTCAATAGTTAATAATAAGTAAATATGTGTGCATGTGTGAAAATTCCATCTGGCCCATGTGAGCATGGAAAATTTGACTTTGTTGATGAGGAGGAGGATTTGTTTAACATTCATTTTTCCATGATGGTATTGGCTGGACAAAGTTTTATCGTTGAAGCATTATTTTACACCTGAATATAAACGCTTCTTGTTGCTAACCTTTACCTGTTTTTCAAGGAAGGGATTTTTATTCTGGATGAGCTATGAGGTAATTTTTTAAAATTTTTTGACAGGGAATTCATCATCATGATCAAGTAATTTCATGCAAAGACTTCACAGAATATAAACACTGTCATAAATATTGGCATAAGAATACACATATACACACTTGCATACACACACACACACACACACACACACACACTTGCATACACACACACACACTCTCTCTCTTACTTATTAACATGCACACATATATTCTGTATATATGGCAGATTTCCATAAAGTTTCCATCCTACCAAGTCCACTCACAAGACATTGGTCAACCCTGGGCTATAATAGAGGAAACTTACCCAACATGTCATACAGTGGGACTGAATCTAAAATCATGTGGTTGTGAAGTATATTTTTTAACTGCACATATTTGTGCCCACATGTGTGTGTGTATGCAAGTGTGTGTGTGTGTATTTTTATGTCAATATTTATGACAATGTTTGTATTCTTTGCATGAAATTACTTGATCAGTTCCCTGTCAAAAAATTAAAAATTTTGTCAAAAAATACACTCCATGTTGTTGTTTCAGCCATTAACCTGTGTTGTTAGTTTCAAACGTTGAAATTAAATTAAGACCAACTTTCAACTTTCCCTATTTCAGGATGAAATGGAGAAAGCATTAAAGGAGAAAACATTCCAATGCCAGGTGTGTGATGAAACTTTTCCTGAATACAGAGATCTTGAGAAACACGTTTCAGTTCATACTGAGGTAAAGCCATTTCGATGTGAGGTCTGTGGCCGAATTTTTGACCGTAGTTCTCATCTTCGGAATCATGTAAAGACTCATGTTAACAAAGAATCATTCCAGTGTGATATCTGCAACAAGACGTTTGCCTGCAGTTCTTGGTTGCAGAGGCATATGAGGAGTCATACAGGAGAGAAACCATTCCAGTGTGAGATTTGTGGTAAAAAATTTTCAAACAGCTCCCATCTACAGCGTCACATCAGAATTCATACAGGTGAGAGACCATTCCAATGTGAGATTTGCAGCAAAAATTTCTCAGACACTTCACACTTACAGAGGCATATGAAGACACATACTGACGTGAAGCCTTTCCAATGTGAGTTCTGTGGCAAACACTTTGCTGCCTCTGCCACTCTGAACATTCATGTCAAAAGACACATTGGGGGAAAACCATTTCAGTGCAACATTTGTGGCAAACATTTTGGACGTAACTTCCATTTGAAACGACACAAAGCTATTCACACAGACAAAATTTCCACAAACTGCGAAATATGTGGGAAACACTTCTTGTATAGTTCCAATCTTCAGGAACACATGAGGACTCACTTTAGTGAAAAACCTTTTCCATATGAAACATGGTAAAACTCCCACAAAATCTCCCTCTTGACCAGTATAAAATTGACCATAACATATATTCCAACAATGAGAGTCATTGTAAGAATGTGTGTGTTTTTTTTTTATTTACTTTAGTGGTGAGAGGTCTCTTTATATATATATATTGTGGTCTGTATATTGCTAGAATTTTGTTCCAGGGAGAAATCTTCAAGTTCTGACAAAAAGAACTCCAACCCTCATAACAGAAATAAAGCAAAATAAATTAGCTTCAGCTCCACTTGGAACTAGAGTTTCAGTGTTTCATCTGCCCTCTGTATCTGTAAATATATATAAAGACATCCTATTTGTAACGAGCCTGTCTTTAACTAAGGATTTATGAAGATTCTGACCTAATAACAGACACAAAAAGTTATTATATAGTTTTGTATGTGATATTCTTGCTTTTGATCAACTTCCTGTATGTGTTTGTCAGGCAGGAGGCACACAAGACTATCATCAAGGTTGGGATAGGACTTAGCATGACAATCACACAAGAGCTCTCTTAATATTTGAATTTTTTTAATTCATAAATCTGAGATCAGAGGCACTAACTTGTAAAATAAATAAATAAATAAATTATATACAATAAAGTGAAATGAAGTAAAGAGTATCAACACTTCTGGCTGTAAAACTGAAATTCTTAATGTAAACTAAGACTGGAAATTGTATTTTATCTGTTGCAAATCTTGAATAACCTCATATTAAAAGTTCACACCTTTCTAGGTTTGCCATGTCACTGAATTGTCTCAAGTTACTTTTTACACCACACATTCTCAGATAATTGCTTGTGAATCATTTATTTTAAGTTAAAGTATTTTCTGCTACTAAATTTTCTTTGCAACACCACCAACTGAAGCAGACAGTGTAAAAGATATCATTTTATGATTAAAACTAAACAAGTTATAATCAAATATCAAATGCCTGATGAACCCATAGAATTATTTCCTCCTGGATTGGTTTCCAGTGTATCGCAGTGTATGATTCGATATATAGAACCACTTAAACCTTGTAGTATTGAATGTACCACACAGATAATAAAATACCTACAGTTGATCTTAAAATAAAACTCTGAGTATACTGTCCAATATCACGGCCACTCTGCAAATTAGGTTTGTTTTTCAATAAGAAATTATTAATGGTTAATTCAAAAACCATTTGATTGTTCTGCAAAGCAGTTTGTTTGATAAAGTAGGATGCTTTCTCTTTACATTTGCTGCACAAACATCTTACTCCTATGACAAGCAGTACATTAATATTTATTTATTTAGGTGAATGTAAGCATATTGTTTGAAGTTAGGCCCTATTAAGTTGTTTCAGAGAAGATGAAGTGGTGCCATGCTGGGGCACCACCTCAGAGAATATTTTAGTCGAATGAGTCAACCCTAGTACTTATTGTTTTGAAGCCTGGTACTTATTCTATCTGTCTCTTTGCCAAGCTGCTAAATTACAAGGACATAACACACCAGCACTGGTTGTAAAGCAGTGGTAGGGGACAAAGACACAGACACACACATACATATATATGATGGGCTTCTTTCAGTTTCCATTTACCAAATCCACTCACAAGGCTTTGGTTGGCCCAAGGCTATAGTAGAAGACACTTTCCCAAGGTGCCTTGCTATGGGACTGAACCCAGAACCATGTGGTTGGGAAGCAAATTTCTTACCACACAGCTATGCCTGCACTTATAGCTTTTTACCACATGTCCATGCCTGTACCTATATGATTATATAATTTTAAATGAAATGTCCATACGATGTTACTTTAGTTGTGCATTAACCAACTTTGACATTAATCTCAGCAGCATTCCACTTTTTTATACCTACTTAACAAACTTTTCCCCTACCCAACTGTCCATTTTTTTTCTGTTTTAAAATACCTAGCTTAAAGGAAAAGGTTTACTCAACCCATACTCATTGCAGGGCCCTTCTAGACATGTGAGATGAACATGGCTGATGTTGTTCTTGAATGTCTATAAGTTAATGACTGTTGGAAAAAACGTGAGCAATGACAGAACACCATGTGATGTTCTGGGTTAGAAGAAATAAGTAAAGATGTGTTGTAGTTCAAGTGTCTGTATTTTGTTTACATGACTTTTTCATTAATTTGTGGCTGGGAAAATGTTTGTAAAAGTTGATTGTTTTGTTGTGCTGATGGAGTTGATGTTGGTGCTGATGATTTTGTAATGGATTTTATATTTTATCGTCATGTCTTATCACCTTCAGTTGGGGGCCACATCTGTTTATGTTTCATTCTTCCTCTTACCCACAACAAAGGCCTTTTGAGGTGACTTCAACATACCTTCATCTCCTGATGAGGCCTTTGGTACAATGAGGCCTGAGTCAAAAGAAACAGACAAATGTTGTGTTTGTTCTAGTGTCTTCGCCAACTTTATGAGGGACAGATACTTTCTCTGGAGTTAGTAGCAACAGTGGAAATTGTTGTGCTTTCTCCACTGGAGCAGAAACCTTTGAGGTGGATTGAATTCTCACACATGAAACATTTGGGTTTTTGCCCTCTATTAACATCGACATCTGCTTTCATTCTCCGAAACTGAAAAATCGGGAATGCTACTGAATTCTTCAAGAGCAACCAGTATCTGGAATTCTATAAGAATTCCAGTCCTGTTGAGTTTAATGGGGATGGACATCCTCTCCACAATCTCACCATACCCCTCCAAAATGGCTAAAACTCTTGCTAGATTTCTATGAGCCGGCACATGCTCAACATGAATTCAAGTCAACCTCGTACCCACATAATGGGGAATCCTTATAAAGGACTGGGAAGTGCATGCAATTGTTGTCATTCTTCTGGTTTCTTGTCCGTTGATGCATATGACAGCTACCATCCCATAATGTTTCCCTTTATATACGTGTAACACTGAGGGCCACACACCTTCAAAGAATTTTTCAGTTTCTACCGGAATAGGAAAGTTAAGTCTCTTCTTGGGAGAAACACACTTATTGATTATTGTTTGCCATTCAGAGTTTGTTTTTTTCACTCCTCACTGACACAACTTCAGAGCTTTATCTTGATGACTGTAGTAAAGGATGTTAGCTCTAGAGTTCTGGATGACTGTTTTGGACTATACGTTATTGTTTTTTTTAGTATTCCGAGAGTTTTACACATTTTAGGGCTATCCAGGTTTGTAGGGTGAGAGAGTTTGTTATTTTTTTATGTATGTGAGACTGTATATGTGTGTGTGCATGTATGCATGTATCTGTGTTTTATTCATTTTGAAGGTATCTGAGAATTTGGTGTTAGAGAGTAGGAGAATCTAACCTTGTACTTATTAAAAGTGCAATGTTACTGCAGTTAGGAGAAAAGTCTCTCCTTAATATGGTAAAGTAAACTTTAGATATATTTGTCTAAAGGCTAGTATGCTAAAGCAAGTTACATGCAATTTTGGAAATTTCTTTCAATCTAGGTTTCCCGATTTTTCTCCACGTATCTGCGTTAATTATGGTGATATCACTACCCATATTCAGTTGTAGCTTGATATTCACATTATTCATATTTATGAATACAAATTTTCTTTTCTGAGCCTCGCTTAGATTTTTTGTTGACAATACTTTCTTGCCAGAATTATTTTGCTCGATCTTTTTTTTTTTTTCACTCAACAATGTGAGCTTTTATGTCCGATTTTTCCACACTCAAAACATTTTAGATTTTTAAAAGGACGTTTATATTTAAAATATAAGCCACTTTTTTTACCATATCCACCACAGGCCGACACGCACGAACATGAGACCAACCCAGCTCCTCAATTTCATCTGCATCAACTGACATTCCTCTGCCACCGCCTGTAGAGTTAATTTTTGGTCCTATCCTAATCCAGGAATGCATGTCTGCATTTTTGCTTGAACAAAAATTAGACATTTGAACATGTCCAGGGTGAATTCATTTAATTTGAATTTTTCACATTCTCTGTTTACCACTCCAACATAGATAACGAAATCATCATCTTTTTTTTTTTTATCAAATTTAAACATTGCAATGAGTATTGAATTGAGAATTCCTTTCACTGAAAATTTTCGCTAAAATGTTAATTGTTTCATCGAAACAAATCTCACCTGGTGTCTTCGGCAGAATATAATTACAATATTTTTCGTGTTCACAGGGGATAACTTTCTTAAAAGTAGTTTCATTTTGTCTCGTCAATCCAATTGCTACATTTTTCTTTAAAGATTTCTTCGTATCTTCGAAAATATGCAGAGAAAGTAATACCTTCTACTGGATTATAAACGAACTTTCCAATCGAGTTAGCCCCAGCGTCCTGTGTGAACAACCCTGATGTACTTTCAGCCTTTTCAACATTAACTCCAGCAACTGTTGCTGCTGTTGTCGTTATTGATGCAACTGCTGTTGCAAATACACCACACGGGCCAATAACTCCTCCATGTTAACGATTTTTTTCTTTGGTTTCGTATCAAAAAAATTTGACCGTCGGACGCAAGCTTGGAATATCTCGTTGCCACTTTTATATCCTTAAAATTTATGATTTTAACGAAGCGGGGGGTAAATGTATTCACAAACGTAACTTCCGACTACCAACACGCGAGATTCCAACACCTTCCTACCTCAACAAGAGTTCGACAAGTCCACCTTTTAATCACACAGGGGTATTAATGTCTATCACCACAACAAATACTCAGAGTTATTATTAAATATTTCTGTTAGAGGAGAGTTTGGATAATCTAAGAAAAATATCCTTTATAAGCTTAGATTTTGGATGATTAGGAATTTTCTCTAAGTAGTTTCATTCAAACTGAAGATATGACATTGATATCCTCTTTACTTATATGTACTATTTTGAAGCGAATATCAAGATTTTGTTCAGCAAAGTAGGTGGTATCGAAGCGTAAACTACCGATATCAAATTGTACGAAGGGTGTACGTATTTTTGTTGCTGTTTTCTGTTTCTTAGGTGTGGGGGTTCTAAACCAACTGAGTATTTCTATAGTATTTTCCCATAATGATAGCTCAGTTATGTGTGTATATAAGTATGTATGGATGCATGTATGTATATATGTGCGTGTGTTTGTATACATATATGCACCCGTGTGTGTATGTGACGCGCGCGATTGTGTCTGTGTATGATTGTATATGTATTACATGATCACAGCCTACTGTACTCAATTATTTGCAAACTCAATTATTTGAGTAATTTACGATAAACAAAATACGAAATAAATATATATTAGACAATATATAAAGGATTTCACACTCAAATTCAACATTATCAATCCCAACCTCCTCATTGTCAGACTCAATTTCATTATTTTCAATCTTGATTACCTTGTTGTCACATTAACTGTCGCCATTACAGAACGAAGCGAGTTTTCTCTTACAGGCATTGACATCGGTAACTATTTGTCGCAGAACTGTAAAAGAATGTAAACATAAAAAATTTTGTAAAGAGTTACAAGTTTTGTATAGCACTAAGAATTGTCGCAATAACGTAAATATACATAGATATATTTAATACATTAGATGAAAAATGCCACAGAATCTCCCGGAACTTGACACCAATATCTAAGCGTTATCTAAGCTTAATAAGATTATCTATGAAGGAAAACAACAAATATCAATGTAAGTAATCTCTTTTACAAGGCGGCAAGCTAGCAGAAACGTTAGCGCGCCGGGCGAAATGCGTAGCCGTATTTCGTCTGTCGTTACGTTCTGAGTTCAAATTCCGCCGAGGTCGACTTTGCCTTTCATCCTCTCGGGGTCGATAAATAAAGTACCAGTTTCGCACTGGGGTCGATGTAATCGACTCAATCCCTTTGTCTGTCCTTGTTTGTCCCCTCTATGTTTAGCCCCTTGTGGGTAGTAAAGAAATATATCAATGTAAGTAATCTCCACAAACCATGATTCCACAAACACTTTCCATTTTATTAGAATGAAGGACAACTCATAATAACGTGACTAATATGTAAAACAATTCAGAAAAAAAGGATAAAAAATATGTATTCACATCATCAGCTGCCAAACAGATATCACCATGGTTTCGACACCTGGACAATACCATTCACTCCGGCGGTGTCAACCACATTGAAAACATAAACGCTGCCTGGGAATCAATAGTTATCTGCATTATTAATTAAAAGTAAAATGTAAGAAATAAATAAAAAGGGAATTAAATTAAATTTTAAGAGTTAATATAAAAACAATAAAGACAGTAGAAACTACCGATCTAAAACTTATAACATGTCCTAACTACAAAGATTGATTAAATCCGATTAATTAAACAGCTGACGTCTTCATTACCCAGAAACAACTCAAACTACATTTAAGTTATAGAATAAAGAAATATATAAAGAGTTTGAATTTACATCTAAGAATTATAAACATTGAAAACTACAAAAACAAGCATATCCTAGCAAAATTATTCTACATATAACAAAACCTCACGTGCTGCAGAGAAATTGACGGGAACTATACCTAGGTCTTAATTCCTTGCTGCCAAAAAAGATCGTTATATGTCAACTGGCGATAGTCAATCTCAACTAGCCAACTATAGTGAAAGACAGCTAGTCAACGGAAGTGACGTTGTACATAATACTGGATGACAACCAACTCTTACACAGTTACTTAACCCTACTTAACGCTGCATAGGAATCGATAGTTATCTGGAGGAGCGAAACATTAGACCCAGCTGCAAACCGGAGATTAGTTCATATTTTCTCAGAATTTCACCATGTTTCGTTAAGCAACGATTTAACCAAATCTTTTATTATTGTGACCTTTTTAACCTTATCCAAAAACATTCAAACTTTATTTAGTATCTTAACGTATCTGATAATCTGACTGGAAAACACGTTATAACTTATCCAAAGAGGAATTCTACTATCCGTCCAAGGCAGCGATGAAATGCGTAAGTTAAAACAATCAGTTTTATTATAAATACTAACCACGATCTAACAGCCTCCATTAACTTCTTTAATAGTTAACCTCATTTATAGAGTCATCATTTCATGTCGCTTCGAGATCCATAGGATATATTTTTTCTAGCAAAAATTCAAATACTTGTAATTAGGAATAAAACTGTCATAGATATATCTGCAGCATACACTGAGTTTAATAACTAAATGGGCATACTTAACAAACAGCCTCTGGCAACGCCGGGTACGACTGCTAGTATACATAAAATACAGAAGGTAAAAATATATATACGAGTAAAATACAAATATATAGAAATAAACGACTAAAAATTCATAAAAATTGTAAAGCGTGTCATGCTACTAAAAAAACTAAATATACTAAGATAAAATAAAATATCAATCGACTAAATTTTTTCAACTCCCCTCACACAAGAGTATCTCCAAAAAGTTCAATTCTTAAAAACCATGGTAGGTTAGAGTCCAATGAGCACAAAGAGTTCCACAAAATCAATTCAAACAAACCTATGGCCATTTTGGGAGCTCGTTGCCGCGGTTCGATTACATTTAAAGTGCATCTCGGCAATGACCCCCTCATCCGGATGAAACACGCACAGAAAAAAACTATTAAAAAAAAAAACTAAAAAAAAGGAAAAAATAGTTTTAAGAATTGAACTTTTCGGACGTTTTCTTGTATGAGGGGAGTTAAAAAAAAACTTTTTTAAAATATTTTTAGTCGATTGATATTTTACTTTATCTTAGTTTATTTAGTTTTTTAGTAGCATGACTCACTATAGAATTTTTATGGATTTTTAATCGTTTATATTTACCCTTTTGATAGGCAGTTCTATATGTTTGTATTTTACTCGCATATATATTTTTACCTTCCGCGTTTTTATGTAAATGCATATTTTTATATGTTTAAGAACCATGGTAATATTTATATATTATCAAATATTTGAGGTAAGGTGTTATATATAAAGCCATTGACTCGAATTTGATGTTTGTTCTATGATCATGTTTCTTTATCTTTGTCTCATTTACATTTGAACACTTCTTTTTTACAGTCCTATAGACCCTTTTGTTTCCATAAAAAGAGACAAAAATAATTTCTTGTATATATATATATATATATATATATATAGGAAAATGTGTTGTTGAAAGCACCTGAATTTCAAAAACTCGTAAATGCTTAAAATACATTTATTTACATATACACCAAACAAGTTTCAACAATATTTTTGTTTATCAATGGTAAAAGTTTCAATGTTGACAAATTAAAATGTTTCAATCTTGACAAACTAAAATGTTTCAAAGTTGACAAATTAACATATTTTAAACAGGTGTAAGTTTGAATGTTCATAGCAGTCAATAAAATTAAAACTGTATAGCAATTTGTTTGGATGTAGAAAGTTCATTAATTTTAGTGGTGGTCGACAAGTCATACTGAAAAGACAAGGGTGAAATGAAAATATTGTTGAAACTAGTTTGGTATATCTGTATATATAAAGCTGAAGTTGTCTGTGTGTGTGTGTGTGGCATGTTTGGTAGCCTTCAACTAACACTATCTCCTCCGAGACCCTGCGGCACAAGTTGACCAAAATTGAGAGTATGATAGAAGAAGGCTTGCTCTTCATTCAATCGGACCATCTTAAGACCAAAAGTTATTTACATCAACAAGGTGCTTTTTTTTCTATGAAAATCCCTATTTTTTACGATTTTTTTTTACTGCTGTGTCGCCATTTTTCGGTGTATTTCAACCAGAAAAATGTTCACTTGAAGAGAATAACAAGCTACATAATGCAAAACTTTTACTTTTCAAAAATTTCAATTCTAAAGGGTCGAAAAGAACTTTTTTGTGGTGTCATTGGTTTTAAGCGAACGACGGATCAGCTGATCCAGTGCAGAGAAGTAATGTTCGCTGCATGAATGCACTAATTTTCAAGGTGCATGAATGCGCCTTGAATGCTGCATGAAAGCACTAATTTTCAACTGCTACAGCGCTGAGTACAATTCAGCAATTTCAATCGATTTTGTGTGAGAAAAAATTAATTGTATTTGCGTAAAACAGAACATTTTGCTTAGTCATTTGGACTGCACTGCCATTGTATGCTACCACACATTATAGCTGCTGTGAGCATTATACTTTGTAAGTTTTTCCTAAAATTTTTTTAAAGATACCAACTTAACTATGGCTGTCTAAAAAATTATCTTTGGTACTATACAAGAACTGTTTACCTTCCTTTATGGATTTCGAACTGAGACATTCTTTCTTAATAACACACACATACACACACACACACACACACACACACACACACACACCACACACACACACACACACATATATATATATATATATATGTATATAATGGCATGCAAACCTTCCTTGCAACCTTCTCCAATGCAGATCTTCGATGTAGATCTCCTAGGCAACCTTCTTCAGTACATATCTTCGATGCAACCTTGACCGATAGTACCCCTAGGAGGGGATAGAACTGGATCGGGATTAGTCGCTGCCTTTTAGAGGCTCCCAAGTCCCCTTTCGCTTGGTTAGCTTAGGTTTAGGTTAAGGCTTAGTTGTGATCCGAAGATAACCTCTTCTGACACAGATCATTTGGAGCCCTTTTGGGCATTGTATTTTCTTTGCCGGAAGAGCTCATAACCCATGGGCCAAGGGGTATTAGATGATGGAGTTGGTGGTTTCGAAAGGGCTGGCATGTACAACCTGATCACCTCTGCCAGTCAAGCTCCCAACCCATGCGTTCCCGTTGCGACACTGATTCTGCAGAACTGGATTGCGTGTGAAAACCAACTTTAAAGTATAAATAAACATTCTTTGAATCAGATATGTTGTGTTCAGTTAAGTCCTATTTGGGCTGAAAAATCAATAAACTGATTCCTTATGGGGTTTTCCGTTCAATCATGATGAAAAATTGATAAAACGATTACTTATAGGATTTCCCACTAAAATTGGCTACACCCCATTTTCAACCATAACTTTTACCGAATTTTGTTTACAATAATGTTTTCTTTTGACACATTCTACCAGTATACGAAGTTTCAAATTGTTTAGTTAACTAGGAAAATCTGGCCTTCAAAATGAATAGATCCTAATATGCTTTATTTAAAAGCAGCAGAAATATAACAAAAGCTGTTAATCGGATTTCACGTTCCCGTTCGTCGGAGTGTTTTGTTAAAATAGAACCGAAATAACAATTTGATCAAAACTAGTTTTATGATCCTTTCGCGTAAAATGAGGAATTCATCTACGAAGCAATTGCCCCAGCCCCCCTTCAGGGTTGGCGAAAGCGATGTGGTGGACAACGAAAAACCTGGCTGATGACAGTCAAGGCTGATCTGGAACCCAACTTAGGCCCACATGTCTACGGAGTTCGCCGCTGGAATAGGGAGTGGTTGGAGATCACGCGGTCGTTAGCCTCAAATCGCCAGACCTGGTCGGCGTTTGTGAGAGATGCAGCATTGAAGATGAATGAAGCCAGCTCAACCCACCCCGGGTAAATGCTGCCTCAAGTCAAGGTGATACGTATGGTTCAGTCCTATCTTTTAGGTTCAACCTTGAGATGAGTTTATAGTGTAGTTTATTAATATCCTCGAGTGCGGTATCTTTTGCATGTTTATAGTTGGTATTTAACTCCTTCAAAACAAATTTATCATAGGTATCACAAGGCATTGAATAAATGTTACCCGTTTTGTCACAGAGCACATGTAGATCAGGTGATCGTTTTATCTTTAATATAATTCCTGAGAGTATTTTCTGGAAGGAGTTGGTTTGTTTAGAGATGCATCGAAATCTTTCTCGAAATTAACCAATGCTGAGTTTTGTATGATTTTAAATTATAATTGTCCTCATTAGGTTGTTTATCAAAAATATTCTAGATAAATATATTCCTTCTTTAGTAAAAAAAAAAATAAAGCTTAACTTATGGTCTAATTCGTTCCAAGTGGTCGACTGGTCTTAGGCAAGCGATAAACAAAAAAAAAACAAAAAAATAAATGAATTCAATATAAATTATTAAAATTGAGGAAAAACCTTAAATCGAAGAGTGGATTCAAATACATATTGTCATTAATTATATAGAAAATATAATTCGATTAATACAATTAATACATAAAAATTAAAATTAAAATATATTAAAATATTTCACAACAGTATATACTCATACTAAACCATCAATATACATATATACATCAAAATACACAGATAGATGTACACAGACCACATACATATACAGACATGTAAATGCAAAACGAAAATATACACACAAATAGACGTACACATATGTATACGCAATCTTGCACGCATGCAAAAATCACTTGGTGTATACATATAGACTAGAAGTAAAACGCAGAGAGGGCGAAAAAAAGAAAAGGTAACGATCTTATAAGCAACAGATAGCTAAAGACACGAGTAAGAGAAGGGGAGAGGGGCGTAAAGCTAGAGGACAAGTAACGAATAGGGAGAGAAAAAATAACGAAAGAAAGGAAAAAAGACTATGTGTAACGAACATTCACAAAATAAAATTACGTATACATGTGTAAGTAAAAGTGTATATTAGCAGTAAGTACACCCATAAGAACACATATATAAATATATAGAGACAAGTACGTAAAAACACATCCACACAAATCCAAGTGAATACATGCATACATATACATCTATGTATTTATGTGCATAAGTATAAATATACACGCTCACTTAAACATATACATAGAGGCGTGCATACGAATACAGTGCATACTAATACAAACATTCACATAAAAACCTGTCTAGGATCTGACGTATATACAAACAACATTATTTTTTTAAAAATTGCTGAGTGCAAAATAATAAAAAATTTAGATAAAAGACATTCAAAACATAACATACTATATTGAATTATCTATGAATTAAATTATCAAAGTGGGTTTCTTTTAATTCCCAGCTATATTTCGCCAGGCTGGTCTTCGTCCTATTTTCTGGGTATCTAAAGGAATTTTTATGCGAATAAAATCGGGTTTTAACAGAATTTTCAGAAGCCCCTGTATAAGTCCTATATTCGCGTGAGCCTTCTATCTGTACCTTGGCTCTATATACGATTCTATTCTCCAAGTATTTCCCTTCCAATGGACAGGAGGATCCATTTTTGCAATTACATTTTACATTGCTCTTTAACCCTACAATCACAGAACTTACTAAGAGTAAGCTCGAGGAGGCCATGGGGTAGCAATCTGACGAAGTGAGCTGCAACAACGAAGAGGCGGAGGATGACTTCTTGGGTGGTGTCCCCAGCCAAAAGAGAGCAGCAGGACAAGGCCGAGAACTTGGTCATGACCTGGTTGGAGACCAACTCCAAGAATTTGCTGACAGATGCTACCTTCTTAGGTGAGCACGTTTTGGTGGACTTGTTCATTGACTTCGACACAGTCATCTCCTCCAGTGCTGCAGTGGAGCATTTGTTGTCTATGAGCAAGGACATTATCCCTGTCTGATGAAAACTTTGACATGCTCATTTTCATGCAGGGCAACATGCATCTAATGAACAAAAAGGAGAACGAGAAGAGGAAAAATTAAATTATGTATGTATCGTGTTTTTCATTTAAAAAAAAATTTTACGGTCACTTTATCAATAAACACCCTTTTCTGGTTCTAAAGGCATTTAAAAACCTTAAAAGGAGCCAAAAACTATGAAATCAGCCATTTTTTGGTCTTTTAAAAGTTAAAACTATAAATTCAGTATTTTTTAACTCTAAAGCAAAAACAAAAACTATATTTTTGAGATTCTGAAGCCCTTAAAAAGGCCCCAAAAGGCTGATTTTATAGTTTTGGCATTTTTAAAAGGTGTTTTAGGTGGTTTTTAAGCAAAAAGAAAAAGATTATTTTTTTTATAATAAAAATTAACGTTAACGGTTTATCGATACCTTCTGTTACATTTTTAAAGAATTAACTGATTAATGGTTATCGAAGTTAACTTTTTAGTTAACGGATTAACGGTTAAAGAAGTTAACTTTTCGATTAACGGTGCCCACTTTTGGTATATATACATGACATAATATGTATATATATCTATGTGTGTGCTTTTCTGTGTCTGTCCCTTTCTACTGCTTAACAACTGGTGGTGTGTTTACCTACCCGTAACTTAGCGATTCGGCGAAAGAGGCCGATAGTGTAAGTACCAGACTTCAAAAGGTAACACGTCCTGGGGTCGTCCTGCATAGCCGCAGTCGAAATGACTAAAAGAAGTACAAGATAAAAGAGATAGATAGATAGATAGATAGATAGATAGATAGATAGATAGATAGATAGATAGATAGATAGATAGATAGATAGATAGATAGATAGATAGATAGATAGATAGATAGATAGATACTCAATAAACATGCCAAAGACCAACATGGCTGCATGCTAGGCCGAACTGACATCTGTATTTTGTCCAAACACCCAAAAGACCCATCACTTAGGGAAATACAAGAGTACGTCCTCATAAGTGAAACATTACCGATATTCTTTTCTACTCTAAGCAGAAGGCCCGAAATTTAGATCGACCCCAGTACGCAACTGGTACTTAATTTATCGACTCCGACAGGATGAAAGGCAAAGTCGACCTCGGTGGAATTTGAACTCAGAACGTAAAGACAGACGAAATACTGCTAAGCATTTCGCTCGGCATGCTAACGTTTCTAATTTCTTTATTGCCCACAAGGGGCTACGCATAGAGGAGACAAACAAAGACAGACAAAGGGATTAAGTCGACTACATCGACCCCAGTGCGTAAATGGTACTTAATTTATCGACCCCGAAAAGATGAAAGGCAAAATCGACCTCGGCGGAATTTGATCTCAGAACGTAGAGGCAGACGAAATACCTATTTCTTTACTACCCACAAGAGGCTAAACACAAAGAGGACAAACAAGGACAGACAAACGGAGTAAGTCGATTATATCGACCTCAGTGCATAACTGGTACTTATTTAATCGACCCCGAAAGGATGAAAGGCAAAGTCGACCTCGGCGGAATTTGATCTCAGAACGTAGCGGCAGACGAAATACCGCTAAGCATTTCGCCGAGCGTGCTAACGTTTCTGCCAGCTCGCCGCCTTGAAATATCGATATTAAACAAGAAATTCACGGAGGAGGTAGAGATACTTCAATACCACGGAAACTACCCACGCGGTGTGCATGCATAGGTACATTCGTAGGTAGTTAGTTATGTAGGTAAATAGGTATATAGGTAAATATGTAAGTAGGTTTTTTGGCGGTTGGACTAGTTATATACGTTTTTAGTTACTTATTTAATTATATTGGTCAGTAGATAGGTGGGGAGATTGGCAAGTAAATAAGTTTGTAGGTAGGTAGGTAGGTAGGTAGGTAGGTATGTAGGTAGGTAGGTAGGTAGGTAGGTAGGTAGGTAGGTAGGTAGTACGGACAGACATGCACATACACACACACAAAAGAACACACCCCGAAGAGGAAACCATACGACCATACACATACAATGTATATGCATGTATACACACATACATATATACGTATACATATACATAGTTATATATACATAGTTATATATACATATATATGTGTGTGTGTGTCTGTGTGTAACTATGTATAATTTCATCCTGGGTGAAACCTGTTTTGTTGTGCGCAAACCAGAGTGCTCTGTTGAGTGCAATTGAGTTAATAGAAGAATAGTAACTAGAAATGTCGAACTAAATAAACTTAGTGCACTTCTTGTTGTTAATAGAATTAAACCAGTCGACCACTTGGAACGAATTAGACCATAAGTTAAGCTTTATTTTTTTTTTACTAAAGAAGGAATATATTTATCTAGAATATTTTTGATAAACAACCTAATGAGGACAATTATAATTTAAAATCATACAAAACTCAGCATTGGTTAATTTCGAGAAAGATTTCGATGCATCTCTAAACAAACCAACTCCTTCCAGAAAATACTCTCAGGAATTATATTAAAGATAAAACGATCACCTGATCTACATGTGCTCTGTGACAAAACGGGTAACATTTATTCAATGCCTTGTGATACCTATGATAAATTT
This sequence comes from Octopus sinensis, assembly GCF_006345805.1. Lineage (NCBI taxonomy): Eukaryota > Metazoa > Mollusca > Cephalopoda > Octopoda > Octopodidae > Octopus > Octopus sinensis. The sequence continues at coordinate 30,774,675 of NC_043010.1, forward strand.
GTTTTGAAGGAGTTAAATACCAACTATAAACATGCAAAAGATACCGCACTCGAGGATATTAATAAACTACACTATAAACTCATCTCAAGGTTGAACCTAAAAGATAGGACTGAACCATACGTACCACCTTGACTTGAGGCAGCATTTACCCGGGGTGGGTTGAGCTGGCTTCATTCATCTTCAATGCTGCATCTCTCACAAACGCCGACCAGGTCTGGCGATTTGAGGCTAACGACCGCGTGATCTCCAACCACTCCCTATTCCAGCGGCGAACTCCGTAGACATGTGGGCCTAAGTTGGGTTCCAGACCAGCCTTGACTGTCATCAGCCAGGTTTTTCGTTGTCCACCACATCGCTTTCGCCAACCCTGAAGGGGGGCTGGGGCAATTGCTTCGTAGATGAATTCCTCATTTTACGCGAAAGGATCATAAAACTAACTTTCATTTGAAACCATCTTTCAGACATATGTCCTCCGAAATTATATTTGGGAAAAATTAGCAAACCCATATTGGACAGAATAATACTAGTAGTCAAAGATAATGTTAAACTCCCTCTATGGAATTCAACCGGGGATGTAATAACATGGTTCCATTGCCTCCCGAGTAAGCAAAATACTCGTTTTATACAATTTGACATTTCGAACTATTATGCCACTATCTCCCCAATATTATTAAATAAGGCATTGACATTTGCACGTGATTTTGTTAACATCCCTCGATCTAATATCGATATTATCTTGACAGCGAGAAAAACCTTAATTAATTTTAAGGATCATAATTGAATTAGAAGTGACTCGACGAATTACTTCGATATCACTATGGGTTCGTCAGATTCAGCCCAGCTGACAGACCTTGTGGGTCTGTATTTCCTATCTCAAATCACGTAAAGCTTTCCAAACGTTTCTGGTGGGCTCTATTGGGACGACGCATTCTTAGCAGTAAATGGTTTACCTAAACCGGAGACTGAGCAAATTAAGAAGTCATTAAAAAAATTTCTTTTAAATTTCTTTAATCTCAATATTGTATTTGATACTGACACAAAAAGCGCCAATTTTTTAGACGTCACACTTAATTTAAACACTAAGTTATATTACCCATACAGCAAACCAAACAAGAGATTTCAATATATAAACGTCTCTTCTAGTCATCCGAAATTAACCATTGATAGTATTATCACGGCCATCTTCATTAGAATATCCACTTTATCAGCAAACGAGGAGATTTTTAACGCACACTCACCAACTTATAATTATGCCCTAAAATTAAGCGGCTTTCATGACCATATTTTCTACATACCTGACAACTATCTCATAACCAAATTGGCTAATTTAACACCTCACAGTAATTCTGATACGACTAAAATGATCCCCTCCTTGAATTAAAAACCTATAAGAAAACCTGTTGTTAACCGTATTAAATTTTATAATCGTAATGCCGATAATCGTAATAAATATAGTACCTCTATATCTGAACACTCTGATGGGTTAAGACACTCTAAATCTAGGAAAAGACAAATTATTTAGCTCGCCCCATCATTTTCTCTGAGTCAAAAATCTACCAAAACATTCTAAAAAATTATTAAACTAAATTTCCCCCAGCACCATAAATACTACCCTATATTTAATAAACATTCTATAAAATTATCTTATTCTACCACGCCTAATTTGGGTTCAATTATTGCATCTACAAACAGAAATAAAATTCAACTCCAAACAACTAAAAGCGTAGATCACTATAGGATACCCCATACAAGTCTAAATATTAAGAAAACAAAAATTATAGACAGGAACGCAAAAACATGTAATTGTAGGACTCCTGAATTATGTCCGCTTGCGAATCTACACAAAAATGTAATCTATAAATGTACAGTGACAAACGATAAACATCAAGCTAGGATATAGATAGGAAATACTAAAGACTTCAAAAAACGATATAGAATACATGTAAATTCCTTGAATAAGTTAAAACATAAAATCATAGTCTTGGTCAATCATAGATGACGCCCCACCATACAATACGATTACTGGCAGATGTCGATTGTGTATAAAAGAATCATACATTATCCTTCGCGTGTTTAATCCCACTGTTTTAAATAAATTTTCTGATGCTATTCATTTCTGCAACCATAGATACTATTCAACTTTCGTGAGTCGATTCACTTAGCAATATTTTCTTTTGCACAACAATATATCGCCAATAGAAATATAAATTTTAAGAAAGTCAGTAAACAATCTAATTTTTCTCTCATCAGCCCTCATAAAAACTTCCATAATTTACATAGCTAATCTGCTCTTCTATAAAGCATCAAATCATCTTATACCTGGTAAGGGACTAAATCCATATCTAGCGTAAACACTATTTTTTCCTGATGATGGGGACATTCTGTGGAAATGAATCTTAAGATTCATAAACAATCTGCACGAATGTACTCCTGAAACGATAGTTGGAACACCTTATTTTCCTCTTATGTTACCCAAAAATCTTTTTAATACCTATTACTTTCTCCATGTTACATTTTGAGTTTTCTATTGAAATTCCCTTCAAGCAAAATTTCATTAAGTTTCAAAACCCCAAAATAGTCGAGGTTAGACGGTGATACTTGAATCTCGGAAACTTCTCGCATTCCAAATGACAATGAGTAGAAAATCAGCGATAGAAAGCTCTGCATTTGAATTTTTTAATGAAAAAATTTTTATACACAATGTTCGGATCTTTTCGGTTTGAACGGCAGTTTTTTAAAATAATCTCCACGTAACTAAACACTTTTAAACTTCGTATACTGGTAGAATGTGTTTATAAAACATCTTTTTCTCTTGGCTTTAGTGAGAAAATTCTATAGTTTGTAAGATATTTGTTGTTGTTTTTTTCTTCAATTTCTGCAATTTCAACCAATCACTGACGACTATTGAGGTGAAAACATTCTGTGTCGTATGAATATGTCCCTCGTTTAAGAAACAGATTGGGTTTATTTACATTTCTGAAAAAAAAAAGATACCCTTCCCCCCACCCCTAAAACAGATTGAAATGCAATGGATCGGTACTAGGGTCATAATTATGGGTGGCAATTTCATATGACACCGCTAGAAAAAACTGCCGTTCAAACCGAAAAGATCCCAATGTACAGTAGTAACTGCGATGACTGAGCATCATATTCATTTAGAATCTAGAAAATTCGCTGTTCGAAGGTATACTTGATCTTGTGGTGTATGCGAGGCATTTAAACATCACATGAGATGGCCATCGAGCGTGAACAGATTTTACGGCATTACGTACGAGGCTGCCAGTTTTTACGATGCTGGTTGTTGTTCATCCATCGTTTTGATAATTCAGCTTGGATTGTCTATGGTTGCGTTAGCCCGTCCGTTATCTGACCTGTCTGTAACGCTTATATGTGATTATTTGAAGGGGGTGGGAAGAGGAGGAAGGGAGGAAAGCGAGAAGGAGTGGAAGATGAGAAA
>NC_043010.1:30780631-30828131 GCF_006345805.1 Octopus sinensis
GATCAGAGGAAAGAGAAGATGATAGAGAGAAAGTAAAAATGAGAGAGAGAGAGAGACAAACAGAGAGTCGTATGTAATATTATATATATATGTATATATATATATATATATATGTATATATATATATATATATATATATATATATATATATATATATCTATATATATCCTTAAATCCTTTAAAATGCTTTAGCCCGAAGGCCGCGGCCATGCTGGGGCACCACCGCTGAATGAGCTACACTAATATGTGAATCCACCTCTGGTACGTGGCACTTGATCAACAAGGGAGTTCGATGCAGCTGCCCGCATCTGCGTCTCGTGTCGTGAGGTAGGTTCATCTGGGACTCCCGACAAGAAGAGATCCAGTTTAGTTTTAAAGAAACCCACATCCACACCATGTAAGTCTCTCAGGCATTTAGGGAGGATGTTAAAGAGCTGTGGTTTTCTGAAACCCAAGCTGTTGCAGTATCTTGATCTTTATTTTAATGGTGATGTTGGAATCTTTGGCACCATGCAGTGGCGCCCCGTTCTGCGGTTGGGGTAACTTTGAATGCCAAAGTTTGGGACAAGACCCTCCAGATGTATATCACCGCATATCTCTCCCGCCTCCGCTCCAAGGAGAAGAGGTTTAATACTTTCAGTCTTTCCCAGTATCTGATATTTTGCATTGAGACGATCTTCTTTGTGTAGCTTCTCTGAATTGCTTCGAGTTCTGCTGTTAGTTTTATATTGTGTGGTGACCATAGTGGGGAGCAGTAGTCCAAGCGCCTGAGGACGAATGTTTTCCATAGGACCATCAGTGTCTCCTTCTCTCTTGTTCTGAAGGTTCAGAGAATCCATCCAGCTAGCCGTCTGCATTTTATCACCAGATTAGTAATATGCACTTGAAAAGATGCATCATTGCTCATGTCAATACCCAGGTCACGCACTGATTTTGACTCAGGGATTGCAATTCTTCCTGGGCCAGTGTATCCAGTCTGCACGTCGTTTACCTTTGTGTGCCGGTAGCGCAGGGGCTGGAACTAACCTGCATTAAACTGCATGTTGTTGTCCTCAGCCCACCTGTATATTGTATCCAACTCCTGTTGCAGATGCACAATATTTTCAGGGTTTTGTATTTTGTGGGAGACTTTTGTGTCATCTGCATAGCTAGCAAGGGTGGCCATCGTAGCAACTGAAGGCATGTCTGAAAGGGCCACTATGAACAGCAGTGGCCCCAATACAGTGCCCTGTGGAACACCGCTTGTTATTTGTGCTTCCTTGAAGGTGGCTCCATTGCTCACAACTGCCTGTCTTCTGTCTTTTAGGAAGTTGTGCAGCCACTCTCCAAGTTTTCTGCCTATGCCAAGACCACGCAGTTTGTGACAGATCATACCATGGTCGACTTTATCAAAGGCTTTTGCAAAGTCGAGATATATTACATCCACATTTGATCCATTTAGTAGCTGTTTTAACACCCAGTCATAGTGTTGCAGGAGCTGTGTTAGGCAGCTTCTACCTGGTCGAAATCCATGCTGGGTGTCAGACAGCAAGTCATTTTCTTCAAGGAACATGATTAGTTTCTTGCGGACTATTCGTTCCATGACTTTGCTGATGTGTGAGGTCAGAGAGATAGGCCTATAATTTTTAGCATCTGCTCTGCTATCTCCCTTATGGATAGGGCATATTACCTCCTCTTTCAATTTGACTGGGAGCTTACCACTTGCAAGAAAGCTCTGAAAAAGAAGCTGTAGCGGTTTTTCAAGGGCTCGTTTGCACGATTTGAGAAGGATCGCTGGAAATCCATCAGGTCCAGCAGCTGAGTTTGTGTCAATCTCATCTATGGCTAGTGTGATATCATCATCTTCAATGTTGATGTACTCAATCTTTGCCTCTTTGGCCGCAGGTAAAGTGGCAAAGAATTCTTCTGTGTTGTTTACTTGCCTGTGTCCTAGAGGTGTAATGAACACACTTTGGAATTGTTCGTTCAGTATTTCACTTATCCTCGTGGGATTTCCTGTGAGAGAGCCATCTTTTTGGAAGAGAGGCCCTATTCTCTGGTGCACTGTGGCTGTGGCTATATATATATATATATATATATATATATATATATTATATATATATATATGTATATATATATATATATATATATATATATATAATATATATATATATATATATATATATACATACATATGTATATATATAATATATATATATATATATTATATATATATATTTAAATAATGAGGGAGATAAATTAATATTAATTTAAAACCAGTAGCCTAGCATACAAAAATCTGAAATTTCAGAGAAAATTCTAATACATGTGTATATTGATAGGGCAAGACCGCTAGGTAGTCGGCCGTATGCTAGAAATAGATTACCAACGATCAAACTACAACGAATGTTTCTCTAGAGGAAAATTTCACCGAACACCAGAACAAATTAGGCGGGCAAGACAGATGAAAAATTATATAAAAAACTTATATAAAAAACAGAATTAATTCTGTTTTTTATATAATTTTTCATCTGTCTTGCCCGCCTAATTTGTTCTGGTGTTCGCTGAAATTTTCCTCTAGAGAACATTCTTTGTAGTTTGATCGTTGGTGATCTATTTCTAGCATACGGCCGACTACCTAGCGGTCTTGCCCTCTCAATATACACATGTATATATATATATGTATATATATATATATATATATATATATATATATATATATATATATATTAATATATATATATATTTATATAATATATATATATATATATATATATATATTATATATATATATATGTTGTGTGGTGTGTGTGTGTGTGTATATATATATATGTTTGTAGGAGTGGCTGTGTAGTACGTAGCTTGCTTCTGGGTTCAGTCCCACTGCGTGGTACCTTGGGCAAGTGTCTTCTACTATAGCCTCAGGCCGACCAAAGCCTTGTGAGTAGATTTGGTGGACGGAAACTGAAAGAAGCCCGTCGTGTATATATATATATAATATATATATATATATATATATATGTATGTATGTGTGTATATATGTTTGTGTGTCTGTGTATTTACGTCCCTGTAACTTAGCAGTTTGGCAAAAGAGACTGATAGAATAAGTACTAGGCTTACAAAGAATAAGTCTTGGGGTCGATTTGTTTGACTAAAAGCAGTGCCCCAGCATGGCCACAGTCAAATGACTGAAACAAGTAAAAGTATAAAGTATATATATATGTGTATGTCTGTGTTTGTCCACCCCACCCTCCAACATCGCTTGACAACCGATGCTGGTGTGTTTATGTCCCCCGTAACTTAGCAGTTCGGCAAAAGAGACCGATAGAGTAAGTACTAGGCTTACAACGAGTAAGACCAGGGGTCAATTTGCTCGACTAAAGGCGTTGCTCCAGCATGGCCGCAATCAATGACTGAAACAAGCAAAAGAGCATATATATATATATATATATATATATATATATATATTATATATATATATTAATAAATCTTAGCGTAGCAAAATAAATTTAGAAAAATTCTTTGCTACCAGTGGTCTAGCGAGAAGAAACATCTAATCAATAGACTATTTATTATCCATATAAAGATACAGTGTACTTTTAAACATCCTGTGTTGTCCTTGCCAACATCGCTTGACACCCGACGCTGGATATATGAACAGGATATTTGAATAATATATGGTCTATTGACTAGTTTTTTTCTTCTTGCTAGACCACTGGTAGCAAAGAATTTTTCTAAATTTGTTTTTGCTACCCTAAGATTTATTAATTAATGATAAAATGTTTTTTGGCTAATTTTGAAAGAAAATCAGCACCCTTTGTATTTGCTGCCAATAAAAAACTGCGCGTGCGCGGTGGATTTTAAAAAATTATAACATATAAACACAAGGCATGTTCTTTATCGCCTCGTCTTTATATGTTAATCTTGGCTTCCTGCTGATGAGAGCTTCGCCAATTGTAAATTATTTTATTCGCAAAAGATTGCTTGAAACTATGCATAGTCCAGGAAATATAGGGTAAATGTTTTTAATTTTCATTCCCTTTTGAAATTACCCCTAATAGTGGTTTGTGATTTAACTACTCTTCCTAGCGAGGCAGATGTCCTCTTATGGCCATCTCTTTATATAATATATATATATATATATATAATTGGAATTTATAGAAAACAAAAGACGAAGACAGATGATGAACAACAAACAAGTATATTAGTTTCACACTCGAGAAAAATGAAAAAGTATTTTACGTTTCGAGCCTACACTCTTCACCAGGAAAGAACAAAAGAAAATAAACAGAGAGAGAATGAAAATAAAACGTGTAGAGTTCAGCGCTCCAACATGGCGAAGGATTAGAAAAAAAGAGGTTGAAAGAAAGGAAGATAATGGAAATAGAAAAAGGGAATAATAATAGTGCTAGTGATTCCAACAAGAGAAGGTGCACGTGCTTGTGTATGTGAGAATGGTGTGTGTGAGTGTATGTGTGTAATGTGTATGTGTGTTGTGTGTAGCAATTGATGTGTTCTTTCTCACGTTGTGTGTGCACATGTGTGTGTGAACAAACAGTGTGCATGTGCATGATGTATGTATGTATGTATGTATGTATGTATGTATATATATATATATGAGTGTGTATATATATATATATATATATATATATATATATATATATATGGTGGCTGCCCCCTCGTTATCGAGTATGCCATTGCACGAAGCTTAATCAATGTTGTTATCGTGCAATGCCTGTGCAAGAAGATCTTTTTTAAAGTGAGGAAAGGCTATGCACTGAGTCAATCCCACTCACTAAGCAACAGCAGTCATAATCCGGAAAGAAGAACAAGTCAACATCATCGGTAACCACTGAGCCGCAGGTTTTATATCGGAGTTATCCCAGTTAACAGAGTTACCTTCTCCTAGAAGGATGCCCTAACAAAGGCGAGGAGTCCTTCACTCCCAATGGTTTAACCACGCAATCGGGCGGAAGAACTCTTGAGAGTCAACGGCCATCCAATAAATGTCTTAAGGTTGTATCATACGCGGGGAAATAGAAATAATCGGACTGAATATATATATATATATATATTATAAGCGAGAAAGAAGCATAAGATGGATAGGTTTTAGTACAATCGTTTCATACAAGGACAGGCTTTATTAAAAGTTGCAAATTACAGCATATAAACGTGTCCCGTACTCATCAGCTAATACATGTGAGTTCTCTAGACATCCTAGTGGTTGAGGCTATACTCATGAAGTAATGTAGATAATTAAGTAACATAAACAGATTTCCAAGTTCATTAAAGTTCTTTAAAGATGATGTACAGTCTTATCACAGAATTTAAAAAGTTTTTTAAAATTCTATGATAAGACTGTACATCATCTTTAAAGAACTTTAGAACTTTGGAAATCTGTTTATGTTACTTAATTATCTACATTACTTCATGAGTATAGCCTCAACCACTAGGATGTCTAGAGACTCACATGTATTTTAGCTGAGTACGGGACACGTTATATGCTGTAATTTTTGCAACTTTTAATAAAGCTGTCCTTGTATGAAACGATGTACTAAACCTATCCATTCTTGTTGCTTCTTTCTCGCTTATAATCACCCCACATTACTGTATTGTTAAAACAGTATAGTTTTTTTTTGTGCATCTAAGTAGGTACATATTCAAGTAAATTCATTTAATTAATTGAATCTTTATTGCTTTTTGAATATATATATAGTATATATAATATATAATATATATATATATATATATATATATATATATATATAATATATATATATAACATATATATATATATATATATACATATATATATATATATATATACATATATATATATATATATACTATATATATACATATACATATATATTATATACATATATTATATATATATATATCATTATATATATACATATATATATATAATATCACATATATATATACATATACGTACATATATATATATATATATATATATATTATTATATATATATATATTATATATATATATTATATATATATATATATATATATCTATTAACATTATATAGAAGAGAGAGAATGCTATATTAAATCTCTGAGCGAGATATAAACAGTAACAGTATAGAACCGTAACATATTTTGTCAACTAAGTGTGGCATCCTATACAAGACAGTGCTACTGATGTTTATAGCTTCAGGAAGATTTCTCCTCTAGCTGGCTTATGACACACATGCTGTGTCCGATTAGTATTTGCAAGGGGAGGTCATCGCTTCCATCTCTAGCCTTATGTGATACACATGGACTTGAGTTTTTGGGTGGATGCCCATCCTCGGCATGTGTTAATCACAGTGAAAAGGGGTTAAAGGTTATGTTATATAAACAGGTTGTGCTATATAAATGGACTGCGTTACAATAACAAAAAGATGGTGAAACAGTAACATTACTAGATTTGCTGTAATCGTTTTAGACAAACTAGAGACGAAACGAGTATAATATTTCATTTAAATATATTAGATGTCATGACACTCATATAACAGGTTTTGTGTATTTAGGTGTGGATTCATCATATGAAAATAGTTATATTATAGTGGTTGAAATAAAAAATGATTGAAATATTTGAAGCTGGTCACAAAAAGAGGAATGAAAATATATGGATTTTAAGCACTAATGTAGTGAATGTTGAGTTAAAACACTGCATCAGGAACATTAATAGTCCGATACATGGAAGGAAACTGGTAGGTAGGTGGATAAGTAAATTACTCAATCCTCTTTCATGTAAGCTAAAGAATAGTTAGTTGAACTTTGCTTTCAGGTAGGTCATATATTATTGAGTGATCTGTTGTGTATATTATTAGTAAAAATTGTATTGTCTTTATATATATTTATATTTATACTGTAAAATTAGATTTAATCCTAAATCTAATTTTTCCCTGTAAGTTTGGATTTACTCCCTAATATTATTATTATATATATATATATATATATATATATATACACACACATTTACACATGCACATACTCATATGTTTGGTTAATGATATGGTGTATATATCCAAATAATAAATGAATATGCGTGTGCGCATCCATGTGTTCAATTTGCCCTTAACTCAAGGTAACTATTTCTCAAGAATTCAAGTAGGGTTTTTTCAAAAATTTAGTATATAAGCGCAGGCATGGCTGTGTAGTAAGAGGCTTGCTTCCCAACCATATGGTCTCCAGTTCAGTGTCACTGCGTGGCACCTTGGGTAAGTGTCTTCTACTATATCTTTGGATCGACTGAACCCTTGTGAGAGGATTGGTTAACGGAAACTAAAAGGAGCCCATCATATGTATATATATATATATATATTATTATATATTATATATATATATATTTTTTTTTTTTTTTAATGTCTTACTTTGAAGAATTGCATTCGTGGGATTAGTAATATTTTTGGTAGAAATGACTAATTTCCCTCTTAGCGTTTGCATGTATGTATAATGCTTCTGGCATGTATGTATAATGCCCTCATATATATAAATTAATATGTTCAATAAGAAATAATTATTTTCGAAATTTTTTCTCTTATGAGGTTTTACGCTATCTACCTGACAATTTCTTGTTAAGTTTTCCTTATTAAGTAGTGTCGTCTTAATTGCTAAATTTATTCCGAAAAAAACTTTCCTCTCCCGAAAGCAATTCGTAAAAGTTTGCCATTTATCCGGATGTAATATATGTAAACTCAACCATGTGCTTCGTTGATGTCGAGCAGTAGCTGATCGGCTTAAGCGGGGCAGGGTCGTTGGTTATTTATAATACATTCAGGCCTGCTGATGTACGTAAGTATGAAATCACTGTGATACAGGTCTATATTTTTTTTAATGTCTTACTTGAAGAATTGCATTCGGTGGGATTAGTAATATTTTTGGTAGAAATGACTAATTGGCCCTCTTAGCGTTTGGCATGTATGTATAATGCCTTCTGGCATGTATGTATAATGCCCTCTATATATAATATATATATATATATATATATGAAGCTTTTGACACAATGAAGCTTTTGACACCATCCTCCAGAACATTCCTGTATTAAAAAAGGACCATAGAATGAACCAAATCCTCCTAACACACGAAATCATAAAGAGCAAAAGGCAACCCAAATCATTGAAAACCATCCTAACAAATGCCAAAGTACTGCCAACCACAGCAACTAAACCCACAGTAAACAAATGCAATAGACCTAACCTAATAGAAGGTCCGGAATTCCTTTTTAAACAAGAGAAACGTTTCACAGTAAAACACAACTTCACATGCGCATCAGAAAACCTAGTATATGTCTTAACTTGCTTGGGCTGTAATGAACACTACAAACTAAAAATAGCCTCCGCCAACGCATGACTGTCCACAGATCCCAAATAAAAATACAGGAATACAGAAAAATAGCACTTAGTGCACATATTGATACCTGTGCCGCACAACTCCATCCCAATTTTAGAATCTTTCCCCTCTACAAATTTAAAGACAATGCCACTCATACCCAGCGAATAACCATGGAATCCCACCTTATTAATAAATACAGACCACTTCTAAACACATCCCCCTAACACGAACCCACAACAAACACACTTACACCTGCACACACCCTACACACACCTTTACCCAGATATTAACACCATGACACACGCAAATATATGGTTCCACACATACACATAATTGAATACGGGTGCAAAACATCCAACATTATTTTTTGGAAATGTCTGTAAATATTGACTTCACACAAACACGTTGCTTCCCGATACAGGTACAAGGCCAGCAGAACTATAAATATTGAAAATTGTACCCACACACGCACACATATATACACGCGCGCGCGCCCCAACATATATATAAACACACACACATACACACACACGCGCGCACGCACATACATACATACATACAGCTCTTCCTGTCCTAAACGAACTTACTTATCCAGCTCAAATTCAGTCAAGCGGAAAATACACTCCCTAACTACGCGCTGAAAAGCTATTTAAAATATCCACATGACGTCTACTGACCAGCTTGAACAATAAGAATTTTCAACAACGCTATTTTCGAAAATTCTAAACATTCACGTGACCTCTCTATTATGACCACATCCACGTGACCTCTTTATTATGACCAATAAGAAATTTTAGGCGCGACACTAGCCAAATTTTAACTTCTCTGGAGCCTTTTTTCTTACCCCAACACCAACTTCCATTCAAACATTCACGTGACCCCTTCATAATGACCAAGCAAAATTGTATTGACCATTGTCCACAAGAAATTTTAGGCGCGAAACCAAGCAAATCCAAAACAATCTGGAGCCTCTTTTTTCACATATAAGAGACAGCAAACCCAACATAAAGTCAGATAAGAGGAAAAAATCTATCAGAAAAGGAACCTAATCTCTCTTTAAAAAATATATTTTGATAAGCCAACAAATGCGACCGGTAAAAAGAACTTTCACCTAATTAAATTACTTAAATTACTTAAATTATTTTGTCAGCATTTTCTCATTTTTTTATATATATATAGATATTATATATATATATATATATATATCTATATATAATATATATATATATATATTATATATAATATATATATATATTGTGAAATAGAAAGATGAATAATCTTGTTGCAGATTAATCAAAAGTTTAACCGATACCTTCGTAGCAAAAATCACAGCAGAATACAGCACGGTTGGAGGTACAACCCTCATATCATTATTACTACTATTATTATTCCTACTGAGCGTTAAACCGGGAGCGGAAGAAGCTGTGCCTCCGGAAAAAGGTGATAGGGTCTTAGTAAGCAGCCTATTATTATGGGAGGCGATTATCTGGGCGAGGTTTTTAGTGCTTATGGTTTGTAATTTCCTTTGGTAAGCAGATTAGAACTAATCTCCCCCTCATGTTTCGACAAGCCATCGCCAATAACTTCCCCAGAAATTCCAAATATTACTCCACGGTTAACTCGCATAAAGTTAGGATAGCTTTCTCCAGGCACAGCTTCTTCCGCTCCCGGTTTAACGCTCAGTAGGAATAATAATAGTAGTAATAATGATATGAGAGCCAGTACAGTGACTCATAATCTCAGCTCCAACCAGGGATTAGATACTAGGGGTATAGTTATAAATAAGGGTGATGTAATTGACGGTAACAATGGCAGTAGTGAGGTGAGGGCAGCTCGGCTCGTTAGGGTAGAGAGTCCCATTAGCAACTCCAGCATCATTTCCGGCAATAGCAGCACCACGGGCACTAGCAATGACAGCACTCTGAGTGATAGTGTAGATTCAGGGGTTATTCCGTTAGTTAATAGTGACGTAGTGGAAAATAAAGTAGTAAGCGGCTGCAGTTCTCGCAACAAATATAGTAACAGTAACGCAGTTCTAATTTCAGAAACTAATCCTAATAGAATAAGGTTCACGTCGGTGAACTCCAAGATCAGAAACGCCGTCTACCAATGTAAGGTTTACACGGACTCAGATGTTTACGCTTATGTCGGGGCCTCATCGTCAAGATTGGCCTCACGAATCTCCAACCATTACGCAACTTTTCGAGACGTGAATAAATGCCAGACCACGGGACTTAGCAAGCTAATATGGCGATTGAAGAATACGAACTCAAGCTACAGACTGGAATGGTCAATTTTGTCGGTGGCCCTCCCATTTGACAGGGGCAGAAGGAAGTGCAACCTTTGTGTCTCCGAACTCTTCCATATATTGTTCGCCAGAGACCGGATGGTAAACGGACTTTTGCAGTCGGCTTTTCGATGCCCCCATTGGCGGCGTTATACTTATCTTGCTTATAAATAACGCTTATAAATAATACCTGCACCCGGTTACACTACTTATATGAAAATAGCCCTTGGAAATAAATTCTGAAATAGCTTTTAAGAGAAATATGATTAACCATTGCAAGGGGAATTACTCCTGGGAGACGAATGGGGGTTTGTTTTTGACGACGGGGGGTTTCTTTGACAAGGCATGATTAGACGAACACACGCACACATAAAATATTTTTCTGCCACCCAACTGATTTTACAGCAGTGGCCATTACTGATTTTACAGCAGTGACCATTGTGTAGGGCTGTTTACGTACACATACACATGTTTCTAAGTAGATTTTGTCTCGCCCCATATAATACACCTAATATTCTTTAAATAGTCAGATCTTTAGTCTCGGTCACAAAGAACATCTAAGCACCCCGTGCTCTCACCCACTGGAATGACCGCTGCCTGACCCGTTAAAATCTTCAACGCACCCACCACCCGCTTTCAACATACATTGATAAACAGTTTGGCCATGGGCTCTTAGGAGCCTCGTTCGATTTGTTTTGCTCCGCCTCTGTTCTGTTTTTGTTTTTTTCCAACGAATTTCCTATTTCTTCCTGAAGAGAAAGACACAATATGGTCTCCTTATTCAATCGGAATTTGGTAAATTGTGCCTTTCGAAACACGTGTAGAATGCAATAAAACGATTTCTGTTCAATCTTCGTTCAACTCCATTTCTTCAATTCACTAGATATATATATATATATATATATATATATATATTATATATATATATATATATATATATATATATATATATATATATATATATATATATATATGTATGTATGTATTTATGTGTGTGTTTTTGTGTCTGTATTTGTCCCCACACCATCACTTGAAAACCGATGTTGGTGTGTTTATGTCCCTGAAGCTTAATGGTTCAGCGAAAGAGACCAATAGAATAAGTACTAGGCTTACAAAGTATAAGTTGCATGGGCAATTTGTTCAACTAAAACCCTTTAAGGTGGTACTCTAGCATGGCCACTGTCAAATGGAGATAGAGAGAGAGAGAGAGAGAGAGAGAGAGAGACTGTATATCTCTTTGTCTGATTATCTATTTATCTATCTATCAACCTACCTATCTTTCTATTTATCTATCTCCATTGTTATGGAACCTCACCCAAAAAGCAAAAACAATGTTCTCCTCTTCTAAACAAAACGCCTCAAAAACATCTTGTTTTATACAGGGTTACCAATTTATGATATTTTATACTAGATCTAGCATTTTTTGTTTTTTTCGGCATTTAGCAGAAAATTTTTGTATCTGGCATTTAGCAGGAAAAATAGCAGGTTTCAAATTTTAGTTAGCACTTTTCTCTAATCATGACATTTCCACAATAGTTACCCTTTTTTCTTCTTTTTTTATCCTTTTCTACTTTCATTAATGTATCTTATAACCAAATTTTAGTACTAAGAGCTATTGATGAATTTTTCTTTCACCTTTTTGAAACTTCAAATGAAAGTTTATCAAGTTATGAACCACCACCACCCCACCGGCTTGGATACAGAGTGGTGCTGGTGGGGGAGGGGGAGAAGATAACTCATGTCAGCACCTGAACTCACTACACAATAAGGTAAATATGTTGCAAAGAATGAAAGCATGGAAATTTGTCCTAACAATGCTTTATTCTGTAGTATCAAGTTTTTATCATGACAGATTGATTGATTTACTTTCAGTTTGACTGTATTTTTATCATGCTTGTTTTGGATTATATATCTTGTATAGAAGTTCGGGCTGGGGTGGCAGGGTTTCCTCCTTTATATTTCTACTTTTTTCTTCTTTTTTTTCAAGTATTGTAGTTACATTTGAGGTTTTACCAATAGATATTAAATGTAAGATTGGAAGCAAAATATGATGTTCCCAGGTTTATATCAGAACACAGTTTTAGGATTTCTGCAGATTTTACTTTTCCATTTATAAGTTGGCCACCCTGCACCCTGAATCAGTATTTTTCATCTCAAAAATTTGTAAGCAGCAAACATAAGAATTCTTAATGACAACTGATAAATAGTGTTTTCAATTTTATATTTTTATCAATCATTCAATTTATTTTCTTGCTTCCCACTACATTATAATGAGCAAAGAATAAAAAAAATTGTACCAGTAAAAAAGTGATTTTCAGTAGAGAATATTTTGCAGCATTTCAAAGAGCTGATTTTATCTGTCTTAGAAACAATGCATTTAAATGAAGAAAAAAATTGCTTCAATTGAAATTCAGTTTAATAGCATTCATTTAGTTAAATTGACAAATATGTCTAATACTGAGGCATTCTGGCTGGAAGTCTTGGAATATAAAGATGCTACTGGAGGAAATCCTTTTAGAAATGTTGCAAATTTTGCCATTATTCTATTGACATTGCCAAACTCAAATGCAGAAGTTGAACAGTTGTTCAGTAGTATGGGTGTAATCAAATCAAAATTGAAAAACAAAATGCATCTTCCTACGCTTAGATCAATACTGTCTATAAAATATGGCCTGAAAAGATATGGCAAATGTTTTAAAAACTTTGATATTCCAAAACACATAATTAACAAGATTGGGACCTTGAATGTATACAGAAGTCAAGACCTAAGCACTGTAGCTGAAAGTGATCAAATCAGTGAAATTCAAGAAATTATTTCTCAATGCTGAATATAATTAAAGAAAGTAAATAAAAATTAAGCTTTTTGCTATAATTAGTCTTTGGCATTTTTTGTCATATTTAGCATTTTTTGGTATTTTTTCTACTGAAATTTAGCATAAAATTCTGATTTTAAGCTGGTAACACTGGTTTTACATAAATGAACAAGCTGTTTGTACATTCACAAAATTCTAATCTGACAAGTTTGAGAAACGAAAGAAAACACTAATAATAATGAATAAATAAAAAGATTTTTTCCCAAAATTCTGGTGACCTTTTTCTTAATATATATATATATATATATATATGTTTCTACCCTACCTGATCGTTTTAATACTTTATAGTTGCCTCTAGAAAAATCTAAATTTTTGTACCCCTATAAATTCATACTTAGCTTATAAAAAACTATATGGGTGTCTTCACAACTTAAAATTAAACTGTTTAGATTATAATTTAACTAATTTATAGTAATTTTGTTCTCTCACCTCAATGATAAATCTTCTGATAATCCTAAATTTTTACTTTATACAATAATGACATATTGTTTAAAATAGTTTTAGTAACTAGGTTTTTTATCGCTTTCTTAAAGTGTTCCGTCCTCCTAATTTTGGTATGTATATTGGCTTTATACAAACAGCCCTTATAATTAAGTACCCCTAAGAAACTGTAATATCATTTATGGATTAACACAATTAACTTTTAAAATCTATATTATACCTTTTAATATAATATTAGTATATACTTAGCATTCCCTTTTTAACAACAATTATTCTTTTAACCAATACCGGGTTCCAGTCCTGATTTTCATGAGCTAAACAAGTTAAATAACAATTTTTAGCTCATAATACTCAAATTATTATACATTTTCTATAAATATTTGCTATTGAAGTTAATAAGGTATGGATATTTTATTATGGCTTTTAGTTATTAGACTGTATTTATCCCTTTTCTCTGATGCTCTACCCTAACTGATCATTTTATTATTATTGTTGTTATTATTTTATAGTAACCTTAAATAAATCTAATCTTTGTACCCCTATTAATTCATTCTCAGCTTATATAAGGTAATACTGATATCTCAACAACTTAAAATAGTTCAATAGGAGAGAGATCTTTTCTGTCACTGTTACAGAGTTTGAAATTTGAAATTAAGTGAAAATGTTCAAATTTGGTATATTGATATATTTTTCACGATGAATCCAAGACTGTAATTCATTTATTCCAGAAAATTTTTGCCAAAAATGTTACAGAGATTTAAAGTTTGATCAATTTTACCCAATCAGAAAACAGAAAATGATTGCTGTGATAAAAAGGAAGTAAACTTTAGAAACCAAGTACATTATTCACAATTGACGGACATCTGACCTCATCTTGTTTGTTGTTAACACGTTTTGGCTTATATACCCTCCAGCCTTCATCGGGTATCTTGGAGAAATTTCGAACCTGGGTTCTCATTCCTAAGTTATTTTTCGATGTTGTTGTTATTATTATTATTATTATTATTAATCAGGTTCTTGCCTGGAACTGAACTCGGAATCTTGGGGTGTGTAGCCCATGCTCTTAACCACTACTTCATGTGCCTGTGGCAATTATGGAGTGAATTTTAGGGCTTATAAATCTAAATAAGTAAATAAACAATTTTTAGTTTAAAATACTTACATTATAACATTTTCTATAAATCTTCTCTATTGATGTTAACAACCTTATCATAGGTTTTCATGATAAAGCTATTTTATTCCTTTTTCTATGGTGTTCTGCTCCACTTGATCGTTTTATTATTTTATAATAGCTTTTATTTATAAAACGAATCTAATTTCTGTACCCCTATAAATTCATACTTAGCCTATATAAAACATTACACGCAAAATCAAACAGGGTGGAAATATGAGACTTGCATGGAAAACAAAGAACTGACAAGTGTATAATATGATGAAAGACATGTAAAAGGAACCTGTAGAACGACCGCACGAAGGAGAGGTGACGATTGCAGTAAATACGAAGAAGATAAATGAGTATAAGTGCCAGAAGGAAAAGAGAGACACAGACACAACCGGGTAAGATGTTAAAAGAAGATTTTATTTATATGTTAACATGAGTGTGTATGCGTCATATATAATAGACAGGCCATCGGGTGTACAAAGTGTATGTATGTGCATTAAGTACAGCATTGAACGAGTCT
This sequence comes from Octopus sinensis, assembly GCF_006345805.1. NCBI lineage: Eukaryota > Metazoa > Mollusca > Cephalopoda > Octopoda > Octopodidae > Octopus > Octopus sinensis. Next base: position 30,796,237 of record NC_043010.1, read on the forward strand.
AGGCGTTAGAAGAATGTTCAGACACAAGGATGATAAATACCAGTTCGTAGTCAAGGTACACGATAGTTGAAGTGCTGTAGCAAGAAGTTGAGGCTTGCAATGCAGAACCGATTGAGACACATGTCGGGCGGGAAGCTGTGGCTACTATGCAGAGCCGGTTACTTATTACAGGAGTTCTCGCAGGTTGTGTTTGCTGTTAACCATGGTGAAGTAATTCCCGAACAGTGTTGAGATAGAACCTGTGTGAGTGTTGCTGGTTGCTGTATATGTAAAGAGATGTTGTTAACGACGTTAAGAAGGTGACGGAGATGGAGGTCCTGAATGCTGCTGGACGAAGTGCTAATGCGTCTCCATGTGGCTGCGGGGTGTTGTCGCTGGAACAGGCTGTGTCCTGTGTGGTTAGCGGCTAGATCTTATGAGGTCTGAAACCGAAAGACGAAAGACGGTGTTGAAGCTAGTATTTTATACTGTACTATCGGCTCACCGGAAGTTTGGAAGAGACTGTCACATGAGACCTTGTCTGAAGGCTACGATTGGTTGGGTCGCATATTGGCGCGTAACAGTGCAAGAGACAAAATGCACCAACACCAACCAATCAGAGTAGTAGACACAACAGGGTCCAAAAGTGCTCCGAATGCTAGCTGTTATCTACTACGTCCGTTCTTGTATATATATAACAGAGAGAGAGAGAGAGTCCGCTACAAACCCTCCTCTCCCTTAAATTTTCTTTTTTACGGAAACCCACGTTTTAGGCTATGGAAATTCCGATTCTGAAAAGACTTTTAAAAAATCACAACTTCAAAATTTCAATTCCCCCTCAGAATCAGAATCTCCGTATTTTTGCACGTATCTCGCCAAAAAAAAAAAAAAATTCCTGAAATAGTGAAGAATGAAGAAATGGGGAGATTTCTTCATTTTCACTTTTTCAGGAATTTTTTTTTTTTTTGCGAGATACGTACAAAAATACGAAGATTATGATTCTGAAAAAAAAAATTATTTGTAAAATTTCAATTTTTCAAAAAAGAAAAAGAAAATTATCCCCCCTCCCTCAAGCAGGGTATTGACATGCTAGAAATAACAGCCAAATCTCACAAAACTGCGATAATATAATGAAAAAAATGTGTAATCAATATACTCACCTTTCTGCAAAGATTTCTTTCAGAGTAATTTCCCGCAGTAATATGAAATTAAAGGGTTTTGGGTTTTTTTTTTTTTTGAAAGTTACAAAACAATATGAATTTTGTCGAGAAGTGTGGTGTTCAGGGAAGCCGCGCTGATGGAGTTTAGCGGGGACAACCTTCCGCAATGTGTTCGAGAAATGTATAGAAATATCTGGAAGTTTTTCTTCGCAGTAAATCCATACATTTCTCGATACATTGTTTCATCGACGCGGGACCATTTCATGTCGCCCAATGATCCAGTCACATACTTTAGTCGTCTTTTGATACGGGACCAATAGGCCTCAATGTGGTTCGTGCAACTGCCAGTTTCAGGGTCGACAAAATTCTATGAATGGTTAACCGTTCTGTGAATGTAACCCATCTGTTGTAAGTTCCTTTAGCTGGCCCATTTATCTGTATGTATTATAGTACCGGGTAACGCATTTTCAATTATAACAGCTTCTAGTGTTGCTGTGCTTCTGTCGGGTACACGCTGTAGAAATCCTTTCTTCACAGTGGTGTCATAGCTCTTAAAGAAGTATTGAAGCAGCTTGCTCCAGAGAGAAGAATGGAGTTTTTGAAAACCAACGGCATTATTGCCTCTAGTAAAACGTGCGTTTGCACACACTTTATGACTGTGAAGACATCGGCCAGATCGGTGGATGTATTTGTGTGGCGGTGCGGAAATTGTAAGAAGAATATTTCTATAAAGACAAAGACTTATAGTCTTTGTCAAAATTGTCCTTACAGAAAAAAATTTCACATTGTCTTCCATTTCGTGTTCGAGGCACCTATATCTTCTGCGGCTTTATATACCGGAGTAGATAACAAAACCGCGACCCCGTGGTATGAATTTTGTCGAGAAGTGTATTCGGAGAAGATGCTTCGAGACAAAACTCTGCTCGGTGCTCCAGGTCATGGGGTAGAAATAGATGAGAGCTTGCTCTTTAAAAGGAAGAGCGACGTAGGGAGAATAGGCCATCAAACGTGGGTTGTCGGGTGCTATGACACTACAGTGAAAAAAGGATTTCTGCAACGTGTACCCGACAGAAGCGCAGCAACACTAGAAGCTGTTATAATTGAAAATGTGTTACCCGGTACTAAAATACATACAGATAAATGGGCCAGCTATAGGAACTTACAACAGCTAGGTTACAATCACAGAACGGTTAACCATTCAAAGAATTTTGTCGACCCTGAAACTGGCAGTTGCACGACCACATTGAGGCCTATTGGTCCCGTATCAAAAGACGGCTATGAAACAATGTATCGAGAAATGTATGGATTTACTGCGAAGAAAAACCTCCAGATATTTCTATACATTTCTCGAACACATTGCGGAAGGTTATCCCCGCTAAACTCCACCAGCGCGGCTTCCCCCAACACTACACTTCTCGACAAAATTCATATTCTTTTGTAACTTAACCCCCCCCCCCAAAAACCCCTTTCATTTCATATTACTGTGGGAAATTACTCTGAAAGAAATCTTTGCAGAAAGGTGAGTATATTGATTACACATTTCTTTCATTATATTATCGCAGTTTTGTGAGATTTGGCTGTTATTTCTAGCATGTAAATACCCTGCTTGAGGGAGGGGGGGATAATTTTCTTTTTCTTTTTTGAAAAATTGAAATTTTACAAACAATTTTTTTCAGAATCGTATCTCTGTATTGTACGTATCTCACCAAAAAAATATCCGGAAAAAGTGAAAAAATGGTGAGGGATGTGTGGAAATTGACATTTTGAAGTTGCGATTTTTGGAATTTTTTATTTTTTCAGAATCGGAATCTCCATAGTCTAAAACGTTGGTTTCCGTAAAAAGAAAAATTAAGTGGGGGTGGGGAGGGTTCCGATTACATATCCTCCATCTGGACCAAAAATACGTCAACAAAGGAAAATATTGGGCACGTGGTTAGTGTGACGTTTACGAAACAATAACTGACTGAAAGGCGCAGCTGATAGCAGCAGGAGTGAGCGGCATAAAAAGGAGAGCAAGTGAGAAACAGCGAGTGACAGAGGAACAAAATAGACTGAGAGAAAAATATTGAGAGAGGGAGAGGAAGAGAGAGAGAGAGAGAAGTGAAAGGAGCGGGAAGGGAAAGGTGGGGAGGGTAAAATAGATCGAGATAAAATTAGTAGAAGTCACAGTGAAAGAAACACCAATTACATACTCACCACCGTTTAGACGTCCCAAAATACTTCGATAATTCTTACTGCTTTTCAAGTGTAAACTAAAGGAATTAATTTTCATAAGAAATATTATTCCAAACAGGGACTGTTATTGGATACTTTGGAATATCTACGCTGTGCAGGGCTAAACAACGAGGTTGGTGTTTGACATATTCCCACTTCCATTTTCTGTTTTAGCAACAAACCAGTAACGGTATAATATTATATGGAACTGGATCCAAAAACAGTTACACTAAACAAAATAATTGTTGTTGCTGCTGTTGTTGTTGTGTTTGTAATGCCATATGTTTTGTTGAAATGTGATTATCTTACATTGTGCAATTGTTTGTTTATATTTTTATATTTAAAAAAAAAATATTTGGTAATTGTTTTAAATCCAATTGAGGCAGGTTTGTAGAAATTACGGGTTTCTCTCAATTTTCGTCTACTGCATCAGCTCTCAAGGCTTTGGTCGGCAGGTCTTGAGTAGAAGACACTTACCCAAGGTACCGCGCAGTGAGACTGAACCTGGAATCATGTAGTTGAGAAACAAACTTTTTACGCCTGTACCTTGAATAAGTAGAGAACACACACATATTACATGGAAAATGCGAGCAAGAGAAATAATATTCTTAAGATTATAAACCTGGAAAAGTTCAGGACAAGTTATTACTTTCAATTTGCTTAAGAACTGAATTAGCGACAAAGTCTGAAAGATGTTGCGTGTGAATAAATTGCGGCTTTAAAAATATCATTCAGCTACTACTGTAGTTGAATGATATAAATATATAATCGATATTTGGGGAACAGCTTTTATTTTATACACGTTTCGTTAAATACACAACATAAATATCTATTTGTGCATGAGCGCACACACACATAAATATGTACACACACGCACACACACGCGCACACACATACACACACACACAGACATACCCACACATATAATTTGATTTCATCTGGTTAATCTTATACTATGCTCCACAAATCTCCTCTACTGGTATTGACAACTATATGCTATCACGTTACAGGAATTATCTTTTTACTGGATATCCATGCGGAAATCCATTAATATCCGTAGAATTCATACAAAAATATTTACAATGTGTAACACGATGTTTGTCCATGGGTACCAACTATCATTTCCTATTTGCTTACCCCTAGAAAGAATGAAAGAAGACTAATATTTCCTTCAAACTTTGCTTTTGTTACTTTTATTCAAACCCCGAATAATCCCTCTCAACTCATGGCTCTGATGCTTCCCCGTAACTCCTGCTCACTATCAGAGATGTACATATTGTCAGCCACTAAGGGACATGCTCAGTTAGTTGAGATCAAACAAATGATAAGCAAATCTGTGGTACTGAGCAAAATATTATAACGATATTTGTTTCAGCAACTCAGCACTGAATTTGTCTAAAATGTAATAGAAAATAGATAAGTTTCAAATCATTGATGACCAAGTGACAAAAGCAAAGTTTGAAGGAAATGGTAATCATTTCCTTTGACTTCTAGATAGAAGCAAATAGAAAAAAAAAGGGAGAGGAATTTGTGACACTGTATTGTAATACAAGAAGATGCAATGAACAGGCCTCAATCAAAATTACTACAATTGTTTCTGTATCAGCTGTGGACCTGCATATCTTCAGGCAAGTGGTTTTGAGAACAATACTCCTGAACCCTCACACCTGAAGACTTGCAGGTACATATATATATATATATATATATATATTATATATATATATATATATATATATATATATATATATATATATATTAGGTTGGCGTAAAAAAGGGGGTAAAAATTGTTTTTTTTCAATTTTCAGGGAAACACCCTCCTATTTTATTGATATGCCTAAGATAGCATTGTATGCGAATTTGGGGTTGAAAGAGAGAAAATTAGAGGTTGCTACCAAACTTTAAAAATAAATGTATATCAGTTTGTGCTCAAAAATATTGTTTTGTTGATATTTTCGCCTGGTTTGATATGTACCTAGTAAACCTAGTTTGAAGAAAAACGATGATATTCTAGGCTTAGTACGTAGTTAGGTACGGCGTATTGGGCGTTAACTTTTTTATGTGGAAGTTTCCCCAGTGGGCTATCATAACCACTTATGTAAGTTTACTTTTGTTTTTTGTGAAGCAAGAGCAACAAATTCTTCTTCTGATGTTGAACTATCTTGATTCAAACTTGAAGGACTTGAGCTTGAGATCACTTCTGTTTCGAAAACGGCTGGCTCTTTCCCTCTTTCTTTTCTTTTCAAGCAATCATTCCTTTTCTCTAACAATCTCTTCCATTCGTGAAAAAACTTTATCCCCTCCAGCCATTTTGCCCTTTTTTTTTTTTTTGTCGTTGCAGCTTCAAACATTCACGATTTTCATCTATTTTTACCATGTCAAGAGCACTTATATGTGTAATGTCAAACAGATCTTCTAAGTCATTTTGCCAGCTCTCTTGTTTTTGAAGTATTGTAGGTGATTGCTTCTTAGTATTTCTGTTCTTCTTTAGATTCTCCCACTCGTTGATAAGCTTCTTTACTCTCTCCACGACATGACATTTCAACGCTGCTTGGACGCGTGGCTTTCCCACACCTCCATAACATCTCACACGGCCAACAAAGCCGCTGTTTTCACCTGTTGCTTTTTGTTGTTCTTGTAGTTCATAAACAATGCTAATGTTTCCCTCTAAGATGGAAGCTGGGTTTATCTGAAGGACTCCATAGGATGTCCTATGAGCCAAACAACTGTTTTGTGACGCGTATGCTACTCCATGAATGCAACTCAGCAACAGCTATAGTTCTATACAACCATTCTCAGCGAAGGCAGCAAAGATACTGAGTCAGTGACGCCGCACTTACACTGACGCGGCCTCCACAGTGGCGTCACAGCAAAGAAATGATTCTAGAATGTTCGGCCACGGCGTCTATAGCAATAAAAGGGATGAGAAGGTTTACGGAAAGGGGTTCAGAGTCTGTTATGACTGCTATACGTTGCTGATCACCATTTTTGCTGAATTCTACAATATAAATGTACAATAAATGCAAATTGAAAAATAACAGTATACAAAATGTTCAGTGGATGGTAGCGACCTCTAAAATATCTTCATTTGTGCTGAAATTAGAGAGTATCTTCAAGTTTTTGAAATGATAAGTTATTTTGCACCACCCTAATATATATATTGCTCGGTCGTTCGTTATGTTGCTTGTCTTGTTTTCCATTTGTTTCTTTCGTTGTCGCAAAAAGAAGTTCATATTCCATGTACTTGTATTTCGTATCTCATGTTTTCGTTTTTTATGTTGTTTACGTCCAGTGACGTCCTGTGCCCACATATGCATATGTGTATACGTATATATGTATGTACATATCCCTATGTATATATGCATATATATATATATATATATATATATATATATATATATATATATTATATATATATATATACCCATGCATACATTCAGGTAGTGGTATAAACCTCATTAAGGGATAATAAATCCAATGAAAATACTGGTTAGTTACCAATCCAGAGAAAGTTCAGCTATAAGGTAACCGTATAAACCGTGGTTCATATATTTACAAATTTAAAGAATAAGAAGAAAATTGAGAGGTAATTAATAAAATATTATTTATTATAAAATATGACAATATCTCTGACAGCTGTTTCAATTCAGTAATCTTTAGATAATTAATTTAATTTAAAATTATTATAGGATGAATCTCTTCTGAGGTAGTAAAGACATAGCGATTAGAAATACAGGGATTGGAAAAAGTAAAGGTAACACCTTACAATTTCAAACAAATTTATTCTAATATGGGGTAGGACCACCTTTGGTAGTAATAACAGTTTGAATACTACGAGGTATGGACTCGTACAAAGTTTGAATTGTTTCTAAAGGAATTTTTGTCCATTCTTCAGCTAAAACAGTATTTAGGTCTTGTAGTGATGATGGAGGAGGATATCGACTCTTTATTTGCTTTTTCTAAAATGCACCATAAATGTTCAATAATACTGAGATCTGGGGACTGCGATGGCCAAATAAGATGTTCAACTTCACTAGAATGTTCCTCGTGCTATTCAGTAACAATTTTAGCTGTGTGAATTGGTGCATTATCATCCTGAAAGATTGCGTTTCCTTCCGGAAACAGTTCTGCAAACATAGGATGAATTTGATCAGATAAAATGCTTAAATAGTCTTGACTATTAATTCTGCCATGAAGGGAAACCATTGGGTCGGCAGATTTCCAAGATATAGCCCTCCAGATCATCATAGATTTTCCTCCATTTTTAAGAGTTGGAAGAAAGCAATCTGGGTCAAATGCTTATTTTGGCTGTCTCCACTCGTACACACGGCCGGTGGTCGGAAATAAGGTAAAGGATGACCCGTCCGTCCATGAAAATAACATTCTTCCACTGCTCTAGGGACCAATTCTGTAGGTTTTTACTTCACTCTAAACGCATTGCAACGTTTGTTTTTGAAAGTAATGGTTTTCTGATTGCAGCCCTCACGTGAAATCCGGCTTTGTGCAGCTCCCGGTAAACAGCTTTTGTGGAAACTGGGTTCTCAAGATGGTCATTAAGCTCTGCAGTAATTTTAGGAACTATAATTTTGTGATCCTTTCTAATAATTCGCGTAAGAGTCCGACGGTCCCTATCTGAAAGTTTTGATTTTTTTCCGGAGTTCTGTTTCGATGAGGTTTTTCCCTCTTCTCAAAGGCTGTCATTACTTTCGATACACCAAACATTTCGGCTGTTTTCGTGACGTTAGCGCCTGCCATTCGAGCACCAACAATTTGACCTCTTTGAAAGTCCGATAGATCTGTCATTTTAATGAATTTTAATTACCTTTCTCTGATGATATCTGAAAAGAAACAGCAATTTTAGCAAAACATATTAAGCAACACTAATAATAAAAAAAAATAAAATAAAATAAGCTTTTGATAGTTTTATAGATATTTCACAATTATGATGCTATGATGCTAGGTGTTTCCATTATTTTGTCTAACCCCTGTACATGTTGAGATAACGGCTATAAACCGTTAACTGATAGCATATATACAAAAAGAGCCAGTTGTAGAAGGACTCAATCCAAAATATGGGAAGAAGCTAGTGCATATTTTGTGTCTTAAAGAAAGAAAAGAAGAGATTAATATAATACTATAGGGTATTGAGAAGGAGAAAAAGGAAAAGAAAAAGAAGAAATACGCATGTTTATATGAATATATAATAATGCCATATAATATCATACTGATCTATAATACTGCAATACAAAGAATTTTAAGTTATAGGATTTAAGTTGAGTAGAAGCAAACCGTGGCAATTATATATTAACTGAAGTTATAAGAAATGAATAAATAATTTCTAAATATAATAATAATAATAACTGAATGTTTATGTTTATAATAATAATGAAATAAAATTTAATTTAAATAAATAAATAAGTAGCAAATCTAGAATAAGATAGAAAGGGAAAATATCAAAATACATAATATATCCTTATATCCCTTAAGAAAATTTAGTTCAAGCCTTTAAAGTAAAAAGCGACAATGATAAACTATTGGATAGGAAAAAATTTAAAATTTCAGACATACAGCGTTCCGTTAGAGAAACAGGAAGTAAATATGCTAAGAAACATGCTTAAGGGGACAAAAGAATTATTAGGAAAATAAACATTATGTAAGAGGAAATTCCTATATATAAATAAAACTGAAAATAAAATAAAATAAATGACAAAGAATTATGTTGGTAAAAATCCACCGCGAAAGAGAAGCAGTTGAGGGAGAGAACAAGTTCGGCCACACGAAGAGTGAAGGAGTCAGGTTGGGGATTGGGCGAAGGCCCAGAAAGTGTTTAAGAGCAAGAAGTCCTTCGTTGTGTGGGATCACCGTATATAGACTCAAGATATCAAGAGTGAAGAGAAGTTTAGAGGGGTCAGTCGGGAAGGAGAAACAATAAAAGAGACAGAGAGCATGGTTAGTGTCGTGGATAAGGAAGGGGAGGGGAGGGAAGACATTAGGGGCGCAAGGACACGGTCGAGGTATTTAGAGATCATGGTATTTAGAGGTATTTAGAGATCATGGTATTTAGAGGTATTTAGAGATCATGGAAAAAAAATGTACAATTACATATGTAATTTGTTTCCATGTATTCTGTATTGCGTGTAAAAAAACATCCTGATGAGGGGAGTGTCAGTTTCGAATATATGAAATGTATCATATTAATTGGCGCGTTTCCGAAACGCCCCGTAGATGAACAATTTTGTAATCTTGTATATTTATTTTTTCTGTATTTTTTCTGGAATTTTAATACGGCATTTTAATATGTCCTTGTATGTTTTATTATCCCAAATGTTTAATGGTTTTAAGCGTAAATTCAATGTGTTTTGTATGCAACACTGATTCTTATATATTCATATATATAATATGATGTATATTCATTCATATATTATTATATTTTTAAACATCTGTTCTGTAGATATAAATGAATATATGTATGTGTTTGATCTTTCTGTGTGGATTTTAGTAATGTTCCTTTAGTTACTGCTCACATTGCCTCCGCTCAGATTAATAAGTGGTATATATATATATATACATACATATATATATATATATATATTATATATATATATATATATATATATATAATATATATATATATATATATATATATATATATATGTATAAGAAATATTGAGATTCAGTTGAATTAGGTACTTAAGTTGAAGCACCAAGTCAGTCCAGTATTATCTGCACAGCTCGAAGTAAGGTGAATAAAATCAAAATAAGCAACAGGATATCAAGAAGTGATGCAGTAAGACTGTTTCAAGCAAAAGCATTTAATTGAACAATGAAATAATCAGCCTCACAAATAAATAAAATTTTAATCAGTTGGACACATTATTATATAATTTTTCTCAAATACTTTAACAGAGCAAGAAGATGGAAAAAACCCATGTTGTCGCTATTGTAGCTAATGTGATTTTATATATATATATTATATATATAGGAAAATTTGTTGTTGAAAATGCACCTGAATTTTAATAATTTCTAATTGCTTTTATATAATTTTATTTACTTACATATCAAACTAGTTTCAACAATAGTTTTTGTTTGTGAGCGGTAAAAATTTTAAATTGCGAAGTAGAAAAACATGTTTAAAAGATTCTATATTTACAAGATACATTAATATCAAATAGATAAGTTTCAAAACATTGATGACCAAGTCATAAAAGCAAAGTTTGAAGGAAATGTTGATCATTTCCTTTGACTTCTAGATAGAAGCAAATAGAAAAAAAAGGGAGAGGAATTTGTGACACTGTATTGTAATACAAGGAGATGCAATGAACAGGCCTCAATCAAAATTACTACAATTGTTTCTGTATCAGCTGTGGACCTGAAAATATTCAGACGAGTGGTTTTGAGAGCAATACTCCCGAACCCTCACACCTGAAGACTTGCAGGTACGTATATGTGTGCATATATATACATACATATATATATATATATATTATATATATATATATATATATATATATATATATATATATATAATATATATATATATATATATATTAGGTTGGTGCAAAACAGGGGGCAAAAATTGTTGTTTTTTTTTAATTTTCAGGGAGACACCCTCCTATTTTATTCATATTCCTAAAAGAAGCATTGTATGCGAAATTTGGGGTTGAAAGAGAAAATTAGAGGTTGCTACCAAGCTTTAAAAATAAATGTATATCAGTTTGTGCTCAAAAATATTGTTTTGTTAATATTTTCGCCTGGTTTAATAAGTACCTAGTTAACCTAGTTCGAAGAAAAACGATGACATTTTAGGCTTAGTACGTAGTGAGGTACAGTGTATTGGGCGTGAATTTTTTTATGTGGAAGTTTCCTCAGGGCGTCTCATAACCACTTATGTAATTTTATTTTTGTTTTTTGTTAAGCAAGAGTAATATTCTCTTGTTTTTGTTTACGAGTGATGACCTGTCACTTTTAACAATTTGAAGAAGGTATTGTTTCTGCTCTCCATCATTGGTTATCAGTTTGTTGTATTCCACCATCAGTCGTACACCTCTTTCCGTAATGTCGTTTACTTACTACTGAGTCCATATGCGATATCTCTTGCATCCGCATAACTTTCATCATCATTCCATTCTTCAGCATCTTTTTCAGGAAAAGTGCAAGGCACCTCTAGGATTTCAAAGAATCTTTTTGTGCTGGCAGTAACGAAATCCTGCAGTTGCTTCTCCCCAGCTGATTCAAGATTTAGTGATGCTCGTTTACTCGGTTTTGAGTCAACGGGTTTCTGCACAGCATGTTTCATTTTGCTTTTTGTCTCATGCGAAACAGCTGAATCAAAGAATGCAAGCGTCACAAGCTCCTCAGTAAGGTACTACAAATGTCTCAAAAACGTATTGAGTGCTGTTCATCAAGTTGAGCTTGAGCAAATTAAATGATTTCTTCAGCATCTGAGATTTTCTCTGCAATGTTTAGGTCATCTGTTGTTGTTTGTTAATTGTTCTTGTCAATTTCCAACCACTTTGCTTTGAATCTCTTGAACAGTTGTATGTCAGGGCCAGTAGAAGATGGCAAGGAGACAGAAACTGCAGCTTTTAACACAATTTCGAAAATATGATGTCGGCAAGCCAGCCACAGCATATCTTTATCCAATCTTTGCTCTAGTAACATACAAACATACTCTTCAAACCTGTGTTGGAGGCAGTGGTGTCAAAACACATGCCCTTCACTTGGTCAAATATATTCCACTCCAGTACTGACTGATGGACAGCATCTGCATTGTTTTGATCAGTTCCTCTGGCAAGTTTGGGAATACCAAGGTGATCAACTCCTTGGCCGGAAATTGGAACTGGCAGTCGTTCAACATTTTCATGACCAGTAATATCTTTTATTAGTTTGCCGTCCCGCTGTATTTCGAAAGGGCAATTTGTTTCAAAATCCTGCTTCAAATTTTCTGCCTTTGTCTTTCGGTTCCTTTGTCTTGCTCTCCGTTTCGATAAATAACTGTATTCTTCTGGGTCTTGCTCAAGAGTATTGATTGTTGGCATCAAGATTGTCGAAGCAGCCCTATCACTTACTTTTGCAGCATCAAGAGATACAAACATTGAAGAATCCACAAGCTTTGCACTCTTAGACTTTGATCTACTTTGTCTCGAAGTTGATGGCTGCTGAGGGTCAGCAACAAATTCTTCTTCTGATGATGAACTATCTTGATTCAAACTTGTAGGACTTGAGCTTGAGATCACTGCTGTTTCGAAAACGGCTTTCCCTCTTTCTTTTCTTTTCAAGCAATCTTTCCTTTTCTCTAACAATCTCTTCTATTCGTGAAAAAACTTTATCCCCTCCAGCCATTTTGCCCTTTTTTTCTTTTTTTCGTTGAAGCTTCAAAAACTCACGATTTTCATGTATTTTTGTCATGTCAAGAGCACTTGTATGCGCACTGTCAAACAGATCTTCCAAGTCGTTTGCCCAGCTTTCTTGTTTTTGAAGTATTGTAGGTGATTGCTTCTTAGTATTTCTGTTCTTCTTTAGTTTCTCCCACTCGTTGATAACCTTCTTTACTCTCTCCACGGCATGACATTTCAACATTGTTTGGATGCGTGCCTATTCCCACACCTTCATAACATCTCTCACAGCCAACAAAGCCGCTGTTTTCACCTGTTGCTTTTTGTTGTTCTTGTAGTTCATAAACAATGCTAATGTTTCCCACTTAGATGGAACCTGGGTTTCTCTGAAGGACTCTATAGGATGTCCTGCGAGCTAAACATCTATTTTGTGACGCGTATGCAACTCCATGAATGCAACTCGGCATCAGCTATAGTTCTATACAAGCATTCTCAGCCGCAATTACACTGACGCGGCCTCCACAGTGGCGTCACAGCAAAGAAATGATTCTAGAATGTTCGGCCACGGCGTCTATAGCAATAAAAGGGATGAGAAGGTTTACGGAAAGGAGTTCAGAGTCTGTTATGACTGCTGTATGTTGCTGACCACCATTTTTGCTGAAATCTACAATCAGTCCCACTGCGTGGTACCTTGGGTAAGTGTATTCTACTATAGTCTCGGGCCGACCAAAGCCTTGTGAGTGGATTTGGTAGACGGAAACTGAAAGAAGCTCGTCGTATATATGTATAAATATATATGCGTATGTGTATTTGTCCCCCTAGCATTGCTTGACAACCGATGCTGGTGTGTTTAGGTCCCCATTACTTAGCGGTTCGGCAAAAGAGACCGATAGGATAAGTACTGGGCTTACAAAAGAATAAGTCCCGGGGTCGAGTTGCTGGACTAAAGGCGGTGTTCCAGCATGGCCGCAGTCAAATGACTGAAACAAGTAAAAGAGTAAAAGAGTATAAATGTACAATAAATACAAACTGAAAAATATCAATATAGAAGTGCTCAGTGGATGGTAGCGACCTCTAAAATATCTTCAATTGTGCTCAAATTTTGCATGTTGAGATTTTGCACATAATTAAATAAAATTAGAGAGTATCTTCAAGTTTTTGAAATGATAAGTTATTTTGCACCACCCTAATATATATATTGCTCGGTCGTTCGTTATGTTGCTTGACTGGTTTTCCATTTGTCGCAAAAAGAAGTTCATATTTCATGTATTTGTATTTCGTATCTCATGTTTTCATTTTTTATGTTGTTTGCGTTCCGTGGCGTCCTGTGCCCATATATGCATATGTGTATACGTATATATGTATGTACATATCCCTATGTATATATGCATATATATATATATATATATATAGACCCATGCATACATTCAGGTAGTGGTATAAACCTCATTAAGGGATAATAAATCCAATGAAAATACTGGTTAGTTACCAATCCAGAGAAAGTTCAGCTATAAGGTAACCGTATAAACTGTGGTTCATATATTTACAAATTTAAAGAATAAGAAGAAAATTGAGAGGTAATTAATAAAATATTATTTATTATAAAATATGACAATATCTCTGGCAGCTGTTTCAATTCAGTAATCTTTAGATAATTAATTTATAAATTGAAAATTATTATAGGATGAATCTCTTCTGAGGTAGTAAAGACATAGCGATTAGAAATACAGGGATTGGAAAAAGTAAAGGAAACACCTTAAAATTTCAAATAAATTCATTCTTATATGGGGTAGGACCACCTTTGGTAGTAATAACAGTTTGAATACTACGAGGTATGGACTCGTACAAAGTTTGAATTATTTCCAAAGGAATTTTTGTCCATTCTTCAGCTAAAACAGTATTTAGGTCTTGTAGTGATGATGGAGGAGGATATCGACTCTTTATTTGCTTTTTCTAAAATGCACCATAAATGTTCAATAATACTGAGATCTGGGGACTGCGATGGCCAAATAAGATGTTCAACTTCACTAGAATGTTCCTCGTGCTATTCAGTAACAACTTTAGCTGTGTGAATTGGTGCATTATCATCCTGAAAGATTGCGTTTCCCTCCGGAAACAGTTCTGCAAACATAGGATGAATTTGATCAGATAAAATGCTTAAATAGTCTTGACTATTAATTCTGCCAAGAAGGGAAACCATTGGGTCGGCAGATTTCCAAGATATAGCCCTCCAGATCAGCATAGATTTTCCTCCATATTTAAGAGTTGGAAGAAAGCAATCTGGGTCGAATGCTTATTTTGGCTATCTCCACTCGTACACACGGCCGGTGGTCGGAAATAAGGTAAAGGATGACCCGTCCGTCCATGAAAATAACATTCTTCCAATTCTGTAGGTTTTTACTTCACTCTAAACGCATTGCAACGTTTGTTTTTGAAAGTAATGGTTTTCTGATTGCAGCCCTCACGTGAAATCCGGCTTTGTGCAGCTCCCGGCGAACAGCTTTTGTGGAAACTGGGTTCTCAACATGGTCATTAAGCTCTGCAGTAATTTTAGGAACAATACTTTTGTGATCCTTTCTAATAATTCGCGTAAGAGTCCGACGGTCCCTATCTGAAAGTTTTGATTTTTTTCCGGAGTTTCGTTTCGATGAGGTTTTTCCCTCTTTCTCAAAGGCTGTCATTACTTTCGAGACAGTACTTCTTGATACACCAAACATTTCGGCTGTTTTCGTGACGTTAGCGCCTGCCATTCGAGCACCAACAATTTGACCCTTTTGAAAGTCCGATAGATCTGTCATTTTAATGAATTTTAATTACCTTTCTCTGATGATATCTGAAAAGAAACAGCAATTTTAGCAAAACATATTAAGTAACACTAATAATAAAAAAAGAACATAAAATAAAATAAGCTTTTGATAGTTTTATAGATATTTCACAATTATGATGCTATGATGCTAGGTGTTTCCATTATTTTATCTAACCCCTGTACATGTTGAGATAACGGCTATAAACCGTTAACTGATAGCATATATACAAAAAGAGCCGGTTGTAGAAGAACTCAATCCAAAATATGGGAAGAAGCTAGTGCATATTTTGTGTCTTAAAGAAAGAAAAGAAGAGATTAATATAATACTATAGGGTATTGAGAAGGAGAAAAAGGAAAAGAAAAGGAAGAAATACGCATGTTTATATAAATATATAATAATGCCATATAATATCATACTGATCTATAATACTGCAATACAAAGAATTTTAAGTTATAGGATTTAAGTTGAGTAGAAGCAAACCGTGGCAATTATATATTAACTGAAGTTACAAGAAATGAATAAATAATTTCTAAATATAATAATAATAATAACTGAATGTTTATGTTTATAATAATAATGAAGTAAAATTTAATCTAAATAAATAAATAAGTAGCAAATCTAGAATAAGATAGAAAGGGAAAATATCAAAATACATAATATATCCTTATATCCCTTAAGAAAATTTAGTTCAAGCCTTTAAAGTAAAAAGCGACAATGATAAACTATTGGATAGGAAAAAAAATTAAAATTTCAGACATACAGCGTTCCGTTAGAGAAACAGGAAGTAAGTATGCTAAGAAACATGCTTAAGGGGACAAAAGAATTATTAGGAAAATAAACATTATGTAAGAGGAAATTCTTATATATAAATAAAACTGAAAATAAAATAAAATAAATGACAAAGAATTATGTTGGTAAAAATCCACCGCGAAAGAGAAGCAGTTGAGGGAGAGAACAAGTTCGGCCACACGAAGAGTGAAGGTGTCATGTTAGGGATTGGGTTGAAGGCCCAGAAAGTGTTTATGAGCAAGAAGTCCTTCGTTGTGTGGGATCACCTTATATAGACTCAAGATATCAAGAGTGAAGAGAAGTTTAGAGGGGTCAGTCGGGAAGGAGAAACAATAAAAGAGACAGAGAGCATGGTTAGTGTCGTGGATAAGGAAGGGGAGGGGAGGGAAGACATTAGGGACGCAAGGACACGGTCGAGGTATTTAGAGATCATGGTATTTAGAGGTATTTAGAGATCATGGAAAAAAATGTACAATTACATATGTAATTTGTTTCCATGTATTCTGTATTGTGTGTAAAAACATCCTGATGAGGGGAGTGTCAGTTTCGAATATATGAAATGTTTCATATTAATTGGCGCGTTTCCGAAACAGTAGATGAACAGTTTTGTAATCTTGTATATTTATTTTTTCTGTATTTTTCCTGGAATTTTAATACGGCATTTTAATATGTCCTTGTATGTTTTATTATCCCAAATGTTTAATGGTTTTAAGCGTAAATTCAATGTGTTTTGTATGCAACACTGATTCTTATATATTCATATATATAATATGATGTATATTCATTCATATATTATTATATTTTTAAACATCTGTTCTGTAGATATAAATGAATATATGTATGTGTTTGATCTTTTTGTGTGGATTTTAGTAATGTTCCTTTAGTTACTGCTCACATTGCCTCCGCTCAGATTAATAAGTGGTATATATATATATATATTCACATCCGTCTTGTGCGTTCACATTCCTGTCTTCTACCAAGAAATCTAATGCTTACAGCTTAGTTTTTTTTCTTGGGGCTGGCCGAGTTGGAGCAAATATCAGAATTGAACAGCCGAAATTTGCTATGATGATTCGGTGTCTGACTGAAGATTGAAGGCTTCGAATGATTTGTCTGTGTTCCGTGTTCGTCCCTTCCTGTATTTCACGTTCATTATATATAAAAACATTCATTCTTATATTATTGCGGCGTTACGTGCACCCCCCCGTTTGTTTGTCCAATTTTAAACCCTGCACGACTTCTATACACACTGTCTTTTACTACCCGCCATTGCTTCTTCACCAAACTTTTTGGCGCCCTCCGATTCTTCCCCCTCTTCCTCCCCTCTTCCTCCCATCCTCCTTAATCCCTTCTTTCTCCTTTTCTCTTGGTCACTGATTCTGTCCCCTGCTTCCAGCCTCTTTGATTCCCTCTCTCTCTGTCTCTCTTTCTCTCTCTCCTGCGACCTGCTGCTTCTAAACCATTCTGTTGGCCTTCGTATCTCGACCAACATGTGTCCCCGCTACCGAAACGGTAATTATTTCTACGCCAGCTATGTTTGTTGTGTTTTTGTCTCATTTGGTCTAAAGTCGTATGACAACCACCGTTATATATGTTTTTGTTTATTCATTACTGTTTTCAATTTCGTTTTCGTCTCTTGTATTCACATCCGTCTTGTGCGTTCACATTCCTGTCTTCTACCAAGAAATCTAATGCTTACAGCTTAGTTTTTTTTCTTGGGGCTGGCCGAGTTGGAGCAAATATCAGAATTGAACAGCCGAAATTTGCTATGATGATTCGGTGTCTGACTGAAGATTGAAGGCTTCGAATGATTTGTCTGTGTTCCGTGTTCGTCCCTTCCTGTATTTCACGTTCATTATATATAAAAACATTCATTCTATATTATTGCGGCGTTACGTGCACCCCCCCGTTTGTTTGTCCAATTTTAAACCCTGCACGACTTCTATACACACTGTCTTTTACTACCCGCCATTGCTTCTTCACCAAACTTTTTGGCGCCCTCCGATTCTTCCCCTCTCTTCCTCCCCTCTTCCTCCCATCCTCCTTAATCCCTTCTTTCTCCTTTTCTCTTGGTCACTGATTCTGTCCCCTGCCTTCCAGCCTCTTTGATTCCTCTCTCTCTCGTCCTCTTTCTCTCTCTCCTGCGACCTGCTTCTTTTAAACCATTCTGTTGGCCTTCGTATCTCGACCAACATGTGTCCCCGCTACCGAAACGGTAATTATTTCTACGCCAGCTATGTTGTTGTTGTGTTTTTGTCTCATTTGGTCTAAAGTCGTATGACAACCACCGTTATATATGTTTTGTTTATTCATTACTGTTTTCAATTTCGTTTTCGTCTCTTGTATTCACATCCGTCTTGTGCGTTCACATTCCTGTCTTCTACCAAGAAATCTAATGCTTACAGCTTAGTTTTTTTTCTTGGGGCTGGCCGAGTTGGAGCAAATATCAGAATTGAACAGCCGAAATTTGCTATGATGATTCGGTGTCTGACTGAAGATTGAAGGCTTCGAATGATTTGTCTGTGTTCCGTGTTCGTCCCTTCCTGTATTTCACGTTCATTATATATAAAACATTCATTCTTATATTATTGCGGCGTTACGTGCACCCCCCCCCCGTTTGTTTGTCCAATTTTAAACCCTGCACGACTTCTATACACACTGTCTTTTACTACCCGCCATTGCTTCTTCACCAAACTTTTTGGCGCCCCCTCCGATTCTTCCCCTCTCTTCCCCCCTCTCTTCCTCCCATCCTCCTTAATCCCTTCTTTCTCCTTTTCTCTTGGTCACTGATTCTGTCCCCTGCCTTCCACCTCTTTGATTCCCTCTCTCTCTGTCTCTCTTTCTCTCTCTCCTGCGACCTGCTGCTTCTTAAACCATTCTGTTGGCCTTCGTATCTCGACCAACATGTGTCCCCGCTACCGAAACGGTAATTATTTCTACGCCAGCTATGTTGTTGTTGTGTTTTTGTCTCATTTGGTCTAAAGTCGTATGACAACCACCGTTATATATGTTTTGTTTATTCATTACTGTTTTCAATTTCGTTTTCGTCTCTTGTATTCACATCCGTCTTGTGCGTTCACATTCCTGTCTTCTACCAAGAAATCTAATGCTTACAGCTTAGTTTTTTTTCTTGGGGCTGGCCGAGTTGGAGCAAATATCAGAATTGAACAGCCGAAATTTGCTATGATGATTCGGTGTCTGACTGAAGATTGAAGGCTTCGAATGATTTGTCTGTGTTCCGTGTTCGTCCCTTCCTGTATTTCACGTTCATTATATATAAAAACATTCATTCTTATACATCATATATATAGTATATATATATATATATATAGATATATATATATATATATATATATATATATATATAATTATATATATATGTATAAGAAATATTGAGATTCAGTTGAATTAGGTACTTAAGTTGAAGCACCAAGTCAGTCCAGTATTATCTGCGCAGCTCGAAGTAAGGTGAATAAAATCAAAATAAGCAACAGGATATCAAGAAGTGATGCAGTAAGACTGTTTCAAGCGAATGCATTTAATTGAACAATGAAATAATCAGCTGCACAAATAAATAAAATTTTAATCAGTTGGACACATTATTATATAATTTTTCTCAAATACTTTAACAGAGTAAGAAGATGGAAGAAACCCATGTTGTCGCTATTGTAGCTAATGTGATTTTATATATATATATATATATTATATATATAGGAAAATTTGTTGTTGAAAATGCACCTGAATTTTAAAAATTTCTAATTGCTTTTATATAATTTTATTTACTTACATACCAAACTAGTTTCAACAATATTTTTTGTTTGTGAGCGGTAAAAATTTTAAATTGCGAAGTAGAAAAACATGTTTAAAAGATTCTATATTTACAAGATACAATAATATCAAATAGATAAGTTTCAAAACATTGATGACCAAGTCATAAAAGCAAAGTTTGAAGGAAATGTTGATCATTTCCTTTGACTTCTAGAAAAAAAAGGGAGAGGAATTTGTGACACTGTATTGTAATACAAGGAGATGCAATGAACAGGCCTCAATCAAAATTACTACAATTGTTTCTGTATCAGCTGTGGACCTGAAAATATTCAAACGAGTGGTTTGAGAGCAATACTCCCGAACCTCAACACCTGAAGACTTGCAGGTACGTATATGTGTGCATATATATACATACATACATATATATATATATATATATATATATATATATATATATATATATATATATATATATATATATATATATATATATATATATAATATATATTAGGTCGGTGCAAAACAGGGGGCAAAATTGTTGTTTTTTTTAAATTTTCAGGGAGACACCCTCCTATTTTATTCATATTCCTAAAAAAAAGCATTGTATGCGAAATTTGGGGTTGAAAGAGAAAATTAGAGGTTGCTACCAAGCTTTAAAAATAAATGTATATCAGTTTGTGCTCAAAAATATTGTTTTGTTAATATTTTCGCCTGGTTTAATAAGTACCTAGTTAACCTAGTTCGAAGAAAAACGATGACATTTTAGGCTTAGTACGTAGTGAGGTACAGTGTATTGGGCGTGAATTTTTTTATGTGGAAGTTTCCTCAGGGGGTCTCATAACCACTTATGTAATTTTATTTTTGTTTTTTGTTAAGCAAGAGTAATATTCTCTTGTTTTTGTTTACGAGTGATGACCTGTCACTTTTAACAATTTGAAGAAGGTATTGTTTCTGCTCTCCATCATTGGTTATCAGTTTGTTGTATTCCACCATCAGTCGTACACCTCTTTCCGTAATGTCGTTTACTTACTACTGAGTCCATATGCGATATCTCTTGCATCCGCATAACTTTCATCATCATTCCATTCTTCAGCATCTTTTTCAGGAAAAGTGCAAGGCACCTCTAGGATTTCAAAGAATCTTTTTGTGCTGGCAGTAACGAAATCCTGCAGTTGCTTCTCCCCAGCTGATTCAAGATTTAGTGATGCTCGTTTACTCGGTTTTGAGTCAACGGGTTTCTGCACAGCATGTTTCATTTTGCTTTTTGTCTCATGCGAAACAGCTGAATCAAAGAATGCAAGCGTCACAAGCTCCTCAGTAAGGTACTACAAATGTCTCAAAAACTTATTGAGTAAAGAAACAAATGGAAAACCAGTCAAGCAACATAACGAACGACCGAGCAATATATATATATATATATATTAGGGTGGTGCAAAATAACTTATCATTTCAAAAACTTGAAGATACTCTCTAATTTTATTTAATTTGGTGCAAAATCTCAACATGCAAAATTTCAGCACAATTGAAGATATTTTAGAGGTCGCTACCATCCACTGAACACTTTGTATATTGATATTTTTCAGTTTGTATTTATTGTACGTTTATACTCTTTTACTCTTTTACTTGTTTCAGTCATTTGACTGCGGCCATGTTGGAACACCGCCTTTAGTCCAGCAATTCGACCCCGGGACTTATTCTTTTGTAAGCCCAGTACTTATCCTATTGGTCTCTTTTGCCGAACCGCTAAGTAATGGGGACATAAACACTAGCATCGGTTGTCAAGCAATGCTAGGGGGACAAACACACATACGCATATATATTTATACATATATACGACAAGCTTCTTTCAGTTTCCGTCTACCAAATCCACTCACAAGGCTTTGGTCGCCCCGCGACTATAGTAGAAGACACTTGCCCAAGGTGCCACGCAGTGGGACTAATTGTAGATTTCAGCAAAAATGGTGGTCAGCAACATACAGCAGTCATAACAGACTCTGAACCCCTTTCCGTAAACCTTCTCATCCCTTTTATTGCTATAGACGCCGTGGCCGAACATTCTAGAATCATTTCTTTGCCGTGACACCACCACCAATTTCCGGCCAAGGAGTTGATCACCTTGGAATTCCCAAACACTTGGAATTTTGTCATCCTTTTGCTTGTAGAACTGCAGACTTTGCACAAAATGCAAATCTGAACGGGGTGGGGTGCGCATGAGAGTATGGATGCCAGGTACCACGATCTGATGTATATCGCAGCTGAAAAGCAGCAAACATCTCTGATTCCTTTTTCCTCTCTCTCAGTTTAAACTTAGATTTAAACATCCAAATTTTAATGCAGTAAATTAGGTTGACCATCTATCGTGCTCTGTGATAAGCACAGAGTGATAAGCTCTGTGATAAGGTCCTGACTTGGGGGTACTACCGAGGGAAATGAGCGTTGGCTCGAGCAATTCCTTGTAGTCCTCACGAGGCTGCTGTTCATCAAGTTGAGCTTGAGCAAATTAAATGATTTCTTCAGCATCTGAGATTCTCTGCAATGTTTAGGTCATCTGTTGCTGTTTGTTAATTGTTCTTGTCAATTTCCAGCCACTTTGCTTTGAATCTCTTGAACAGTTGTATGTCAGGGCCAGTAGAAGATGGCAAGGAGACAGAAACTGCAGCTTTTAACACAATTTCGAAAATATGATGTCGGCAAGCCAGCCACAGCATATCTTTATCCAATCTTTGCTCTAGTAACATACAAACATACTCTTCGAACCTGTGTTGGAGGCAGTGGTGTCAAAACACATGCCCTTCACTTGGTCAAATATATTCCACTCCAGTACTGACTGATGGACAGCATCTGCATTGTTTTGATCAGTTCCTCTGGCAAGTTTGGGAATACCAAGGTGATCAACTCCTTGGCCGGAAATTGGAACTGGCAGTCGTTCAACATTTTCATGACCAGTAATATCTTTTATTAGTTTGCCGTCCCGCTGTATTTCGAAAGGGCAATTTGTTTCAAAATCCTGCTTCAAATTTTCTGCCTTTGTCTTTCGGTTCCTTTGTCTTGCTCTCCGTTTCGATAAATAACTGTATTCTTCTGAGTTTTGCTCAAGAGTATTGATTGTTGGCATCAAGATTGTCGAAGCAGCCCTATCACTTACTTTTGCAGCATCAAGAGATACAAGCATTGAAGAATCCACAAGCTTTGCACTCTTAGACTTTGATCTACTTTGTCTCGAAGTTGATGGCTGCTGAGGGTCAGCAACAAATTCTTCTTCTGATGTTGAACTATCTTGATTCAAACTTGAAGGACTTGAGCTTGAGATCACTGCTGTTTCGAAAACGGCTCTTTCCCTCTTTCTTTTCTTTTCAAGCAATCTTTCCTTTTCTCTAGCAATCTCTTCTATTCGTGAAAAAACTTTATCCCCTCCAGCCATTTTGCCCTTTTCTTCCTTTTTGTCGTTGAAGCTTCAAAAACTCACGATTTTCATGTATTTTTATCATATCAAGAGCACTTTCATGTGCACTGTCAAACAGATCTTCCAAGTCATTTTGCCAGCTCTCTTGTTTTTGAAGTATTGTAGGTGATTGCTTCTTAGTATTTCTGTTCTTCTTTTGTTTCTCCTACTCGTTGATAAGCTACTTTACTCTCTCCACGACATGACATTTCAACACTGTTTGGATGCGTGCCTATTCCCACACCTCCATAACATCTCTCGCAGCCAACAAAGCCGCTGTTTTCACCTGTTGCTTTTTGTTGTTCTTGTAGTTCATAAACAATGCTAATGTTTCCCTCTTAGATGGAAGCTGGGTTTCTCTGAAGGACTCTATAGGATGTCCTATGAGCCAAACAACTGTTTTGTGACGCGTATGCTACTCCATGAATGCAACTCGGCAACAGCTATAGTTCTATACAAGCATTCTCAGCCGCAATTACACTGACGCGGCCTCCACAGTGGTGTCACGGCAAAGAAGTGATTCTAGAATGTTCGGCCACGGCGTCTATAGCAATAAAAGGGATGAGAAGGTTTACGGAAAGGGGTTCAGAGTCTGTTATGACTGCTGTATGTTGCTGACCACGATTTTTGCTGAAATCTACAATCAGTCCCACTGCGTGGCACCTTGGGCAAGTGTCTTCTACTATAGTCTCGGGGCGACCAAAGCCTTGTGAGTGGATTTGGTAGACGGAAACTGAAAGAAGCTTGTCGTATATATGTATAAATATATATGCGTATGTGTGTTTGTCCCCCTAGCATTGCTTGACAACCGATGCTAGTGTTTAGGTCCCCATTACTTAGCGGTTCGGCAAAAGAGACCGATAGGATAAGTACTGGGCTTACAAAAGAATAAGTCCCGGGGTCGAGTTGCTGGACTAAAGGCGGTGTTCCAGCATGGCCGCAGTCAAATGACTGAAACAAGTAAAAGAGTAAAAGAGTATAAAAGTACAATAAATACAAACTGAAAAATATCAATATAGAAGTGCTCAGTGGATGGTAGCGACCTCTAAAATATCTTCAATTGTGCTCAAATTTTGCATGTTGAGATTTTGCACATAATTAAATAAAATTAGAGAGTATCTTCAAGTTTTTGAAATGATAAGTTATTTTGCACCACCCTAATATATATATTGCTCGGTCGTTCGTTATGTTGCTTGACTGGTTTTCCATTTGTCGCAAAAAGAAGTTCATATTTCATGTATTTGTATTTCGTATCTCATGTTTTCGTTTTTTATGTTGTTTGCGTTCCGTGGCGTCCTGTGCCCATATATGCATATGTGTATACGTATATATGTATGTACATATCCCTATGTATATATGCATATATATATATATATATAGACCCATGCATACATTCAGGTAGTGGTATAAACCTCATTAAGGGATAATAAATCCAATGAAAATACTGGTTAGTTACCAATCCAGAGAAAGTTCAGCTATAAGGTAACCGTATAAACTGTGGTTCATATATTTACAAATTTAAAGAATAAGAAGAAAATTGAGAGGTAATTAATAAAATATTATTTATTATAAAATATGACAATATCTCTGGCAGCTGTTTCAATTCAGTAATCTTTAGATAATTAATTTATAAATTGAAAATTATTATAGGATGAATCTCTTCTGAGGTAGTAAAGACATAGCGATTAGAAATACAGAGATTGGAAAAAGTAAAGGAAACACCTTAAAATTTCAAATAAATTCATTCTTATATGGGGTAGGACCACCTTTGGTAGTAATAACAGTTTGAATACTACGAGGTATGGACTCGTACAAAGTTTGAATTGTTTCCAAAGGAATTTTTGTCCATTCTTCAGCTAAAACAGTATTTAGGTCTTGTAGTGATGATGGGGACGTTATCGACTCCTTACTTACTTTTTCTAAAATGCACCATAAATGTTCAATAATACTGAGATCTGGGGACTGTGGTGGCCAAATAAGATGTTCAACTTCACTAGAATGTTCCTCATGCTATTCAGTAACAACTTTAGCTGTGTGAATTGGTGCATTATCATCCTGAAAGATTGCGTTTCCCTCCGGAAACAGTTCTGCAAACATAGGATGAATTTGATCAGATAAAATGCTTAAATAGTCTTGACTATTAATTCTGCCAAGAAGGGAAACCATTGGGTCGGCAGATTTCCAAGATATAGCCCTCCAGATCAGCATAGATTTTCCTCCATTTTTAAGAGTTGCAAGAAAGCAATCTGGGTCGAATGCTTATTTTGGCTGTCTCCACTCGTACACACGGCCGGTGGTCGGAAATAAGGTAAAGGATGACCCGTCCGTCCATGAAAATAACATTCTTCTACTGCTCTGTAGGTTTTTACTTCACTCTAAACGCATTGCAACGTTTGTTTTTGAAAGTAATGGTTTTCTGATTGCAGCCGTCACGTGAAATCCGGCTTTGTGCAGCTCCTGGCGAACAGCTTTTGTGGAAACTGGGTTCTCAACATGGTCATTAAGCTCTGCAGTAATTTTAGGAACAATACTTTTGTGATCCTTTCTAATAATTCGCGTAAGAGTCCGACGGTCCCTATCTGAAAGTTTTGATTTTTTTCCGGAGTTTCGTTTCGATGAGGTTTTTCCCTCTTTCTCAAAGGCTGTCATTACTTTCGAGACAGTACTTCTTGATACACCAAACATTTCGGCTGTTTTCGTGACGTTAGCGCCTGCCATTCGAGCACCAACAATTTGACCCCTTTGAAAGTCCGATAGATCTGTCATTTTAATGAATTTTAATTACCTTTCTCTGATGATATCTGAAAAGAAACAGCAATTTTAGCAAAACATATTAAGTAACACTAATAATAAAAAAGAACATAAAATAAAATAAGCTTTTGACAGTTTTATAGATATTTCACAATTATGATGCTATGATGCTAGGTGTTTCCATTATTTTGTCTAACTCCTGTACATGTTGAGATAACGGCTATAAACCGTTAACTGATAGCATATATACAAAAAGAGCCAGTTGTAGAAGGACTCAATCCAAAATATGGGAAGAAGCTAGTGCATATTTTGTGTCTTAAAGAAAGAAAAGAAGAGATTAATATAATACTATAGGGTATTGAGAAGGAGAAAAAGGAAAAGAAAAGGAAGAAATACGCATGTTTATATAAATATATAATAATGCCATATAATATCATACTGATCTATAATACTGCAATACAAAGAATTTTAAGTTATAGGATTTAAGTTGAGTAGAAGCAAACCGTGGCAATTATATATTAACTGAAGTTATAAGAAATGAATAAATAATTTCTAAATATAATAATAATAATAACTGAATGTTTATGTTTATAATAATAATGAAATAAAATTTAATTTAAATAAATAAATAAGTATCAAATCTAGAATAAGATAGAAAGGGAAAATATCAAAATACATAATATATCCTTATATCCGTTAAGAAAATTTAGTTCAAGCCTTTAAAGTAAAAAGCGACAATGATAAACTATTGGATAAAAAAAAATTTTAAATTTCAGACATACAGCGTTCCGTTAGAGAAACCAGAAGTAAATATGCTAAGAAACATGCTTAAGGGGACAAAAGAATTATTAGGAAAATAAACATTATGTAAGAGGAAATTCTTATATATAAATAAAACTGAAAATAAAATAAAATAAATGACAATGAATTATGTTGGTAAATATCCAGCGCGAAAGAGAAGCAGTTGAGGGAGAGAACAAGTTCGGCCACACGAAGAGTCAGGTTGGGGATTGGGTTGAAGGCCCAGAAAGTGTTTAAGAGCAAGAAGTCCTTCGTTGTGTGGGATCACCGTATATAGACTCAAGATATCAAGAGTGAAGAGAAGTTTAGAGGGGTCAGTCGGGAAGGAGAAAGAGTTAAAGAGACAGAGAGCATGGTTAGTGTCGTGGATGTGGAAGGGGAGCGGAGGGCAGACATTAGGGGCGCAAGGACACGGTCGAGGTATTTAGAGATCATGGTATTTAGAGGTATTTAGAGATCATGGGAAAAAATGTACAATTACATATGTAATTTGTTTCCATGTATTCGGTATTGCGTATAAAAAACATCCTGATGAGGGGAGTGTCAGCTTCGAATATATGAAATGTTTCATATTAATTGGCGCGTTGCCGAAACGCTCCATAGTTGAACAATTTTGTAATCTTGTATATTTATTTTTTCTGTATTTTTCCTGGAATTTTAATACATTTTAATATGTCCTTGTATGTTTTATTATCCCAAATGTTTAATGGTTTTAAGCGTAAATTCAATGTGTTTTGTATGCAACACTGATTCTTATATATTCATATATATAATACGATGTATATTCATTCATATATTATTATATTTTTAAACATCTGTTCTGTAGATATAAATGAATATATGTATGTGTTTGATCTTTCTGTGTGGATTTTAGTAATGTTCCTTTAGTTACTGCTCACATTGCCTCCGCTCAGATTAATAAGTGGTATATATATACATACATACATATATATATATATATGTACATATAGATATATATATACATATATATATGTACATATATATATATATGTACATATATATATATGTACATATATATATATATTTATATATAATATATATATATATATTATATATATATATATATATATAAGAAATATTGGGATTGAGTTGAATTAGGTACTTAAGTTGAAGCACCATGTCAGTCCAGTATTATCTGCACAGCTCGAAGTAAGGTGAATAGAATCAAAATAAGCAACAGGATATCAAGAAATGATGCAGTACGACTGTTTCAAGCGAATGCATTTAAATGAACAATGAAATAATCAGCTGCACAAAGAAATAAAATTTTAATCAGTTGGACACACTATTATATAATTTTTCTCAAATACTTTAACAGAGCAAGAAGATGGAAGAAACCCATGTTGCCACTATTGTAGCTAATGTGATTATATATATATTATATATATTATATATATATATATTATATATATATATATATTATATATATATATATTACATATACATATTATATATATATAGGAAAATTTGTTGTTGAAAATGCACCTGAATTTTAAAAATTTCTAATTGCTTTTAAATAAACTAGTTTCAACAATAGTTTTTGTTTGTGAGTTTTAAAAATTTTAAATTGCCAAGTAGAAAAACATGTTTAAAAGATTCTATATTTACAAGATTCAATAATATCAAATAGATAAGTTTCAAAACATTGATGACCAAGTCACAAAAGCAAAGTTTGAAGGAAATTTTAATAATTTCCTTTGACTTCTAGATAGAAGCAAATAGAAAAAAAGGGAGTGGAATTTGTGACACTGTATTGTAATACAAGGAGATGCAATGAACAGGCCTCAATCAAAATTACTACAATTGTTTCTGTATCAGCTGTGGACCTGAAAATATTCAGGCGAGTGGTTTTGAGAACAATACTCCCAAACCCTCACACCTGAAGTCTTGCAGGTACATATATGTGTGCATATATATATATATATATATATATATAATATATATATATATATATATATATATAATTTATATATAGAGGGCATTATACATACATGCCAGAGGGCATTATACATACATGCCAAACGCTAAGAGGGACAATTAGTCATTTCTACCAAAAATATTACTAATCCCACCGAATGCAATTTTTCAAAGTAAGACATTTAAAAAATATAGACCTGTATCACAGTGATTTCATACTTACGTATTCATCAGCAGGCCTGAATGTATCATAAATAAACGACCCTGCCCCGCTTAAGCCGATCAGCTAACTGATCAACATCAACGAAGCACATGGGTGAGTTTACATATATTACATCCTGTAAATGGCATACTTTTACGAATTGCATTTCGGGAAAGGAAAAGTTTTTTCGGAATAAAAAGTTAGCAATTAAGGACAACTACTTAATAAGGAAAACTTAACAAGAAATTGTCAGGTAGATAGCGTGAAAACCTCATAAGAGAATAAATTTCGAAAATAATTATTTCTTATTGAACATATTAATTTATATATAGAGGGCATTATACGAAATTTATTCTCTTATGAGGTTTTCACGCTATCTACCTGACAATTTCTTGTTAAGTTTTCCTTATTAAGTAGTTGTCCTTAATTGCTATATATATATATATATATATATATATATATATATATATATATATATATATATATATATATTAGGTTTGTGCAAAACGGGGGCAAAAATTGTTGTTTTTTTTCAATTTTCAGGGAAACACCCTCCTATTTTATTCATATTCCTAAAAAAGCATTGTATGCGAAATTTGGGGTTGAAAGAGAGAAAATTAGACGTTGCTACCAAGCTTTAAAAATAAATGTATATCAGTTTGTGCTCAAAAATATTGTTTTGTTAATATTTTCGCCTGGTTTAATATGAACCTAGTTAACCTAGTTTGAAGAAAAACGATGACCTTCTAGGCTTAGTACGTAGTTAGGTACAGCGTATTGGGCGTAACTTTTTTATGTGGAAGTTTCCCCAGTGAGCTATCATAACCACTTATGTAAGTTTATTTTCATTTTTTGTGAAGCAAGAGTAATGTTCTCTTGTTTTTGTTTGAGAGTGATGACCTGTAACTTTTAACAATTTGAAGAAGGTATTGTTTCTGCTCTCCATCATTGGTTATCAGTTTGTTGTATTCCACCATCAGTCGTATACCTTTTTCCGTAATGTCGTTTACTTACTACTGCGATATCTCAATGTAGGACCGGATGGACGCTTCATTTTTGTGCTGGTACCGCATTATGTCGTACGCGACTGAGAGGATTTGCATCCCCAACGTAGAATTTTTGATGTAATACATGTCCTTGAGGTAGTAATTGTGCGCGGCTGAAGAAGACCATAGACACACATTATGCATTGTTATAAATCCGTCTAATAAAGGCCCGAAACATATGTACCGCTGAATCCTTGGCATCATGTTTTTATTTTGATTAATTTACTCCACCACCTACACCGCCAAACGGTATATACAGGTGCTTACAATTATCAAGTACTCACCCTGAATTCATATATATATATATATATACTGGCAGAATTGCCCGGCGTTGCTCGGGGCTGAATTGCTTGAAAGTACTGTTAATGATTGCACTGAATTATGATGATTATTCAGGCAAATATTGATATAAGTTTACAGTGGTAGATAAGGACTTAACGATCAAACGTGTGCCATTGCATTGTTTTGGGGGAACCAAATTTCTGATGAGCATTATAGGGGCACCAACTTTAAGTTTGAGAAATTGTGGTGGTAGTCCGGGGTGCTCAAAGGAATTGAGTACCTCTATTGGATAGTTGATGACGTCCTCTGGGTCATGAGTTGTATCGATAGACTGATATACATAGACTTCCCCAGGAATGAGTTTTAGCATTTCATCATTAATACGGTGAACAGTTTTATTCCTCGGGGCCAGTATAGCCTTTTTGCCAATCCAATCCATATTCTGATAATTAGCTTGTAGATCTGGGAACACTGCATCTCTGAGATTAGAAGGCGTCTTAACAATGGTACAAATGGAATCGATGGCAATATTACCATTTTCATACCCTGGTATTTTGCCTTCGACAAGTGCAAGGAGGGTGTGAGGAAATGCTGCTGATGTGATATTACGTCGCATATGAGCACGCATATTGGTGTGAAGTTTGAGAGTTACTTCCCTTTATTTAAAGAAATATGCATTAAAATGGAAAAAAATTATGGTAAATTATTTGTAAAATCGTAGATTCATCGTAGACGCGCGCTAATACCCAGAAGGGCTCGATATGAATCACGACTATAAGATACCCGGTTTTGGTTAAACTGCATCGCAAAATGTGGGAGTAGTTAGGAATCTAAATCGGAGTAGACAGACACACAACCTTTCTTTTATATATAAATATTTTCGTCCTAAAAAACTTTGTATGGATTGAATAGTTACCTCTATGGAAATATATACACGCACATTATACATACATGTGTGTATAGATGAATATATAAATACATTTAAATATCTATATACACTTTTGGGCGATCTTTCTGTTTCTTAGAGATAACTTTAGATCTAATTTTCGTCCTAAAAAACTTTGTATGGAGTGAATGGTTACCTCTATGGAAATATATACACACACGTTATACATACGTGTTCATAGATGAATATATAAATACATTTATATATCTATATACACTTTTGGGCGATCTTTGTGCTACTTAGAGATAACTTTAGATCTTATTTTCGTCCTAAAAAACTTTGTGCGGAGTGAATGGTTACGTCTATGGAAATATATACACACACATTATACATACATCTGTGTATAGATGAATATATAAATACATTTAAATATCTATATACACTTTTGGGCGATCTTTCTGCTACTTGGATATACTTTAGATCTTATATTCGTCCTAA
>NC_043010.1:30833131-30903131 GCF_006345805.1 Octopus sinensis
AATGTTTTTAAGTTATTGGAGTCGCTTTTCTCGAGGTTCGGGATTTGATGCGATCGTGCAAATTCTTCTTGCTAACTTGAACGGTATATTTATTTTAGTATGTTTTGGGTGGCAGGAGGAGAGCAGAAGATATTGTTTTGAATTCGTTGGTTTGAAGATGATGTCGGTTTCAATTTCAGTATCTCATTTTACGATTAAGATATCCAGAGAGGGTAACTGTTTGTGGTTGTATTCTATTGTGAACTGGATACTGTGGTTAATGCTGTTGATTAAGTCTTTAAATTCTGAGAGTTGCTCAAGGTTATATAGCCACAGAATGAAACAGTTATCCAGGTAGCGTCTCCAGCTAGTGAGTAAGTATTTTTGGAAGTTGTCTCCAAATATCAGTCAAATGTGCTCGTATATTTGCACTTTTAAGTATGTCATGACAACAAACAACTGGAACGGCTGATGACTGTTCTCCACAGGGAAGTCAACTAGGCAAAACAACAAACTTGACTACCAGAAAAATAAGATGCCATCAGAATTTCAACGAATCAAAAATCGGATCCGTTCACGGAAAAAAATTATAACTACATTGGAGTAAAAAGAAAACTCCGTTACAGGCAAAATCCTTGTACACGACGAAAAAGAATCGCAGAAACTAACAAAAACCTTTTTTATTATCTTCATTTCACCTTTGTTTTTCTCACTCTTAACTCAGTATGACCGAAGCTTTGGTGAACCACTTTTCTTACACTATTGAATTTTGCGCATTTAAACAAGATGATCCACATTTTTTATATTATCGAATGTTGTAAATCATATTTAATATTATTGAATCTTTTAAACTTATTTTTCGCAATTTAAAGTTTTTACCATTGATAAACAAAAAATATTGTTGAAACTAGATTGGTATGTATGTAAATAAATTTATTTAAAAGCAAGTAGAAGTTTTTTAAAATTGATGTGCATTTTCAACAACAAATTTTCCTATTTATATATATATATATATATATATATATTCAAATTATATGTATATATATATAATCAAGTTATATGTAAACTTTTTGTAAAAGTTTCTACCGATAATGGTTCTCTTTCCATACCGAAACTACTTGGTAAAATTTATTAATTATTAAATTAATAATTCTTTACCCTTATATTTGTAATGAATTTTTCACTCCCGTATAACAAACTGCAGTTTACTTTCTGCGGTACGATCTTGTGACGCACATTGTAATCCTGGAGGGAAAATACGAATTCACTCGTCTATATAAATTTGGATGTGCTGACTATCTTCTGTTATTTCCGATGGCGTTTGGTCGGGATGCAAAGGGTAGGTTCCTAGCATTTTCAAATTTATAGATAATCGAAATATTATGCTGAGAACGGAATTGAATTTGTATAATTCTAATCCAGAAACGCGTTCATAATTAATCGAAGACTGTTTGATTTCGTTATTTTTCCTTCTTTTTGCCTATGTGAGTCACACATATTATTATCTGTGGAGTAATATCTCTAGTAAAACGGAATGAGCTGTCTTTGGCTGCTATTTCTAAATTTTAGGTATGTGGAGAAGCAACTTGTTGCTTAACCCTTAACTATACTTATATATATCTATATATATCTATATATATATATATATATATAGGTAGTTAGAGATTCGCTCCATGTGCGATTGTTTATGCAATGAACTACACTGGTAAGAAGAGATGTATTAGCTGAACATAATAAGCTAATTCACACAGTTAGTTCGAAATCAATACTGCTGTATTTCGCCTCTTCCGTCTTTAATGTAATGATTAAGGCAGGTGTTCAAATCTATTAAAGTCAAGTATTCTATATTATCCTTTTTTTTCCCTCTGGTATCTATTGAGCAATAAATTCTTTGAATGTATTCAATATCAAAAGAATCTCGTTTCAACTTGTGAATATATATGATTAGTATTGTTTACATCATCGATAAAGAAGAGTATTTTTATTGACATATAGCTAGCGATTTATATAACAAAACAGTGGGTGTACTTCCACACAGGAAAAAATATAGGAAAATTTGTTGTTGAAAATGCACCTGAATTTCAAAAATGTGTAATTGTTTTTAAATAAATTTATTTACATACAAACCAAACTTGTTTTAACAATATTTTTTGTTTATCAATGGTAAAAATTTTGAATTGCGAAGTAGAAAAACATTTTAAAAAAGATTCAATGTTTACGAGATTCAATAATATCAAATATGATTTACAACATTCGATAATATGAAAAATGTGGATCATCTTGTTTAAATGCACAAAATTTAATAGTGTATGAAGTGATCGATAAGAAATATGGATCACCAAATGTTCAGTTATACTGAGTTAAGAGGGAGAAAAACAAAGGAGAAATGAAGATTATAATAAGAGGTTTTTGTTATATCTGGTTAAGTAAAAAGTAAGCAACGTTTTGAACCATGAAGAATTTGTACCGGATTTTTGCAGAGTTTTGAACTTTTTTAAAACATTTTTTAATCTTTGTCTGATAATACAGACATAGACTTGCCCAAATGCATCAATAATTCAACATTGATTATTTTTCACCGTTGTTACAATCATCTGTAACCGAGTTGATCGTGAATTTCGTTTGTGCGAAAGGCTAGTCAAAGTTGTATTTGTTATTAATTGTTGCGTCTTAAGGCACTTGTTTTTGCTACCTTACAGCAGTTTTGTTAACGCTGTCCCCCTTGTTTGACAGGAGAAGCGCTGTTAAATTGGAGAGAATTAGCTACTCAGACCTGTCGTCGTCTGAGGAGGAACTGGTGAGGTGTCCAGACGAAAGAGATAGAGACGGAAAGGAGGAGTTTCGCAGAGGCAGTGAGACGGCAGTCTGAAGATGTGTGTTTCGAAATAATTGAAAGATTCCAAGAAATGATGAAAAGGGAGAACAATGTCAAGGTATCCCCTCCCAGGGAAACTACTGAAACGACAGCCAAAAGAACGGTGTTGTAAAGAACATAGAACGTAAGACAACATCGGATAGAGGTGGCTACGAGAGCTGAAGTGGAAAGGGCTCTGCTACCCAGCTAGAGGGAGAACGTCTGCAATGATGGAGGTGCAGTTTTCGTCTGATGCTGTGGCCAGACAGCATGCTGTTACTCTCCTCAAGACGGAAGAGGTGGTCTTTCTAACCATTTACCTAGGAAGATGTGCTTCTCGAGTTAGGGTAGATGAGATCCCTCCTGAGGTGGATGTTGCTTGGCTGGTAGCCGCCACCCTACTTGGTATGGAGGACCAGATTGTGGTCCTCCAGGCAAAAAGAGTGCCAACAAGAAATTGGCAAGGGGTGGGCCTTGAAATAGTGAACAAGGCCTCCCCAGGAGATCTAGAAAGGATGGTATAGATCATCACGATCGACGGGGATATCAAGTTAAGAGTCATGGCGGAGAGCAGGACGCCCAGGTGTTTTAAATGTGGGGAGAAAGGCCACATTAAGGCAGATTGCCCACCGCCCAGTGCAAAGGAACCAAAAAAGCGAGGAGGAGCCTGGGAAGCAAGAAGAGCAGGAATGGGCACAAGCTAAAAGAAGGAGGAAAACTCAAAAAAGGTCTGAGGAAACAAATGTGAATCCCCACTCTACTCCCTCCCAATCCCATGCTTTCACACCCTCCCTCTGCAGTCACCAATTCTTCACCTGCCCCTCCTAACACAGACAATAACACAAGCAGACAGGTGCCCGACCCCACCCAAATGTTTTGGTTTAAAGGAAAACTGTGGAACAAAAACATTGGACATAGTTATAAGTTGTGAAGAAAAAGTACAAAAAGTGTAAATGAAGTGGCTCGGATGTGGGGTAGAGTGGCTTCATGCCATTGCATTATTCATTTTTCCATTTTTCCCATTTGTTTGTCTTTTTTTTTTGTCCCCACTTATATGTTTTTATATGTCCCTCTCTGTTTAGCCTCCTGTGGACAATAAAGAAATTGTTGTTACAATCATCTGAACCGACTTTTTCGTGCGTCGTTAGAGAGGTTAGTGGAGGATTGTTGAATTGAAATTATATTTGTTATTAATTGTTATGTGCCGAGACACTTGTCTTTGCTGCTTTACGGCTGTTTTGTTAACGCTGTCTCCCTTGTTTGAAATGGGGAAGTGCATTACTTGTGTCTTCATGATGTATGAAGATTTGAATTCTTCAGACGTAACGACTCTGAAAAATAATTACTGAGAAGTTTGGATATTGCTAACCAAAAGATGGAAAAAGTGAGAGTGGAAAAAACATGTATTTTGCAACTGCGGCTGGTGTAACAAGAGAAAAGATTTGTTTTAAGAAGGTGGAGTTAAGCAAGTACAGGGAAATCCTGCGAAGGAAAGGGCACGAAGTAAAAGTGAGCTCTCCTAGTGACAGAACGGTCGACACCACAACGGTGGGCGAGGATGTGGTATTAAGAGTTATAGTGGAGGACAGGAAGTCCGGTGGCTATAAATGTGGCCAGAAAGGCCACATAAGAAAAGAGTGCCTTCCCCCGACCACAAAGACACCAGCAGTACAAGCCCGAAGGAAAATTGCACCTCCACCTCCTTCAATGACAAGTGGTATAGGAGGGAGCGTGGAAAAGCCCGGTTAGGTGGATGGCAAGGAGGCACAAATGGAGGAAGAGAAAACAGAATGGAAGGCAGAAAAAGCGAAAAAGAGAACTTTATCCCCCATCCTCCTCCCCACCCTATCCCTGCAGACACCAACCCTCACCCTACCCCACAAGACACTGATACTATAGCTACACACAGGAGCCCCACCCTGTGAAAACAAGTTACATTGTTTTCTACAGTGAGCCATTCATTGGGTTGTGCGAGGAAATAAGCAATCAGTACGAGGCGATGAAAGTCGATATTGAAAGGTGTGAGGGTGTGTCCTCGCATGTTAACTGCGCATTTATAAACAGAAAGAACTCGCAAAGATTAAGTGAGGATTACGGGACAAATATCATTACTCCACAAAAATTAATTGATACCAGGAGACTGCAGTCAACGGTAAGCTATCATGAACTTTTAAAAGAATTTAACATAAACATATTAAGTGATTATTAATTGTTTTTAAAAGTTTCAATGAGGTCACTTGGATTTAGACTGACTTGGATTTAGACTGACTTGTTCATGAATGTTGCTTGTGCGTCGTTAGAGAATTTAGTGAAGGATTGTTGAATTGAAATTATATTTTTTATAAATTGTTGTTTCTTGTGACACTTGTTTTTGCTACCTTACGGCAGCTTTGTCTAAAATGTCTCGAAATCTCCCATTAAGCTGTGTGTGTGTGTGTGTGTGTGTGTGAACACAAACACATACGTGCGCGTGCATGTATTGAAAAGAAAAACTTGTTTGAACAACTTTAGCAATGTCAAAAGGATGCTACCCACAAGAAATGTGGAATAAAGCTAAAAATATGGTTTGAAAATATAAAAAGAAACAAAAAATAGTCGAAGTGCTTAAGAATGGAGACACTGAATAAATTTATAAACTTAAAAAAAAAAGATGTATATGAGCCAGTTGTATAACATCTGAATCCAAAGAACGGCATTGGCTGCTCAAGAATGTAATTCTAAGATGAAGAAAGACATTCAGGAAAACCTCAGCAAAATGTGAGACAAAACTTAAACATTTTTCATTATAAACTCTAATAAAGGAATTTGTAAAACAGAAGCTAATAACAGGAAAATTTGCATCAAGAGATAATGTTATCGTAGATAAAGATAGTAAAGTAATGAAAGTTAAAATTGTGTTAGGGAAAAATAAGAATAAACCTGGAGAGAGGATATGTGATTGATGAGGTCGGGAATAGCGATGAAAGGACTTTGAAAAACCAAGCTGATTGATTGTAACCAATTGACAAATAAAAATTATTAGGTGAAATAGGACAAGTACGTATGCTTATTAGTGTGATATAAGACAACAGAAAGGCGGCGAACTGGCAGAAACGTTAGCACGCCGGGCGAAATGCGTTACGTTCTTAGTTCAAATTCCACCGAGGTCGACTTTGCCTTTCATTCTTTTGGGGTCGATTAAATAAGTACCAGTTACGCACTGGGGTCGATATAATCGACTTAATCCGTTTGTCTGTCCTTGTTTGTCCTCTCTGTGTTTAGCCCCTTGTGGGTAGTAAAGAAATAGATATAAGACAACAGAAAATATAAACACTAGGGAAAATCTGAAAAACAATAGAAGTCCTAGAACAGGTGACATAGCAACAGAACGTAGAATGAGTTGGTTACATTGTTTTTAAACTAAAATATGGAACTAAAATTTATCACCGAATAATTGAAATCGACTTTGATTCCATTACCAAAAACGGATACAATGCAATATAAAAATAACGAGATAAATGCACTAATATTTAGTAAAATTCTAAGATAATTGCTCATCAAATTAAAGTTGAAAATGACACAGTTGCCATGGCAAGTTATAGCTAATGATGATGGAAATGAAAATTCCTCGACGTTTTATAGAATTATTATAGTCACTTTTTACTCATCAAAAGGTATCTCTCAAAATTATTGTGAACTTCATATGGCGTACGACAAGAATGTAACCTGGCGCCATATTTTGAAAGTATAGTTAAAATCGGTCGCCTATATTCGATATACGGCAATATTGTTCTTGTTGCTGGTAGCTGAGAAAAATTTAGGATTTTCTTAAAGAACGTAAAAGAATAAAGAAGTTAAAGAATATGTTTTATGACTAATTTTAACAAAGCTGAATCAATGGTTATGTCAGGAACATAAGAACATCACTTCTGAAGTGGTTGGTAAATATGATAATGGCTGGCTGAAATACTATTTTAGAAGTATTATTACAAATCAAGTAGCAAGGTGGCAGGATCGTTAGCGCATCGGACAAAATACTTAGCGGCATGTCTTCTGGCTTTTTTTTTTTTTTTTGTTCTGAGTTCAAATTCCACCGAGGGCGACTTTGACGTTCATCCTTTCGGGATTACTAAAAAAAGTATTCAGTTGGTCACTGGGAACGATGTAATCGACTACTTCTTTCTCAAGTTGCTGGCTTTATTTCAAACTTTGAAACCAAAGGCTGTGATTTGACTGAATAGTTAACATACAGGATAAAATGCTAAACAACAATTCTTCTTTCTGCGTGGTCTTAAAAGTTGTTGGTCTGGTCTGCAGTAGGGAGTGATTGAGTTGATGAATGAAAACATTGTTCTTGGTCTGCATGTAGAAGTAACTGAACAACACCTGCGAATATTTAACAGATTTTATTATTGCACATAAAGACAAACTGTGTTAGCCTTTTACAGATAACAATAGCAATAATTACATGCTGGGAGAGATACTGCTTCGAGTTTACGGCAAGCTATTGATACGGTAATCTGCGGCCGGTCCAGCATAACTAGAAACAATTGTACTATATTTGTGGCGACCAATGTTCTTGTCATCTGTTGCACTATCTGTCTTAGTCGTCTGACTGGTTAAAATATATACCGAGCAGTTTTTATAGGGGACCGGAAGTCAAATTCTAGATTGTTCAAAAAAACTGTCGCTATCGCTTCACGTTGATTAATCGGGTAATAGACTTATCACGTGAAACCATGATGGTTTGTTCGTGATGTCTAATGGCTTATCCTGGACTTCGGTTTCGAATGCCCGCAACACTTCTGTTGCTCAAGTTACGCCGAAATCGACTTTGCCTTTCATCTTTTTGGGGTCGATAAAATAAATACCAACTGAAAACAAGGATCGATGTAATCGACATACACCCTCCCCTTAAAATTACTGGTACTATGCCAAAATTTAAAACAATTATTACAAATCAATGTAATAATTAACAGATAAGAGATAAATAAAAAATTGCAACAGCAATTTTTTTTATATTTGATTGTTTTTCACCGGGAATGTTGTCATAGAATAATGTTTTTGTGTAAAGTTTGCTTGCCAACATAACATGGCAGTCTTGGTTTAGGACGAGTGTTGCTGTAATTTAACCCCAGGAGACATCGTCTCCAGCTGGCTGTATGACACGATCTGTGTCCTTATATTTCCGAACAAGGGAATCTAGCGCCCCCACTCAGCTCAAAACAATATCTGTGTATCGCGATTTCCGAGTTATTTCCCTCTATCAGCACAGAATAATTGCCCGGTTAGAGGTTAATTCTTTATTCCAAGCACAAGGCCCAAACCCAGAGGGGACATATATAGACATGCAGCTGACAAACAACAAGTGAAAATGAATAAATATAATACAAAGACATGAGACAACCATCTCGGCCTCACTCCGAGACGAAACCGTGATCTCCCTTTTCCTTTCAACCCTACATTTCAGCGAAAACGTTTTTATACAATTAAATAAAGCGTTCTTACAGTATTTTTCTGGGTTTTTTTCCCTTTCTGTATCGTTCTTTTTCTTAAACGATCTCTTCGTGCTTCTGGGGACACCTCGCTTTCATGTGTCCCCGTACTCCGCAGTGGTAGCAGATGGGAGGTCTTCCCTCTACTACCACTCTCAATTTTACATCCCCGGGCAATACAATCTCTTCTGTGATTTTATGCAAATCCGGTAAACTGATTTGGACCGTCACCTCGAGGCCGTATCCCCATTAGTTTACCTCTGTAGTTCTTGTAACCATTAAGAATTCTAGTTTATTCCTCCGTATTGAAGAGAATGGCTGCCACCAGCCACGCCTCATCGATCTCTGGGGGAACTCTGGCTGTACGTTTGCCACAGTAGGTTGGCAGTAGTGTCCACTCTGACGACCTCAACGGCACAGCGGAGTACTTTATCGCATTCTGTTCGGTCGCGAACCGAACCTCCACTGTGCCGTACTTCTTTCCTCTAGTATAAAATGTCGTGAGTTCCTTTACGTCCTTTAGGCTTTCCTTCACTGCTTCCACCGTAGCTATTTCTACCTTTTTAGTTGCTGTGGACAGCGTTCCATAGACTGTCTTTTTCGTCGTCTTCTCTGTCACTTCTTTAGGCGGCGTCAGCCACAGGCTGGTACCCTCCTTTGCGATGAGTTCGTTAAACTCCTTCAATCTTTTCTCCTCAAATTTCACATCTCTCACTTATAACACATCCGCAGTCAAACCCTTTCTGGTTGCTGCAGCATAGCTACCGACTAGTTGGGTCTCCAGTTTTGGGTTTGTTACAACTTCACCCATAAATGAGGAAGAAAACAATTAAGCAAAAATAACAATTCAATTAATTAACAGTAGGTACGAAAGACCTTCTACAAGCATCAACAAAACGATTTGCATGTATACTCAAACACAAACTTCACTCAACTCAGGGTTCCAGGTCGCTTGTCGCCATTGTTCGGCTAGAGATGAATTTTTTTATTACGATAATATGTATCGAATACAGGAGGAACATAACAGGACAATACAAACAAAAAAATGTTATGAGTTCGAATGAGCCTTACATTTTAAAAATTGATGATAATATATATATATATATAATATATATATATATATATATAATATATATATATATATATATACTATATATGTTGACTTTTTTTTTATTTCAAAGGGGAAATACACAAGGCAGCCTGAAAGGCCCAGCGGCTATCCTTTCTTTTTCCAATGTTAAGTCGGGTTACTAGCACCCACCTTTCTCATCACAGCCTTCCATCGTTTCTCGAAGATACTTCGCGACACGATTCTCCTCTCCAGCCGTATCTTGCTTTATATATGGTATCTGAAGTAAAGTAGCAAACCAGAGCCGATGAAGGATCCCGTCACGAATCCTTGCAGTCTATTCCTCCATACACACTCTTTCAACACTGCTACTGTACAGAGAAAACATGCCTTACCTTCCTTTGAGAGTCTAGTTGGCGATACATTCTTTATTATAGACTCAAGCGATAGCTGTACTCTCCCCAGATGCGACAACACGTGTTCAACGTAAATTATCAAGCTTGACAGCTGTCGACATTGTACAAAAGCGTGCTGGATGGTTTCATCGTCCAGCCCACATCTTGGACATGGTAGCACTGACATTCCCTGCCTAGATAACTTCTCGCGAACAGGGAAAGCGTTCCTGTAACACTACCAAGTCAGGGACTTTTGGTAATTATCCAAGTACCTTGGCCTGAAAGTTTTTCGAAACAGGCTGGCAAGTTGCTTCTCATCCAACCCCAGAGCCGCTCCTAGGACGTCATCGTTTTTAAACTCTACCAGCCCTTTATACAAAACCGAGGTGGTATTCCCACTACCAGCCTTGCCCGTCTTGTGGATAAGCATGAATGCCTGACGACACTCATTTTGCCATTCTGTCAGATTACGTCTTTTAATAAAACCGGGTTGGAATCTCTCCAAAGAGGCTGGTCGCGGAAAGAATTCCTCTGCCAGTGAATTTCACATCTTATCACCTTCCAGATAGTGCCAGAGATGCCTCAGCCTCAACGCATGTCTGCGCATCATTAGCCACGGCATCCCTAACCCACTCTTTAGCGGTTCCTGTCAGCAAAAGGAGCACCTCACAAATGGCTTTCCTCCCTTCCACAAAAAGCGGAAAAGGACGCGTTACAACTTGCTTAGCCACGATATCGATGCAAGGGACTACGGTCAGGCGGTCGGTGATGACAAATGCAATAAACACTTGTACCACCTCCGCCTTCCTTTCAAGTCCGGACTAGAGCCTCCACATTGTCTGCCACATTGCTCCAATTTTTCTCCGTCTTAGAGTCCGGTCCAAACCAAATTCCAAGCAACTTAACAGGGCTATCTGTCCAGTGATCCACGGTACTGGACGATATCGATTTGCACCTCCAGGTGCCGAGGCACAAGCCGATGGACTTGTCCTTGTTAACTTTTGCCCCTGCCACCGCCTCATATCCTTTGAAAGCGTCCTCTACACAAGGTAGCTGCGCTTCATTGGACACAATGAAGGTGACGTCATCTACATAAGTAGAGACCAACTTACCGCATCCGATTTCATTGGGGGTGCATCCCACATTCTCCAACTTCTGCAGCAATGGCTCAGGATCCAACACGTACAGAAGCGGAGACAAGGGACACCCTCGACGAACTGAGCACTTGATCGAAAACGGCTCCGACAGGTAGCCGTTTATCTGAACTGTGGATTGGATGCCGCTATACATGGCGGAGATCCACCTATGGAAGTCCGGGTCCAGCCCTGCCGCTTCGAAGACGGTCGCCAGATACTGGTGGTCTACCCTATCAAACGCTTTACTTTGGTCTAAATGGACTATTGCCCCACCTTTGCCAGTTAATTTACCCAATCTGTCTAAGGTGTAGCGTATAAGGGGAAGATTGTCTTGGATAACCTACCTGTGATGGTGCATGTCTGCGCCTTCCCTACAATTTTCTCCACAACACGCGTCAACCTTTTGGTTAACACCTTGGCCAAAATCTTTAACTCCACGTTAAGTAGTGTTATGGGCCTATAATTACAAATATTATCCCCCTTGCTCGGATCCTTGTGGATCAGAGTCACCACTCTCCGACTCACAGAGCCGGGAATCTGTTGCCGGTTTATGTTGCCGGTTTATGTAGACACCTGCCAGCAAGTTCCAGAACAAGTCCAGTATACTACGATAAAACTCATAGGGTAGACCATCCAGTCCCGGCGACTTGTCCCCAGCGCATTGGTCAAGAAGGGCTCTGTCCCTGAAAAGAATGGCGGAGGTGGCACAGGTGTTTATTGCGTCCGCCATCACCTACCGCCTGACCGTTGTCCCTTACACCGACTCGTGGCTAAGCAAGTTGGAGCGCCTCCTTTTCCGCTTGTTCTGGAAGGGAGGAAAGCCACTTGCGAGGCGCTCCGTTTGCTGCCAGGAACCGCTAAAGGGTGGGTTAGGGATGCCGTGGCTAATGATGCGTAGACATGCGTTGAGGCTGAGGCATCTCTGGCGCTACCTGGAAGGTGATAAGATGTGAAATTCGCTGTTAGAGGAATTCTTTCCGCTACCAGCCTCCTTGGAGAAATTCCAACCCGGTTTTATTAAAAGACGTCATCTGACAGAATGGCAAAATGAGTGTCGTCAGGCATTCATGCTTATCCACAAGTCGGGAAAGCCTGGTAGTGGGAATACCACCTCGGTTTTGTATAAAGGGCTGGTAGAGTTTAAAAACGATGACGTCCTAGGAGCGGCTCTGGGGTTGGATGAGAAGCAACTTGCCAGCCTGTTTCGAAAAACTTTCAGGCCAAGGTACTTGGATAATTACCAAAAGTCCCTGACTTGGTAGTGTTACAGGAACGCTTTCCCTGTTCGCGAGAAGTTATCTAGGCAGGGAATGTCAGTGCTACCATGTCCAAGATGTGGGCTGGACGATGAAACCAT
Organism: Octopus sinensis; assembly: GCF_006345805.1. Taxonomy (NCBI): domain Eukaryota; kingdom Metazoa; phylum Mollusca; class Cephalopoda; order Octopoda; family Octopodidae; genus Octopus; species Octopus sinensis. The sequence continues at coordinate 30,845,396 of NC_043010.1, forward strand.
CCAGCACGCTTTTGTACAATGCCAGCTGCATTCTGGCTTGATAATTTACACTGGACACGTGTTGTCACACCTAGGCAGAATACAGCTATCAGCTGAGTCTATAATAGAGATTGTGCCGCCAACTGGACTATCAAAGGAAGGTGAGACATGTTTTCTCTGTTCAGTTGCTGTGTTGAAAGAGTGTGTATGGAAGACCAGATTGCAAGGACACGTGACGGGATCCTTCATCTCTGGCCCTGGTTTGCTGACATACTTCAGATATCATCTGAAGAACAAGATAGGGCTGGAGAGCAGATGACTGTCGCGAAGTGTGTTCGAGAAAAGATGGAAGGCTGTGGTAAGAAAGGTGAGTGCAAGTGACCCTGATTAATCCTCATGGGAAAAGAAAAGGTATAGTCGCTAGGCTTTTCAGCCCATCAGGTTAATCCGCCCAAAAAAACAAAAAGTCAAATTTTAATTATATATTAATCAATATTTTTAAAGACTAAGTATCATGCGAACTCATAATAACAATAATTGTTTGTATTGTGTTTTGTCTCCTCTGAGTGTTTACCTACTTTTTAGTTTCAAGTATACCTGGTTACGGCATAACTTCATGCTTATATATCAGTGGTACAGGTTGCAAAGCTGAGCCAGTATACAAGCTGTTGACTAAGTAGGTAGCGGTATGAAGTTTTAGATCAGCTATCTTTATCTATACCAACCGATTCTAATAGGTTGGTATAGATAAAGATAGCTGATCTAAAACTATAGCAAGGAATACATAAGTTACTCAATGAATTGATCCAATGTACCAGACATGAATCAAACAGCAAACATTCTTAGTTAAAATGGAATAGATACAGTATGTGAATCAATGTAAGCGACCTACAATAACTTTATCACAAGCCGGAGCAAGTTGACATACTGTGTCAACGTGCCCCTGTTTATATGTGTCAACTTGCCCCGACCCCATTTCTCTCGTAAATGTAAACACTGAGAGAAAACCACTAGAGTTTCGCAAGAATCCATTTGTATAGCGTCGTGAGAGATATTTTACTAACTCCTTAAGGTTTAATACACATAATGCAGTCTTAAACAATATCCAAAATAACTAATTATCAAAAATGTCGAAAATAACTTACCAAGTGGAAAATTCCAATGGTGTCCGCGTGTAGCAGACAAACTCTCACAACGGCGACGAAATCAAATGAGGGGGAAGCTTATATTAACATCACTACTATGAGGTCATTAAATCGTCCGGAAGTAGTTTCGATTTTCTCGAGAGAAAATGTGTCAACTTGCCCCTGTAGTCAACTTGCCCCGGTCTCCTCTACTCGCGAAAACAGTGACAGTTGGAGAAACAATGATGAAAGTGTGGGTAGGGAGCAGAATCACTCGTTGCAATAAATGTGGCCAAAAACGTCACATTCGAGCGGACTGCCCTCTGAAAACTAAGCCAACCCAGGATAGAGCAGAGAAAGAACCGGAAAGGATAGATGAAAGAAATGAGGAAGACGGCTAGCAAGATACGGGAAGGAAACAGTGGAAGAGGAAAAAGAACAGCTTAAGTGAAACCCAGCCCGTACCCACCCCACCTATTCACCTCCGACACAAAAAAGAAAAAAAGAACAGCAGTCACACAAAAAAAGACGCAAAATGACCTTCCTAGTTGTTTTGTTTGCGCTTTATTGAAAGGTGTAAGAAAATGATGTGGTAGATAAGCTATTGTAATGGAAAATGGAAAAGTGATAGACATGAAGGGAATGGGAAAAAAATGGTTGTAGGCGCTTGAGTGCCAGAACAGAATGAAAATAATAAGAGACTGCAAAGAAAACGTGGAATACAGAATGAAGTATCTATTTCTTTACTACCCACAAGGGGCTAAACACAGAGAGGACAAACAAGGACAGACAAACGGACTAAGTCGATTATATCGACCCCAGTGCGTAACTGGTACTTAATTTATCGACCCCGAAAGGATGAAAGGCAAAGTCGACCTCGGCGGAATTTGAACTCAGAACGTAACGGCAGCCAAAATACTGCTAAGCATTCCGGCTGGCGTGCTAACGTTTCTGCCAGCTCGCCGCCCTTACAGAATGAAGTATCGGACGGAATAGATTATGATAAATTACTGGACCTATATGGTATTAACTTTAATTGGATATGAAAGGACGATGATGATGATGCTGAGGTGGAGTAAGTGGCACATTCTTCATATATCATTATCATGCATCATTCATATTCTCATAATTTTATTTTGTTATATGTCCCCACGTCTTGTGTTGTCCCCTCTGTGTATGATATTTTTATCGTAATAAAGAGTTAACCTCTAGCCGAACAATTATTCTGTGCTGATGAAGAGAAATAACCCAGAAATCGCGGTACACAGATATTGTTTTGAGCTGAGTTGGGGTGCTAGATACCCTTGTTCGAAAAAAAATAAGGACACAGATCGTATCGTATAGCCAGTTGGAGACGATGTCTCCTGAGGCTAAATTACGACAGCATTTGTCCTATACCAGGACTGCCATGTTATGTTGGCAAACAATCTTTACTCCAAAGTACTGTTGCTGAATATCTCTCGTTGTGAGATTTTAAAGTAGTAATTTTCTAATGTTTTTGTGTTGTTAATTTTCGGAATTGTTAAAGCGTCCAACAAAACGCCTTGTCCCAGTTTTTGTCCAGGTGCTTTACGTTCTGAGCTCAAACACTGTTGATGTGAACTTTGCCTTTCATCCTTCCAGTAATAGTTGAAGAATCAGTTGAAGAATGCTCGTCAAATTTCTGACCTTTTTCCTAATTGTTTTTGAATGATCATTGCATAAGCAATATTCTTTTCTACTCTAGACACAAGGCCTAGAATTTGGTGGGAGGGAGCCAGTCGATTAGATCGAACCCAGTACGCAACTGGTACTTAATTTATCGACTCCGAAAGGATGAAAGGCAAAGTCGACCTCGGCGGAAGTTCTATGTTCAAATTCCGCCGAGGTCGACTTTGCCTTTCATTCTTTCGGGGTCGATAAATTAAGTACCAGTTGCATCCTGGGGTCGACCTAATCGACTGCCCCCCTCCTCAAAAATTTCGGGCTTTGTGCTTAGAGTAGAAAAGATTATTGCATAAGCAATATTGACAAAGATTCTCCTCTCTCAATCCATAATTTTCTGAGTGTTTTCTTCCCTTTTCTGTCGACCCTCTCCTCCTTTTCTTTTCCTCTATATCTATCTATCCTTCTCTCTCTCTCTCTCTCTCTCTCTCTCCTCTCTCTCTCTCTCTCTCTCTCTCTCTCTCTCTATCTATCTCTATCTATCTATCTCTCGCTTACACTGTTCTACCTTATCCTTCTCTCTTACCCTTCTTTTTCTTATCCCCCCTCTCTCTCTCTCTCTCTTTTATCTCTCTCTCTCTTTTATCCCTCTCTCTCATTCTCCGTTACATTCGCTGCTGTTTCAGCTATCTTCTAACCTAGTTACAAACCACTTCAGTGATGTTCTTTTTTCTCAGTTGTTTCTCTCAAATTCCACATGAGAGAGAGCGTGGTAGGGAGAAGAAAAGGCAACTTAAAATAGAATCATGAAAAGCAATAGCTATGAACTAACTTCCAGTTACTTTCACCATATGTGCGCGTGTCCCTATGAGAGCAGGAAGCAGAGGCTATTGCGTAGTTCAGTGGAATTAAGAGAATATATGCAACAGTAATGAATTTTAGGAGGCAAACTAACACCTGATAGCAGCACTCCATCTACGCATTATTTCAGAAAGTAGTGGATTTTCCTTCACCTCCACATTCAAGCACTAAATTGAAATTGCTACGTTAATGGTCACGGCAAAAATACTATTAAGCTGCGCTGTCAGAAAGGTGAATATCAACGATAGAATCCTTATTTGGTTGGTGCGATCTTTGAAATTTTTTTCATTATCGGAATCGTCATAGCCTAAAACGTGGGATTCCGTAAAAAAAAGAAAGAAAGAAAGAAAGTGGGGAAGGGTCCCGTTTACATCTCCGCCAGGTAAGCATTCAAATTTTTTATGAGGAAACACCAAAATTGATTCATACACACCTTGCTACCCCATTCCGATGCCTAAAAGTGAAAATCAACGGCTTGTATGTTTGTGTGTGCGCGTGCGAATGAACAGAGAAAATACACCGAAATATGTTTTACACACCTGTCATATACGTTGATTTTGCTTTTTCGCTTTAAAGGTAAAGGTAAACATGATATTCAATAATACGTTTGTATTCTTCATTCAGAAAGAATAAGACTTCGGCTCTTCTTTAGAAACGCACCTCTCCAAGAAAATAACACCTAAGTTTGTTTTTTTCTAATTATGAAAATGGGAAATATATCCAAAATAAATGAAGTATGCAAAAAAAATTAGGAAGATTCATCTATTTCTAAATATTTTATATTAAACACTAAAACAAACGGGAAACGGACTCTCGCGAATATAAATATGTCGGACGACACGAGGGGTCCAACAATATCGTTTACAAATTCTTGATTGTTTTTAATCAGATTTTTTACTGCGCACACTGGTTAGTGTTAGGGTTAGTTTTACGGTTATCGTTAGGATTAGTTACAGTGTTAGGGTTAGCGTTAGTTTTAGGGTTAGGTGGTGTGTAGTCGCTTTACCTTCGCCTATTTTATGAGGTGATATACGACAGAAATAATTATAAAACAATACAGTAAATACGTTTAAGATGTATGCGAGTTTTATTATTTTTAGTTTACAGAGAAAATAAATTACAGAACATATAACTCAGTAGCTATTTGGCCCCTCGTATCATTAATAACACCTGACTGGTAAAAGTAAATTATCTTCCCTTGTATCGTCCAATATGTTAGTTTATATTCGCGAGTGTCCGTTTTTCGTTTGTTTTATTTTTTAGTATAAAATATTTAAAAATAGTTGAATCTTCCTAAGTTTTTACACATTTCATTTATTTTGGGTATATTTCCCATTTTCCTAACTTTATTTTACAATTAAGCGTCGTTTTCTTGGAGAGGTGCGTTTCTAAAGAAGCGCCAAAACTTCCCCACCAAAAAAGTTTGGATATTCGGAATCTACATGATATAACACATATTCATAGAAAATTTCATTAAATATCCATTTTTGTGAAAGATATCCTCCAAAGTCGGTGGGGCAGAAATTTGTAGTTATGCCTGGATGGTGCCCACAAAATTTACCACAATCGCTCCAGAGAAGGGAAGATAAGTTTTTTTTGTAAAACATACTCCAAGAGCACCATGAAAAGAAATCTAAAATATCTCCTTCAAAACGGAGAAATTCCAACTTGTTGATGCTTCCTAACTCCGAAGTCGGCCTATATATGTATCTATGGTGTGTCTTTGTGTTTGACTAATGTTGTGGTATTTACATCCCCATCACTTAGCGGTTCGGCAAGAAAAAAAAACGAGAATAATACTAGGCTTCAAAAATAAGGGGTCGTTTCGTTCGACTAAAGCCCTTCAAGGCAATGCTCCATCATGGCCGTAATCAAGTGACTGAAACAAGTAAAGGAGTAACTCCACAATGTCACCTTCTTCTTAATGAACATCAATCGCCCTTCTATAGTCTGAGTATGGATGTTGCTATTTGGATTTTAAGAAATTAGTGAATCGTTGACCAACACAAAAAGAACCCCATCGAATATCAAATGTGTTTCATGAAATTTTGGTATATTACTGGGCATAACTACAGATTTCTGCCCACTACCCACTTTGGATGACCATAACTTCCAGAAAAATGGATTTTTTTAATGAAATTTCCCACGAATATGCGTTATATCATGTAAATTCCGAATGTACAAAATTTGGGAGGGGAGTTTTAGGAGTGGGGAATTTCAGAAAATGCACGCGAGTCCACTTTAATTCGTCTTAACTTTCAAGAAAATGGATATTTTTTAATGAAATTCTCTACAAATATACCTCGGACTATGTAGATTCCGAGGACATAAGAATTTGGGTGGGCGGTGGGGGGAAACAGTTGGGGATTATTTTTGAGAACCGTTCCCCACTCGCGAGTGCTTCTGAACAAGTCCATGTTTGTAGAGTATTTTCTTGAAAGCTAGGACGAATTGAAGTGGACTCCGGTGAATTTTCCGAAATTCCCCAGCCAACCCCAACCCCAAAATTAGGCTGTATCCTAATATGCCACATCTTTTATGCACTTTAGAAATAATTCCTGATGGACAAGGGGCTTTTACAGTCTTCATATTCTGCTGCCAAGAAGAATTAGGACAGCTCTCTCATATTTGCAAGCCATTCATTTTCACTTTTAGATAGCGGGATGGGGTGGCAAGGGGCGTATGAATTAGGGTTAGGGTTAGGGGTTGGGGAAGAGTATCTTTTTTTCTTCACAAATGTAAATAAACCCAATCTGTTTCTTAAAGGAGGGACATATTCATTATGCACAGAATGTTATTTACCTAAATGGACGTAAGCGATTGGTTAAAATTGCCGAAATGCTCGAAATTAAAGACGAAATATCTTACAACCTATAGAATTTTCTCAATAAAGCCAAGTATACGAAGTTTAAAACTTTTTAGTTACCTAGAAATTATGTTACAAAGTGCCGTTCAAAAGGAAAATATCCGAGGGAAGAATTGAAAATTTTGAAAACATGGTTTTTGGAATATACAGAATCTTTGTCATAAAACATAGGAATCCGTTGAAAAAAAAAATTTCCAAAAGAAAAGGTCGATTCTTTCGTATCAGTGTACTTGTAAACATTAACTTAGTTTGCTTTTCAAATAACTGAAATATTTTGAGTCAAAATTAACCTTCGGCTACATAAAGCGATAACTAAACACGCGACGTGTTCAATAGTAGTGTTTATAGTTCGTCCATACTGTAAAAAAAAAACGCGCCAAAATCATACCGCCCACGCTTTAAAGTCATATGATCACAAATAATTGACTTTTTTTTTGTCTTCGCTTGCAAAACCAGAGGGCAATGTTCAAATTTGCGTCTTCTATACAGCAATCCTTTTATGCATATCGTGCTGTATCATCCCGTTGGTTTTCTTGTTTTTTATTTTTTTTTTATATTCGCCTTTAGTTCGTTAATTTTCCGGGTCTCTTTTTTCTTCTTTTGGTTTTGTAAGATATTCGCCTTTAGTTCGTTAATTTCTCGGTTTATTTGTTTGTTTTTTTTTTTTGTTTTTTTGTTCTTGCTTTTTTTTTTGTAACATATTCATCCTTAGTTCGTTGATTTTCCGGATCAGCTGAAATTTACTTTTTGACAGTTGGCTGTTGTCACTCTTCAGTGAGAACGCTTACTTTTTTAGTTTCCCATTTTATTTCATTAAAAGCTCTATTTTCTGATTCAAGATTTTCCTGTGTCGTCCGCTTTCACTTCACCACCAGTAATAGTCCGCTTTACCGCCTTGACAGGGACTAATGTTCCTTTCACCCAAAGCTTCATGGAGCAGAAGTCCAGTTGACATGCCATAGATTCCAAGTAGTCCATACATAAGAGACAAGGATACTCCATCTGCACCACGTAGATTGGAAGCACGACCTTTTGTCCTGCAACTTCAATCAGGACATCAACCGGAGCTCAAAGTTCAGTACAGTACCCGGTAACAACACACAACTGCCGTGATGATTCTGGAGGTCTCAATGCTTTCGGGTCTCACAAAAGTCAGCTCATAGGCCAAATCAACCACAAGGCGACACTTCTGGCCGTCAGTTTTACTATCCACTTGTATGCTAACAGTTACAGTCCTTTTACCTCTTCTCGGGGTTGGGGTTTCTTTGGAATATTCAGCTGGAAGTTTCTCCTTAACGCCAGCCCCTTCTAGTTTTCCGACTTTCCTTTATCTTTCGTTACCTTCTTACTATCCTTCTTTCGCGTAGGTCAGTCAAAACTAAGATGTCCCTTTTCACCACATGTCCAGCGCTCTCTCCTAAGTGTGAACTTTTTTCTACCGTCCTGTCTTTGCTCTCTCTTCAGGCTGTAACAATCTTGCATTTTGTGTCCTGGCTTCCCACAGGGCCAACAATTTATTCCAACCATCTCTTGTTCTTTCTTCTTCAAACAGCTTTCATATTTATGTCCGACCTTCTCTCAGTACCACCAACAACTTTCATTAAATCTTCCTGTTTCACGTACTTGCCCCTTCCTTGCTTTGAATCCGGAACTGTAATCCACCTGGAATTTTCCTGTGCTTATCCTTACATACGACTCAAATTCTAGAGCTCTATCCAGTGCCTCTTGCAGAGTATTTGGCTGTGCTTGTTTCACTTGAACTTCCCAAAGTGTCCATAAAGTGTTCTTTCAGAAGAGCTAAAAGTTTCTGAGTAAGCTGTTGTAGAGATTCTCCTCTAACCCTTACACGGGTCTGTAATCGTACCCTGTACACTTCACTCGGGCGCATAGTGCCATATCTTCTCTCTAACACTTCAACTAGTGAAGAATGGCAGTTTCTGTCCTCCACAGACAAGTGGATCAGTACCTCTAGTGCAGCGCCCTTTAGACTCGTAGCAAGCTGAACTGCTCTTTGTCCATAATCCTATCCATTCTCGTCAGCCAATAGCTCAAACTGGACGCGGTAAGCCTCTCATGACAATTTACTGTCAAATTCATGTGGCTGCTTCTTAATGAGGACTCCACTGCGCTACTTTTTTGCACCAATTTATTTTACTACTTAAAGCTGCATAACATTTTTTCTCTCAAATACTTTTTAACGGGGTCGTCACCAAGATTCTACTCATTGAGTTATTTTAAATAGTCATAATTGAAGTATAGTTTTTCATTTAAATAACTGAGAAATTACGAGTCAAAGTAAACATTAGGTGTTACTCTTCTATTTTTGGCCTGACATTTTAAATCATAACTTTTTTTTTTTCTACAAAACCAAATTTCGATTATTTTATGTCAAAATGTAGCTTACTACTGGTCCATCATAGTGCAAAAAAAATACGAATAAAGTTTGAGCTTAAACGGAATCAGTGGTAAAACGTTAAATTGGCCACGGGTGCGTAAAACAACAAATTATCACATTTTTTTCGTCACTTAAAGCTGCATAACTTTTTTCTAATATCTGTTAACGGAGTTTTCACCAAAAGATCCTACTCATTGAATAATTTTAAAAGTATATAGTTAAAGTATAATTTGCTGACATATTTTGAGACAGTTGATTTTAGGCGTTACTTACCAAGTTTTTGGCTACTTAAAGCTATATAACTTTTTTTTCTATCTTATATCTTTTAACGAGATCGTCACCAAAATATTCTCCTAAAAAATCTTTTAAAAATATATAATCAAAGTACAGTTTACTTTTCAAATAACTGAGAAACTACGAGTCAAAGTGAATATCAGGCGTAACTCTCCCATTTTGGCCCTACATTTTTTATCATAACTTTTTTCTACTGAACCAGATTTCGATTATCTTAGGTCAAAACGTTGCTTACCACTGGTCCGCCATAGTGAAAAAAGCCGAATTAAGATTGAGCTAAAATTGAATTAGTGCTAAAGCGCCAAATTGGCCGCGAGTGAGTAAAAGTTGACCTTAAGAATATTGTTCACACACTGCCGTGTTGGAACGATGAAAGACATACTGTGCTTTCGAGTTGGAACCGAAGTCCACCAGTGATGTAGCGCAGAGCGAGGTGTGTGTGTGTGTGTGTGTGTGTGTGTGTGTGTGTGTGCGTGAGTGTGTGTGTATGTATGTTGTTGTGGCACTCCGTCGATTACGACGACGAGGGTTCCAGCTGATATGATCAACGGAACAGCCCGCTCGTGAAATTAACGTAGTTCTCGGGGAGATTCAGCGTGACACAGTGTGTGACAAGGCTAACCCTTTGAAATACAGGTACAACAGAAACAGGAAGAAAGAGTAAGTTGTGGTGAAAGAATACAGCAGTGTTCGCCACCACCATCTGCTGGAGCCTCGTGGAGATTTAGGTGTTTTCGCCTAATAAACATTCACAACGCCAGGTCTGGAAATCGAAACTGCGATCCTATGACCGCGACTCCGCTGCTCTAACCACTGGGCCATTGCGCCTCCGTATACATGTATGTATGTATGTATGCGTGCGTGCGTGCGTGCGTGCATGTATGTATGTATGTATGTATGTATGTATGTGTGCGTGCGTGCGTGCGTGCGTGCGTGCGTGCGTGCGTGCGTGCGTGTATGTATGTATGTATGCATGTGCGTGCGTGCACAAATTCAATTATTTAGCGGAAATTTGCTTCGAAAATTTTTAATCGTACTTTCCGATGTTTCAAATAATGTACATTTGAAAGAAAATTTTCAAAAATTCAAAGCGAGCAAGTTACGGAAAGGTGAAAGAAGTGTGCCAAAAATACTTTGGAGGGGGGTGAAAATATGGACAATTCGAATTTCTTATATACGAGCGGATGCAGAAACGTTCTTGGCTTTGTATAAAAGAAAATACAGGAGGGTCAGCTATGTTTTTATTCAACATATTCCTCTCTCAGATTCATACACTTATTGCAGCAGTCCTTCAATTATTCTAAGCCCTGTAAAATAACTCGGAAGGTTATGCTTCTAACCGTCGTCGTACAGGGACGACGGTTAGGATATTTTCGTGGGTGTGATGGTCACACCCTTGATAGATTTACAAAGTAACTTATTTCTATCGTTAATCAATTAGGACTTAAAATTACAGTAGCTACTAATCTCTCTATAGTTGACTATTTAGATGTTTCCCTAGATCTGAACTCCTCTTCATATAAAACTTACTAACAGACTAATGAGAAACTCGCATATATACATAAACAGTCTTGTCACCTTCCTGTAGTATTTAAAAAGCTGTGGGACTGAACCCAGAACCATGTGGTTGGGAAGCAAGCTTCTTACCACACAGCCACCTTAAGTTTTACCCCCTTTCTTAAGTTTTTCTAGTTAATCTCTACTCATCTGTAGACAATATACGCCAGCCGTCGTACGTAATATCGTCTGGCCAGTTTTTCTTATACACTGTCATCTTAACAGCATTATAGGCCACTGGGTAAAGTAATGCTTTGGGACCCCTTCATACACAACCACATAATCATTACTTTTGTATCGAGCCCCTAAACTTGTGGAACCAGCGGACAACTTTCTACTGTGCATGTGCCTTAAGGCCGTACTAGCTATATATATTTCTTTACTACCCACAAGGGGCTAAACACAGAGGGGACAAACAAGGACAGACAAACGGATTAAGTCGATTACATTGACTCCAGTGTGTAACTGGTACTTAGTTTATCGACTCCGAAAGGATGAAAGGCAAAGTCGACCTCGGCGGAATTTGAACTCAGAACGTAATGGCAGACGAAATACGGCTACGCAATTTGCCCGGCGTGCTAACGCTTCTGCCAGCTCACCGTCTTATTAAGACCGTACTAGCTACATATCAGTTGAAATTGCACGCCGAGCGAAATGCGTAGCCGTATTTTGTCTGCCGTTACGTTCTGAGTTCAAATTCCGCCGAGGTCGACTTTGCCTTTCATCCTTTCGGGGTCGATAAACTAAGTACCAGTTACGCACTGGAGTCGATATAATCGACTTAATCCCTTTGTCTGTCTTTGTTTGTCCCCTCTATGTTTAGCCCCTTGTGGACAGTAAAGAAATATATATATCAGTTGAAATGCCATATATCTTAGATTTTCCCTCCATACATTCTCTATAACTCTTCGAGTCTATCCCTTCTTTTCTCACTCCTTCTCTCTTAATTCCTTGATATAGGGCCACATCTACGTCTACATTTTTTCTCTAGCTGCTCTTTCGCTCCGTTGTCTTGGTGGCATGACTTCGTTTTGCAAACTTTTTACATGTCAATGCACATGTAATTGCATTCGTGCCCGCGTGTATGTGAAAATAACGGTCACCACATCTCTGGCTGGCCGCTTGAGTGACTTGTGTTGTGTTCCTATATGTTTGGTAGGACGCTCATCCTTTTACAAAATTGCCTCTCTCCATTTCTCTCTCCTATCTCTTCTTTCTTCCCCCCTCTCCCTCCCTCTCTCTCTCTCTCTTTCTCTCTCTCTTTCCCTCTCTCTCTCCCTCCCTCGCTCTCTCCCTCTCTCTCTTGCTCTTTTCGTCTATCTCCATCACAGTCTTTCTGTTACCTTGTTACACAATGCTTCATGTGTGTAGCTAGCTAGATAGATGAATGGATAGGCAAATAGATATGCTACATATGTATAAATACATATACATGAATATGCGTACATATATACTCGTACACACACATGCATTCATACGTGCATACATACATACATACATACATACATACATACATACATACATACATACATACATACATACATACACACACACACACATACATGCATGCATGCATACATGCATGCATAATGGATCGGAGCAGAGAAGACATTACCTCCCTAACTTCCTTAGCTTTGTGTTCAATAAAATAACACAGTTATTATATTCGGAATCTGTAGTCACGTTATCGACAATCTATAAGTATTGTCACAGTATCACCATGATTCACACCATTATGGTTAGTAATAGCATTTTACAGCCAATAACTGACTTGTGGAATACATTCTTGCAAAATATTTGACAACCTGGATAGATCGTCGAACACACAGACACAAATACAGGTTGATCTCAATTTCCTAACTGTAGCCTAGATTCTCTCAATTCCCCTTGAGTTACGTACGCTCCGAGGCCCTTTCTCACTATAAAACGTACACACGCACATGAGACACGTACGCATACATTTAGCGAGTAAACTTTCTTAGGCGATGTGATTTGATTCTTGTTATTTGGGTCACAAGTGAAGATTGGTGGCCTATTTTACTGATAATCTATAAGCAAGTTACGAGACGAACTTACTGGTAATTCTAAGACAATCGGACTGCTTACTTTTTGGTGATTTCGTTACAGTCTTTTCTGAAAAGAATTTCCAGATTCTTTAATCTCTCTCTATATATAAGGCTGAAGTTGTCTGTGTATGGCAGGTTTGGTAGCCTTCAACTAACACTATCTCCTCCGAAACTCTGCGGCGTAAGTTGACCAAAATTGAGAGTATGATAGAAGAAGGCTTGCTCTTCATTCCGTAGGAGATAAAATTCAAATCGGACCATGTTAACACCAAAAATTATTTACATCAAAAAGGTGCTTTTTTTCTATGAAAATCCCTATTTTTTTACGATATTTTGACTGCTGTGTCGCCAATTTTTCGGTGCATTTCAACCAGAAAAATGTTCACTTAAAGAGAATAACAAGCTACATAATGCAAAATTTTTACTTTTCAAAAATTCCAGTTCTAAAGGGTCGAAACAAACCCGAGTAACGCCGGGCGATACTGCTAGCACAGAATAAAAAGAATCACATTTAAAATTTCCTTTGGAGTTTGTCTTCTGCCTACAACATTCATGCTGTATTGAAGACGTTCTTTCATCTTGTGTTCTCGTCCACTTTCTTTCCAACTGAAAGATGACTTTCCGCTGTTTGTATTCATCTCCTATGTTGTCCATTGCTTTTCTTATTGTTCTGGATTTACTATAACTCAGCGATTTATTTGTGTGTGTGTGTGTGTGTGTGTGTGAGTGTGTGTGATTAAACACTTTTGATAATGAACTTATTGTCCATTCTTTATGTTGCGCCTTTGTGTGTATATAACTTATATATAGGTCTTTATCAAAAGATAAAAACATATAAAACAAATGGAGTGTGAAAGGAAAACAAGAAAATAGTTACATAACTTGAAAATATTCACAATGAAAAACAGAAATTGAAAATTGTTAAATAAGGTTAAATAACTTTCAAACATTTTAAAGTAAAAACAAAAGTTATGAAATAATAAAAATGTGAAAGTACTTTATCAGCGGGAAAATTTCGGCAACTGTTGTAGTATATTTCGTTTTTAATCTAAAATGCCTCAGCTTTTTGTTCCATGCAACGTTTCCTAATATATGCATGTAAAGTGTGATTTTAAGGAAATTTAGTTGGTATTGCAAGTAGGTCGAAAGACATCGTAGAGCCTTTCTGAAGGAGAACACTTCCTTTTTCCGAGCTGAGATTCGAAATCGAATCTAAGGATTCACGCTCGTCTGATCCACCACTGGCCAAACAGTCACAAAAAAAATTTCTTCGTCCTGTCAAAAAGTGATGGATGGATTTCCTTTCGACCTATAGGTAGAAATTACTCCTGTATGTCTATCCTTCTAGCTATCATGACTGTTATAAATACAGTCAGACATACGACAGAGGCAGATAGCCATCACCAGGCGAGACAGCTAGCAAGTAACTTGCACCCAGTCAAGCAGCCAACATAGAACCACATATTCAGCATGAACAACCCAACACAGTAGCAATCACAAAAAAACATGCCCGGTTCTACATCATCACATCGACACAGTATTTCTGTTTATTTTCTTCATCGCCAACTTGAAGCAAGTTGGTAATGTTATGTGGTGAATTTTTTGGTGTATCAAGAAGTAAATGCAAGTGTCGATTAAATAAATTATTTAAACTACAATCCGATACTTTCCCATTGTTTTATTTTGATGTCGTCGACATGCCTATTTCATCTGCTACCTCAACATCTTTTGCTACACCTTTCCCACTACATTTGGTGACTCCGACGAAGAATGACAACCCTCACATCACACATCACTAAATCAGAATTGGAAAATTGCGATTAGTCGTCACACGATGGCTTTACCGGAACACAACCCAGCGGCGAACTCAACCACGGTCAACATGGCATTGCAGGCAACGATTCCTTCCACCCATCCTTTTGCTACTCTGTTACTACTAAATATTGGGGGCCTATTGCATCATAATAAAAGCAAAATTTCTTTCCTGGGAGATCTTACTGCATGCAATCAAGCCCTATGCATAGCACTCGTGGAAACTCACCTCAGCCCTGATATAGAGGATGCAGAAGTACACATACCAAACTATGCCATACTGCGAACAGACAGAAGGGAAAGGAGCCATGATGGAGTTGCTGTATACATCCGTGATGACCTCACACCCCAGGTCTTACTGTCATACTCAAATTCGGTATGTGACACTCTAATTGTATACATAAGACAACATAATTTAGTCATATGTAATATATATTGCCCACCAGATGCTCCAAACCATACAGGCAAGTTTGAAGATTGCCTCACAAGAATTAAAGAAATCCTCATGAAACTGGAACATCACGTGACCATATTTCTTATGGGTGATTTCAACTTCCCCAACGTCAAATGGCCCGAAGGTCTCATACTCTCAGAAATGACTCATTGCAAGCGAGCACTGGTGGAGTCCCTGCTCGACCTCACCAATGCCCTATTCATGGAGCAAGCTGTACTCAGACCAACTAGGGCGAATAACATTCTGGATCTCTGCTTCACGAACAATATGGACATCATTCATGATGTGAAAGTGACGCCTACATTAGTATCGGATCATAACATAATAGAGCAATCTGTTTGGGCCGAAAGTAACCACAGACATACAGCCTAAAGGAAGCAACCGAAATCTCTTCAATCTGAACTTCTACAATGCAGACTGGAAATCGATCCAAAAAGAGATCCTCAGAAAGGACTGGTCGAAATGTCCCTCCACGCCAAACATTGACATGAAACTAGAATGTTTCATATCTTCTATGCAAGCCATATGCCAGAAATATGTCCCAGAGCACAAGACCAAAACAAATAGGAGCAAGATTCCAAGGGAGGAAGATCTTTATGAGACGACACTCAACCAACATCCCAAAAGTAGCGAAAGGTCCCGCCTAAAAACAACACTGATGGAGATTATAAAAAGGCTGCAACAATCCTATGTGAGGGAGAAAGCAGACAAAGAAGCCTGGGTTATAAAAAACATTAAGTCAAACCCAAAGGCCTTCTTTCATTATGCGAAAGAAACAGCCTCAGTACACTGCAAGATAGGACCCCTCTTCCAAAACGATGGCTCCCTCACAGACAGTCCAACTAAGATCAGTGAGATACTGAATGACCAGTTCAAAAGTGTCTTTACCACCTCGTTGGAATACAGACAAGTGAACATACCAGTAGACGTCTTTGCCGCCTCACCTATAACTAGCGAGGCAGTCACGATGGAACACATTGACATTTGCGAAGAAGATATACTACTAGCCATAGATGAAGTAGACACAAACTCAACTGCTGGTCCTGATGGTTTCCCAGCAATCCTCCTCAAATCGTGCAAGCATGCCCTGGCAAAATCCCTCCAGATTCTCTTCTACAGCTTTCTTGCAAATGGCAAACTGCCAAGCAAGCTGAAGGAGGGAATAATATGCCCAATCCATTAAGAAGGAAGCAAAGCAGATGCCAAAAACTATCTCTCTGACTTCACACATGAGCAAAGTCATGGAACGGATAGTCAGAGGGAAACTAATAGCATTCCTAGAAGAAAATAACTTGCTGAGTGATACCCAGCATGGCTTTCGACCAGGTAGGAGCTGCCTGAACCCAGCTCTTACAACATTATGACTGGGTGTTGAGGCAGTAACTAAACAACTCAAATGTGGACGTAATATACCTTGATTTTGCAAAAGCTTTTGACAAGGTGGATCATGGTATGATATGCCACAAACTGTGTGCTCTTGGCATAGCTGGAAAACTTGGAGAGTGGTTACATGACTTTCTGAAAGATAGGAGTCAGGCAGTTGTGGCCAATGGAACCACCTCTATGAAAACACACATAGTGAGCGGTGTCCCACAGGGTACTGTCTTGGGACCACTGCTTTTTATAGTGGCCCTCTCAGATATGCTCTCAAGTGCCCTGATAACCACCCTTGCAAGCTATACAATGTTGCACACCTGCAGCAGTTGGACTCAATTTACAGATGGGCTGGGGATAATAATATGCAGTTTCATGCTGAAAAATTCCAAGCCCTGCGCTACCAGCATCCAAAACTGAATATGAAACTTACTGGGTACACTGATCCACAGGGAATTTCAATCCCAGAGCCTAAATCAGTGAGGGGAGTGATGATACCTCTTTCCAAATGCACATTACCAGGATGGCGACAAAGTGCAGACGACTAGCTGTGTGGGTCCTGAGAACATTCAGAACCAGAGATAAGGAAACCATGATGGTCCTCTGGCGGACATTCGTCCTCAGCCGCCTGGTTTACTGCTCACGGCTATGGTCACCCACCAGTGTGAAATTAACAGCGGACCTTGAAGCAATCCAGAGAAGATTGCAACTGCTCAACTACTGAGAAAGGCTGAAACAGCTAAGACTCTACTCCCTGGAGAGAAGGCGGGAGAAGTATGCAGTAATATATATCTGGAAGATCCTGGAAGGAATTGTGCCAAATTTTGGCATTGAAATCTACACCAACGCCAGAACGGGACGACACTGCATAGTGCCAAAGATCCCAGCAACACCATCGCGCTTCAGGACCAGTTACTGCAACAGCCTGGGTTTCAGGGACCCATAGCTGTTTAATATTCTCCCAAAGAGCCTGGGGAACCTGTACAAAGTAGATGTAGGTGTTTTTTAATCAAAGTTGTACGTCTTCCTGTCGAGAGTCCCAGATGAACCTATCTCACGGCAAGAAGTGCAAATGAGAGTAGCTACATCAAACTCCATTCTTTATCAAGTGCGACATATTGGATGAGGCTCTCAGTAATAACAGTGTAGCAAAACGGCGGTGCATCAGCATGGCCGCAGCTCTGAGCTGAACAAGAGGAAAAAATATATTATATTATATATATATATATATATATATATATATATAATATATATATATATATATATATATATAATATATATACAATTCATTTACTGTATTATATGGGCAATGATTAAATGATTTACCACAAATTACTAATACAAGATAAGAAAATGGAGAAATACATCTAAATCAAATATCAATTACCAGATAATACTCAATCACATACATTATTAAACTACCACATAAGAGACTGTGGTAGTTTAAAAAGTGTACATAAAAGAGTAATGTTGTATAATAAGTAGAATATATATAAAAGAGAATATAAATATAAGTAAATATAAATATAAGTATAGATTACATCTTACAGCTGTTTCGGCCATGTAGATAAGTATGTCTCATTTTACCAATATTAGCCCTTTATGGTAGGTCAATATATAGATATAAATGAGACATTTACAAAAATATCATAAGGCCTCTTCGGAGATTATGTAATATAAATCGGTCTACATATATACCCACATGAGTGTGGGTGCATACCCATAATACAACACATACATATACGTATGAGTGCATATACTCACACTCTTATACATATAAAAATATACATATACATAATGATATAAATAAATAATATAAATTAGTAAAATATATATGTGTTCCACATTCAATGTCTCAGTTTTTCGACTTAATATTGTGATAAAACATACACAAATTAGTACCTAGATGCAAATATACATAGTCAATAGTACATTATTACTTCATACTAATTTCTAAAGTGTCATTAAAGTTAGCATCATTATCGTTGTCAATATCATTAATGTTACCATTATTATCATTCATAATATTATTAATAACGCTTACATTAGGATCTAGAGCAGTATATATGTATGTCCGGGTTCCAGTTAGTAATTTTCCTTATGACATAAATACACTATTGGATTTGAATTTAAAATTATCATTATTTTCCTCACGGTTGGTCAATTGAGAGCCGCCCGACCTCCACCACACCGCACAAGCAAAACATACACATCCACATCTAACCCTAAACCCACACATCCACACAGAAACTCACACACACATGCACGCACACATGAATACACCCCGACACATCTCTACACATTCACTAAATTTCAGAGTGCATGTCTGTCATCGCATGGCTTATAGACAAATCAGTACAGGCAGCAGTGTCTAACACTAACACACACACTCACACGCACATCCGCATATACGCATAAATATTAATACACTTTCCTATACTGTGTCAGGGAACTTTCGCACACACATATATATATATATATTTAAATATATATCTGCGCACTCATACGTACAAATAAAACCTATATTTATATCCACCCATGAATAAGTATTCGCATATACATATATACATATCCAAGTACGCACCTGCGTGCTCATATGTGTAATAAAAACATACATCCGTACATCCACCCACGATCATACCTATATGTACAAAAACATACATACGTACACATACACATTTTCACACACCTACAGAAGTTACTATTAATTTAGAATAAGTTTATTAATTATAAATTAAATTAAATTAATTATAGATTAGTAAGTGCCAAATAAACAAAAAATAAATAATTAAATAAATAAATATGTATATATTATATATATATATATATTATATATATATATATATATATATATATATATATATATATATCCATGTATAGATAAATAGATAAATAAAATGGAATACAAATTAAGGAGGGCATAAGATAAACCTAATATAGTAAGTATAAGTGGATACGCCGGAATGCACCCACATGCACATACATGTGCATGCACGCCCCCGCACGGACACGCGAGTTCATGGCTGGGCACACCCGCACACGTCCCTCTCGCACACACGATCACCAAGATACACACAAGAACACGCGTACAAGTACACGCGAATGTCCGCAAGCACAGCGCGCGAGAGTGCACACGTTAATGCACATGCACGGACGCGCACGCGTACGCTGGCGCACAAACTCCGGTGCAGCGCTACCCGAGCCCACGCCTGTGCCGCAGAAATCGCACAACCCCCAACAAACCAACCGTAAAAAAAAAGAGCCCACCTTATATGCTCATCGAGATAAACAACTTATAGTAATTATAGACTCTCACATATTACATATTGGTATAGCAAAAACTCAAACTAGTGCCCTAAGATATGATGCGCATATACATCTTACACCTATAAAAGATTCTGTGGCGTTTCGAATATCATGCATATATCAGAATAACTATATATTTTTGTATATTTTTCCAGTCGGAACAGAAACAATCAATGTAGAACACATACATGGAGACACAAAAGTTATAAATCATAAATTGTAAGGACCAATAGTACAGTCCTAATAGATGAATGCTAAAAGATTACTGGTAGAAGAATTAGATGTATTTAAATCTAGAGAAAGTGTACGCCAATTGTGTGAAGGCAAAAAAAATTTCGCTCATTAATGCTGTTAATAATGGGTTGGCCGGCTTTGATGATGAAGAAAATTCATTGATAATAAAGAGCATTTTTTATTTCTACTATTGTATACAGGTGCAGATGTTAGTATTTCCCAATCTAATTTAAAATCTATGTTCTTACTCTTGAATTCCCAGATATACGTACTTAACCCCGTAGAGTTCATCCTATTTTTGTTTTTAAAAGTATATCTATGATAGTTTAGCCGTTGTTTTATACTATTTTTAGTCGCACCAAAGTACACCCTGCTATTATATTGTGTATTTACAGTGCATTGGTAAATCACCTCTCTCCTCAGGCATTTATTACCAAACACACATTGATTCTTGCTTCTGAAATTGCAGCCATTAACAGATTGAGGAGATTTAACCCTAGCAGAAATCCCCGTAGCCCTATTTCTGTTGATATTATTGCACTTATTTTCACTACTACCCATGTTTATCTTTCTATCATTATAGAAGCAATCCAATTTCTTGTTGTTGAAGGAGGAGATGATGGTGGCTAGATTATTCGTGATACTATATCCTATTCTAATAGTTCTATTGTTAATTATTTGGCTAAATTTATTCTTACCCTTAGTAAATAGTCTATATATTACTTTATCTATAGTTCTGACTATATCCGTTTTAATCTGCATTGCATATGGTATTATTAGCCATAGTGTATCGTCATCACTATGTGGATTACTCCTCAAGTTGTTATTCTTGGGAAAAACTCTATTATTCTTCCAACCCATATGCTTTCTACCCTTAGTATTGTCAATATAATGCCTAGAATTCCCCTTTAGATTGGTTTTATTAGTGACTTTATTGTTATTCTTATTCTTCTTATATATTGTTTAGATGAACTCCACTATTACCATAAATATTATCAATGTTACTATGCCTATTGTTAATATCCCTACTCCTAATAGTTCACCTGTGTTCGAAGGATTATTATTGGGTATATACCAAATTTTATTTTGTAGCCTGCCTTCAGCAATGCGCCGTGTGTATTTTTCACAATGCTTATTGAATATGTCCTCGTTTGAGGATAGATAAGAGATTCTCTGACTAATACTTCGTACCAGTGACTTTTTAATTGCTAGAGTAGTTTATATATACTAAGTTAGAATTAGGTTTAATATACGGTTCATGCATTCCATTAGTAAGGTTGCAATTGACATCTAAATAATTGGCAGAGTAGTTTTCATTTTCAATAACTATGGATAAGCCAAAACTTTAAAAAGAATTTATGTAGTCATTTTTTCAGTAATTCTAGCCTCCTATTAGATGTGTTTCTGACTAGAAATAAAGCATCGTCCCTATATAGTCCGCCCTTTAATTCAGGGAATTCCCTATTAAGGTTATCGAGTAGATGCATCCCCACTAGATCCGTCACTTCCGCTGAATCTTGCGAGCCCATGGTGATGTCAAATAAATTGGGTGTGTCTTTTCTAGCCCATAGTTTGTTATCAAACTCTATTAATGTTTTTCTAGCTGTTAAGATAACCTTTATCTCCCCCATACTTAAGTTGGTATGTTTCCTAGCAAAAATTAAAGCCTTATTTAGTATAATAGGGTTAATGGAGGAGTAGTAATTTTGTATATCAAATTGGATAAATTTATTGCTACTACTATCACTAACCTGAATTGCAGAGAACCAATCTAATGCACCCTGGGTGTTTTCCCATAGGCTGAGTTTAATCTTGTTACGTATAGTTGGGAAGTATTTGTCTAGAATAAGTTTACTCAAGTCTGACTTGGTAGGGCAAATCAGTCTGACCTGAGTGTTACCAAGGAAGTTTTCCTTATGGTCTTTAAGTGTAATTCTCGGTCTCATGGGGGTATAAGGTTCGGTTTTATCTTCCAGATAATAATCAAACATTATATCTCTTATCTCTAAGTTTAGTTCCCTAAGTGTATTGAAAGGTACAGTTTTATACTTCTTTGTAATTTCTTTATGCAATAGTTCATGGTATGTGAGAATGTCAATATTATAAATGTTACTAGTTTTATCAGAATGGGTTAAAATACCATCCTTACCCTTAAGAGTTCTTATTAGTTCCTTTAACCTCCTCTGGTGTGGGTTATTCCTCAATGGGTGGTTTTTAAATTTTATATTCTTGATGGTGTCCCATAATTCCTGTTCAAAGTTATCCAGGTGTTTATTTGGTGGTGGAGATTTCCTAGATTTAAATGTGTTGCCAGTTAGTTTGATTATTTCCTCATGGGTATTTCCTGTACCATTGCGGGTGGCCTCGTTCCTACATTCTTGGTTTATTTTGCTATCACTGTTTTCTTGGTGGAAAATCTTCCATCTTATCATGTGAATGAAGTCATTAATTCTATAAATTAGCTCTTGGTGTAGTGGTCCTTAGTAGGGATAGGTACATCCTTCATTGATGAATTGATTAGTATTTTCTCCATTTTACCAGCAGTAATGATCTTTCAGAAATAAAGTACTATACTTGGGTGTAAACATACACTGTGTCAGTACTTAGAGTAATGAGTGGATGCTTCAAGTATACAAGCATTAGCAATTCATATTCCTCAGAAAGTTAACTATAGTTACAAATTGAGATAGGGGTTGTAAATGCAACCCTCCATGGGATAACATATATCCAATATACTGCTAGTGAAGTACCCAACAAAGTTAATACATAAATGTTAATGATTGCGATGCAATCAATTCATTTACTGTATTATATGGGCAAAGGTAAAATGATTTACCACAAATTACTAATACAAGATAAGAAAATGGAGAAATACATCTAAATCAAATATCAATTACCAGATAATACTCAATCACATACTTTATTAAACCACCACATAAGAGACTGTAGGGTTAAATATAAAAATCAGTGTACATAAAGGAATGTACATAAAAAAGTGTACATAAAAGAGTAATGTTGTATAATAAGTAGAATATATATAAAAGAGAATATAAATATAAGTAAATATAAATATAAGTATAGATTACATCTTACAGCTGTTTACTTATATTTATATTCTCTTTTATATATATTCTACTTATTATACAACATTACTCTTTTATGTACACTTTTTTATGTACATTCCTTTATGTACACTGATTTGTTCTGCTTTTTATATTTAACCCTACAGTCTCTTATGTGGTGGTTTAATAAAGTATGTGATTGAGTATTATCTGATAATTGATATTTGATTTAGATGTATTTCTCCATTTTCTTATCTTGTATATATATATATATATACATATATTGTATTAGATATATTATATGCATATTATATGTTCTATATATTTATATATATATTATATACTCTTTACTCTTTACTCTTTTACTTGTTTCAGTCATTTGACTGCGGCCATGCTGGAGCACCGCCTTTAGTCGAGCAAATCGACCCCGGGACTTATTCTTTGTAAGCCCAGTACTTATTCTATCGGTCTCTTTTGCCGAACCGCTAAGTGACGGGGACGTAAACACACCAGCATCGGTTGTCAAGCAATGCTAGGAGGACAAACACAGACACACAAACACATACACACATACATATATATATATACATATATACGACAGGCTTCTTTCAGTTTCCGTCTACCAAATCCACTCACAAGGCATTGGTCGGCCCGAGGCTATAGCAGAAGACACTTGCCCAAGATTCCACGCAGTGGGACTGAACCCGGAACCATGTGGTTGGTTAGCAAGCTACTTACCACACAGCCACTCCTGCGCCTATATTGTATTAGATATATATTATATACATATATATATTATATATATTATCTAGTATATAAAATCCGTTCTGTGTGTGTGTCTTCTAGGTTCTCGGGCATCCTCCATCCGATTGCGCTCAAATTTGATATGTAGATACCGACGGTATCAGGGCGTGTATAAGTCTTGAAAAAATTACAAAAATCGATTCCAGGTGAGAATTCGATAGATAAAGCCGTGGGAACGTGCATTTGTACGCGCAAGTACATCAGCTGTTTCGATTGATACTACGCGTACACGAGAAAAATGCACGTGCAGTTTGCGCAAAAAGAGCCGGCTGTCTTCAAATAATGCCACAAATGTAGTATATTTAAGAGACCAAAAAAGTAAGATGCTAAAGAGATATTTTCTTCAAACTTGGCATGAAGGAAGGAAAGATAGTTGGTTTCTCAAGAAGTTTTTTTTTGTTTTTGCCTTAACTTCGTTTAACAAAACCAAAAACCCTACGATTGATTTGCAAAATTCAGAAGTGGAGATTTCAGCCTTGAAGATGAAGATCGAACAAGACGTCCAGTAGAGTTTGATGATAAGCTCCCTGAGGCATTATTTGATGAAAATCCTGCATTATCAGTTGAAGAATTCATACAACTCTTCATCGTCATCTTCAACTACTTGGAAACCAAAAGAGTTTTATTGGATTGTTCGGAAAGTTCGTGCCGATTTTTAAAAGATAGAAAAAGATCAATAAATACTTGCCATTACATTTTTAATTAACTAAATATGAACCATTTTGTTGCACAATGCCTCTCCATCTTTCCTTTAACTTGAAAATACCCTCTTCCCAGAATTGAGGTGGTTTCATGGCAAAGAATTCATCAAGGTATCTTTTTACGTCATCCAAGGAATTGAAATTTTTACCATTAAGACTATTCTGCAGAGACCTGAATAAGTGGAAATCCAAAGGAGCAATATCTGGTGAATATGGAGGGTGGGGTAACATATCCGAGCCGAGCTGCAACAATTTTTGTCTGGTTCCCAAAGAAACGTGCGGTCTTGCATTATCATGTTGGAAAACAACACCATTCCTGTTGGCCAATTCTGGACGTTTCTCTTGAATTGCTGCTTTTAACTTGCTCAGTTGTGTGCAGTATTTCTCAGAATTAATTGTCTGGTTACTTGGGAGAAGCTCATAGTACAGAATTCCTTTCCAATCCCACAAGACAGAAAGCAAGACATTTTTAGGATGAAGACCCGCTTTTGGGGTGGCTAAGGGTGGCTCATGTCGCTTACTCCAGGATCGCTTTCTCTGAACATTTCGGTAGATAATCCATTTCTCATCACCTGTCACAATTTTCTTTAAAAAAGCACGTTTTCATTCCATTTATAAAGTGAATCACAGATGGAAATGCGATCCAAAAGGTTCTTCTCACACAACTTATGTAGTACCCAAATATTGTAGCGATTTGTGTATCCAAGCTTTACCAGGTGCTCATGAACGACAGATTTTGATAGGTTGAAGCTTTCTGCCAATTCTCGGGTTGTGCAATGTGAGTTATTCTCAATGAATGACATGATTTGGTCATCATCTGTAGTGGATGGTCTGCCTGATCACTCTTTATCAATAAGGCTACAATCTCCAGCTCGGAACCTTGCGAACCACTTCCGTACAATTCTTTCGGATAAAGAAACATCACCGTAAACTGCGCATATTTCTTTGGTTGCTTGTGAGGCATTTTTCCCTTTACGGAAAAAGAAAAGCATCAAGTGCCGAAAATGAACTTTCGTTCCTCCATTTTAACGGGTTACAGAATTAACACAGGTTATAGGAATATAAACCTTCTTCCACGAAAAGATAGCTTAAACTGTGCTCTAAATGGAGGTGTAGTGAAATCCTATTTTAAGGATTCAACCATATTCTAAAATAAGTGGAAAGGTAAGCTACTATAAATCGGCACGAACTTTCCGGACAACCCAATACATTGATGGGATTAAAAAGCTTGTAAATAGATAGAAGGAAGTCATAGATAATCAGGGAAAGTACATTGATGATTAAATTTCAATTAAATACATTTGATCACTTGTTTTCTTTATTCAAAATTCGGACAGAACTTATGGGATGACCTGATTTATATATATATATATATGTATGTATGTATGTATGTATGTATGTATGTATGTATGTTCTTTCCTGAGCGTCCAATAATAGTTTATTTGTTCCACATCCTTGCGTTGTTGTCTTTTTGTTTTCTTGTTTGGATTAACTTTATATATATATATATATCGCATTGTGTGTATCCCCCTTTTCTTGCTCATTTACTCATCTGTTTCATCCACCACCTGACTCATCAACTTTTCCATTTAATTACCACAATTTAAGTACGCAAACTGCTCTCACTGCCCCACATCTCCCTTAACTCCCAGTCCCCATTATAATCTACTCCACTTCCCTTCTCTAATGCTCCTTCTCCTCTTCTCTCATTCCTGCTCCACGTCTCTCTCTGTTGTCACCCTCCCCCTGACTTACCTCTTTCCGAAGCTGAGTATTCCATTTTTAGTAGGGGGCCTATGTTTTTTTAACGTCCACCAGTAAAGGATTCTGAATCCGTGCTGTGGTCGACAGTCTCCGTGCCGAGGTCGACAGTCTCCGTGACGAGGTCGACAGTCTCCGTGACGAGGTCGACAGTCTCCGTGACGAGGTCGACAGTCTCCGTGACGAGGTCGACAGTCTCCGTGACGAGGTCGACAGTCTCCGTGCCGCATCAAACTATGCACTTCTTATGATTTCCCACCTCCTGCACCGAATGCCTCCGATTGCTTCACCAGCTTGGCCCACCGACTACCAAGCCTGTTCAGTACCCTGGATCTATTTACAGAAGCCTGTCACTGTGCAGTTGACTGCTTCGACTTCGGATAGCGTTCCCGACGCACCAGCATTTCCCGGGCTGAACTCATCGCTGTGACTATGTCGCCATCAAACCGTCTGACAAGGGTGACACAGTGGTGGTGTCGAAGGTGAGCGACATCTCCGGAACATAGGCTACAAGTGGTTGCATAACCAATGTGCATAATTGTGCAAGCGTAAATTTACCTTATCAAAATTCAGGTGGGTTAAAGCGGCGAGCTGGCAGAAACGCTAGCACACCGGGCGAAATGTTTAGCGACGTTTCGTCTGTCTTTAAATTCCACTGAGGTCGAATATGCTTTTCATCCTTTCGGGGTCGATAAATTAAGTACCAGTTGCGTGCTGGGGTCGATGTAATCGACTGTCCCCCTCCCTCTCCAAAAATTTCGGGGTTTGTGCCTAGAGTAGAAAAGAATTGTTAGCACGCCAGGCAAAATGCTTAGCGGCACTTCGTCCGCTTTTACATTCTGAGTTAAAATTCCGCCGAGAACGACTTTGCATTCATCCTTTAAGGGTCGATAAAATAAGTATCATTTGAGTACTGCAGTCCATGTAATCGACTTTCCACATTCCCTAGAACTTGCTGGCCTGATGTCAAAATTTGAAACCAATATTCAGACGCGTTCCTTTACACTCAGAAATCAAATCGTGAGAGATACGACTTGTTAAATGTTGATAATGTACCAGTCAAGAAATTAGGTTGACATAAAAATCCACTCTGTCCATCCCCTGTAATTTCAGGTATTTTGTACAGTGAGAAATGAATCAGTTCATTATTGTTAATGCTACTGTTGCTACTGCTTGTGGGTGTAGTAGTAGTAGTAGTAGTAGTAGTAGTAGTAGTAGTAGTTGTTGTTGTTGTTGTTGTTGTTGTTGAACTTCTCTTCATCCTCTTCTCCTTCTTCTTCACCCCTCCTCCTTTTCCACTTTCTTTGCCTTCTTTTCTCCCCCTCTTCATCCTCCTTTCTTTTTTACTTTGTTTGTTTTCCTCTATTCTTTTTTTTTTTTTTTTGCAGAGTGGGATTTACCTCCCCAAAAGATAATGGAAGTGAAAGTTGATCGGAGCTGGGCGTGGATGGTTTTGGTTGCTGTGTTTGGTATTCACTTCATTAGTGGCAGCCTTCAATATTCGTCAGGAATAATCCGAATAGCTTTGTTACAAAATACTTTTTCTGAAGACAAAGAACTCATAACCTGGATAACTTCGTTATATGCCAGTTTATTTTCTATAACAGGTGCGTACGTATTTGCAATACCTCCCCTCACCCCTTTCTCTCTCCTCTTATCTGTTGTCTGGGTGGTAAATAAAGAGATCATTATTATTTCATCACCATCATCATCATTTTTATCATCGTCATCATTATTATTATATGAGAGAGCAACACATGTCATCAAAAGGACACTGGAGTACATATATACGAATATACGAAATAATACCCGTCATAACTACTCGTCTAATAAGGGTACATCAGACACATGCCTCACAGCCGTGTGTATATCAAGATAAGAGTGCATGATTTGTTGTTATCATTATCCAGTAGTCCTATTTTTATCACCTGCTTTCACTGCACTACCGAGCGCAGCTCTGTGTGCCTTGCGTATGTGCTGTGGTTTGTTGTGGCGCTCTTATCTTCACTGTATTCTTTTCTACTCTAGGTACAAGGTCTAAAATTTTGGAGGAAGAGGGGCCAGTCGATTAGATCGATCCCAGTAAGCAACTGGTACGTAATTTATCGACCCCGAAAGGATGAAAGGCAAAGTCGACCTCGGCGGAATTTGAACTCACAACGTAAAGACAGACGAAATACCACTAAGCAGTTCGCCCGGCGTACTAACGTTTCTTACTTATTTATTGCTCACAAGGGGCTAAACATAGAGGGGATAAACAAGGACAGGCAAAGAGATTAAGTCGATTACATCGACCCCAGCGCGGAACTGGTACTTATTTTATCGACCCCGAAAGGATAAAAGGCAAAGTCGACCTCGGCGTAGTTTGAGTTCAGAACGTAACGGCAGACGAAATACCTAATTCTTTACTACCCACAAGGGGCTAAACACAGAGGGGACAAACAAGGACAGACGAACGGATTAAGTCGATTACATCGACCCCAGTGCGTAACTGGTACTTATTTAATTGACCTCGAAAAAAAAACATCCAGACAAATACTTAACAAAAACACCAGGACTTACAAGTATATATAAAAATACAGAAAATTATACTACTTGGCACTGCACACATCCTACGTAAAACAGTTGGTTTACAGCTTTTGTTGTTTCTTTTCTTTTTTCTTCATAGTTGTTAAGCCCGGCAGAATCGTTAGCACGCTCGATGAACTGCTTGGCGGCATTTCGCCCATCGCTACGTTCCGAGTTCAAATTCCTCCGCGGTTACTTAGCTTTTCATCTTTTGGGAGTCAATGAATTAAGTACCAGTGAAACACTAGGGTCGATGAAATCAACTTATCTCCTCCCGCAAAATTGTTGCCCTAGCCCTCTTCATGTATAGACGACCAGTGTCCGCACGTGGATGATGGGCCCCATGCATCGTTAGAAGCCTTCTTGACTTCCTGTACATTTCCTTTAGTTCCTCCTCGGTCCACATCAGGAATCCAGCGCCATACCGAAATGCTGGATTCAGCTTTGAAACCAATATCTTTCTCACTCGCCACAGGTACTCTCTTTTTATCTTTTCCTTCGTGTCATTGTGCTTGATTCTATCTGCCTCAAGTATTCCCAGGTATTTATAGCTGGATTGAGGTTAAATTGCCTTCATCATTTCACCACTTGGCAATCTTGTTAGTTTCAGTTATATTTCTCGTCTGGAATAACCCAAGAACCGAACTATCTTTTCGGTTTCAGCCTTAAACCTTAAACAGTTTTCGGGGCTGCTTGATCCTGGTCTTCTCTAATATATTGGCACAGCGTCCTCATTATGTTTTGTCGGTCATCATCGTATTCTTGCAATATAGCTCTTCTTATTACTCCTGCTTCATTTGCTGAGAATGCATTTACATTTACACTTTGCACTACTTCTTCACTGCTGCCTTTCATTTTTCTGTTCTCACTGGGCACGTTATCTGTTGGTGAAGTATTATTTCTATCTTCTACTTTCCTTTTTATCTCTTCTATTTCCATGTCTGTTAACTACTCTTTTGCTCTTATTGCTCTTGACTGGTTGGCTAACCTTTGCTCATATGTCCCGAAGAGTCTTATCTCATTCCATTTTGCTTTCGTTCGTGGCCGGAATCCCCTTCTGCTGGGTTCACTCATGATCCAGTATTCAATTACCGTTCAGTTTGCCTCCTTATCCCACCTTCTTCTCTGCCTCTGACAAGCAGTCTCTGGATGACGACCGGACCTGCGCTGCTCAACCACGGGGCACCTGCTGGGCGAAAGGCTTTCACCTTTGGTTCCAGCCTCATTATCACCATTATTTGATACATTTGATATTAGACATTTTCGCTCAACACTACTTTAAGGTTAACCACCAACCGGTATTTTTATCGTGACAACGTCTCTAGTAAGGTTGTCAACCAAGACTGCAGATCTCTGACTATCTTTAAATTGGGCCTATTCCCTTTGCATTTCTGCGTGTAGGGGACCATGATACTGAATTTCACCAGACCGGTGAGCGTCAGTTGGTCTCGTAGCTTCATCCAAATATTGCTCCGGAGTCAAGTCCCATTCGCGATTCATTCACCTTCATCTCAGGCACAGGAAAAATAAAAGCATGGGCATCTTGCAATTCTAGCTTTGGAGGATTCGCCTACACGTCTTGCCAGATAGGAAAAATTACTTTTCGTTGGAAGAATTTGAAAATGTGAAAGCATGCTAACGAGACCCGGACGAAATGTTGCGCCTAACATCCCGAAATTCATCTAGTAAGAAACCAACACCAAAATTGTGGTATATAAGACTTTAGCAATAAAAAGTAAGAAACTAGATCAGGCGACACAGCAACAAACTGAAAAGTACTTCAGATCCATCTAGAGCAGGAGTCGGCAACTTTTTTGCCTCCCGGGACCGGATCTAGTATTAATGACAGATAGCGGGCCGGATGAAGGCCATAAAAGAATAATTATGGAAAATTACACAAGCTAAAATTTAATCACGAATGTCGACTATACTTAAAAATAATTTGTGTTAACTACAAATGGACCCGAGTGGCAAAAGCACGATGTGGCGACAAAGTCTTAGTTCGGTCTTTGGTGGAGCATAACGGGCACATTACTCGACTCCAAGCACATTTTTACGGTTTTTTGGCAGCCCTACAATCAGCTGTTCGGAACGAATGGCGGACTAGAAGGAGGGTGGATTTCAGTAGGTACTACAACTGCCTATCGTGACTCTCGACAAGAGAGGCGGAGTGTTGCAAAAAGTTGATAACAGTTGCAGAAAAACGAGAAGCAATTTTCTGCTGCATGGGAGAGTGGGGATTGCCTAGTTTGGCTGGTCTGCCCAATGATCTTTATTGTTATATGCTAGACTTATTTGGAGGCCTCTTGACTGATCTGTCGCAGCAGGCTGCAGAATGGAAGAATTTACAGTTCTGTGAGTCGAGGAGAGGTTACTGAGAAACGCCCAAACTGGATGAATTACGCAGATAATTTTCGGCCCATAACTCTGCTAAACGCGGATTTCAAAATGTTAGCGAAGGTGTTAGGAAAAAAAGTTGCCACTTTTTGACGATGATCTAGTTGATGATGCGCATATATGTACCATCACGACCCGATGAAATGTTTCGACACACATAGACGATATCAATGTCATAATGACGAACACCAGGTACCTAGAGGTTACCAGCACTGCTCTAAGTGAATACAAAGTAGTAACAGGAGCAAAAATAACTAAGAAAAGTAAAAAGATCTGCAGTTCTGCACCTGGAGAGGACGCTAAACAGAGGTCTAAAGTAGAGACGAACTAAGACGAGGTGGCGAATGCTTATATTACCCCCGTTACATGTTAGCACATGATCGTTGTGTTTTGCCCTACTTCACATCTGTTGTTCTGTTTTTAGAAGAGACACATTCCACAGATCAGCTCATCTTTTGTTGTCAACACCTTGGTGGAGGACTAGCCACGCCGTGGCTGATGATGCACAGACATGCGCTCATGAAACATCTCTAGCGTTTCCTTCACGATAAGTAGGTGTAGTCGTCGTTTGTGAGACTCACCTGTTACAGCTCGTCTATTTGACAGTTACAGTCCTGGCTCAAACATAGACAAAGGCAGAGCGCCCTGAGCAAGAGCGCCTAGTAGGCTTCACAAAGTCTGCCAATCAGGCAATGCGGTCGGTTGCAGTGCCACTGGAATTCTATAGAGGATTAATGGTGGGCAAAAGCAATGACGATCTCAGAGAAATTCTATACCGGAGGAATTCCTAGTTGGAACATATGGACCAATGTGATTACCACTTCCCTCGCACCCATGTAGCCTGGAAGCACAGGTTGGGGTCACGTTGCTAGTTTGAGATGAATTCTGCCAGCAAGGAAGTTCCATCAGCCGGACCTGCCCGAGATGCACTTAGAGTGGCGAAACTATTCTCCACGCACTCATCCAGTGCCCGAGCATTGCTTACTTGTGAAGTCATGTCGAACACCTGCTGCTGCATTTTGGATGGATCCAGCTCTTTGTAGAGTCCAATGACCAGAAAGGAGAAGTATTGTTTATACGTCTAGTGCTCTTTGTGATCGAGATTGTATGGTTGACCAGATTGAAAATGCTATATATATATATATATATATACCTTCCTCTTTGGTCAAGCCTACTTAAACACATGAAAAGGAAAGTGATGTAAGAGAGGGAATTATTGCATTTGATCAATTCCGTTGAAAGGTGGATGACCGAATGAACAGATCTGCTCTGAGCATGTAGATTGCGGGAGAGGACGGGAAGATACTTGCCCTTGTGGTCAGGATGACTGTGGTTTGTGGGGTTTTCACGAGAAGCTCTTGAAAGTCTCCTCACTTTGGCGAAATTATTCCTTCTTTCAATTTTTTTCTTTCTTTCTTTCTGTTATGTTACTATTTACACGCTTTTATATAACCCTACATTATGTTGCATTGTATCATCCTATACCGTCCTCGCTCTTTTTGTGAACCTCTAGTGGATAAGATAATAATGATAATAATTGTTATTATTTTTATTATTATTGTTATTTTATTATTATTATTATTATTATTATTATTATTATTATTATTATTATTATTATTATTCAGTAGTTTTATTTTTTATAGCGTGCTTTCACTTCACTACCGAGCGCAGCTCTGTGTGCCTTGGGTATGTGCTGTGATTTGTTGTGATGCTCTGATGGTTATTGTATGGAAAGTGTTCTGCGTAGGATGTGTGCAGTGCCTAGTAGTGCAATTTTCTGTATGTTATATGTGTTTGTAAGTCCTGGTGTTTTTGTTATGTATTTGTCTGAATATTTTTTTATCATGCCTAATGCACCTACTATGATAGGAATTGTTTCTGTTTTTAGATTCCACATTCTGGTTACCTCTATTTCCAGGTCTTTGTATTTTGAAAGTTTCTCCATTTCTTTTAGAGACACGTTGTCATCTGCCGGCATTGATACATCAATTAGAAAGCATTTTTTTTCTTCATGATCTCTGACAACTATATCTGGTCTGTTGGCCTTAATTTCTCTATCTGTGTGTATCGGCATATCCCAGAGTATGGTTGCTTTCTCGTTTTCTGTGACCTTTTCTGGTGAGTGCCTATACCATCTTTTTTCTGTTGTTATTCCATAATGTTGGCATAGCTTCCAGTGTATGTAGGTTCCAACTCTGTCATGTCTGTGAATATATTCCTTCTTAGCCAGGACTGGGCAGCCAGAGATAATATGATTTATTGTTTCTCGTCCATCTCCACATATTCTGCAGTTACTTGTTATATTTCTTTTCATTACATGTTTTTGGTAATTTCTGGTGGGGAGGCTTTGGTCTTGTGCTGCAATTAAAAATCCCTCTGTCTCTGCTTTGAGTCCTGAGCTTCTCAACCATTGCTGGGATTTTTCTATGTCTATTTCTTTTGCATTTAGTTTAGTCTAGTATTTACCATGAAGGGGCTTTTCTTGCCATCGTTTTATCATGGTTCTTTGCTGTTCTAGTTTTAGTTTGGATTTCATTTGTTTTATAGCTTTTGTTGTTTCTTCATCTTCTTCTTCTTCTTCTTCTTCTTTATATTTGTTAGGTGGTATGATTTCTTGTTTGTATTTGTCAGCTTCCTTAAATACTGAGAACAGTTTTTGTTTTGCTTGTGTTTTGCCGCTATTTGTATCAGTTTTCCTTCCTTCTGAAGTAGATATTTTTGCAGTCCTATGGTGGTTATTTTATAGTAGTTTTCCAGCTGTATAAGGCCTCTACCA
This sequence comes from Octopus sinensis, assembly GCF_006345805.1. Lineage (NCBI taxonomy): Eukaryota > Metazoa > Mollusca > Cephalopoda > Octopoda > Octopodidae > Octopus > Octopus sinensis. Next base: position 30,879,431 of record NC_043010.1, read on the forward strand.
CCTTCTATACGTTGTATTTATAGTCTTTCTATGTCAGATTTTGGGTGATGCATCCTAGATCCTGTCATTATTTTTCTTGTTTTCCTATTTTGGTCAGTTCATTTAGTGTCCAGTTAAGGATATTGTAGCTGTAACTTATAACTGGGACAGCTAAAGTGTTAATACCTATTATCTTGTTTTTAGCATTGAGCTCTGTTTTTAGTATTGATCTAACTCGTCTATAATATTCTTTTTTTATTTTCTCTTTCATTTGTGTGTGTTGTGTCTTATCTAGTTCATGGATTCCTAAGTATTTGTAAGTTTGGCTTTGGTCTAATTCTTTCATTTCATTGGTTTTACCTAGTGTGATGTTGCTACTCTTAACTAGTTTTCCTCTTTTCATGGTTACTTTGGCGTATTTTTCTAATCCAAATTTCATATCTATTTCTTTGGTAAATCCATGAACTGTCTTTAATAGTGTTTCCAGCTGTTTGTCATTTGCAGCGTATAGTTTTAGGTCATCCATATATAAAAGGTGGCTGATCGTTTTGCCGTAACATTTATATCCGCATCCAGTTCTATTTAGCATATCAGATAGAGGTGACAGTGCCAAGCAGAAAAGGAGTGGAGAGAGCGTGTCTCCCTGGAATATTCCTCTTCTAATGGGGATGTCTTTGGTTTTCATGAGTCCCTCTTTTGTTTGGAGCTGTAGCACTGTTTGCCATTTATTCATAGAGTGCCCAATTAATTTTATAATTGTTGGTGCTACTTTGTTAATGGCTAGTGTTTCGAGGATCCATGTGTGGGGGATGCTATCAAACGCCTTTTTGTAGTCGATCCAGGCCATACTGAGGCCTTTCTTCTTTCTGTGGCTGTCTTCAGTTATGGCTTTATTGATCATTAGTTGATCTTTACAGCCGTATGAGCCTTTGCGGCATCCTTTCTGCTCTTCTGGAAACAGGTTGTTTTCGTCTAGGTGCTTGTTAAACCTTTGCGATATCACTGCAGTAAATGCCTTGTACATCGTAGAGAGACAGGTTATTGGTCTGTAGTTTTCTGGTTTTGCTGTCTCATTTGATTTGGGAATTAAGATGGTTTTCCCCTTCGTGAGCCATTCAGGCATTGTCTCTGGCTCTGCTAGTATGTTGTTAAAATTTTCAGCCAGCTTTTTGTGCATTCCTGTTAGATATTTCAACCAGAAGTTGGAGATCTTGTCATGCCCAGGTGCCTTCCAGTTGCTTAGTCTTTGCAGTGCCTGGGTGACCTCTTCAGTTGTTATGGGGGTCCAAAGTTGCTCAGATGCTGAGTTTGTTGTTTTAATACTCCTTTTTTTTGGTTGTTCGTTCGCCGACCATATTTCTCTCCAGAATTCTTCCACTCCTTCTGCCGTTGGTGATGCAGTGATTTCTATTTTATTTTTGCCAAGTTCTTGGTAGAACTTTTTGGGGTTAGAGTTGAACTTTTTGTTTTATTCAAAGAAGCGCTGGCGTTTCTCGTACCGGCGGATCCTTTGTGCTTTGGCAAGGATATCTTGCTTTAGCTTTTCTTTTATCTCAGGTAAATCTTTTTGTGTGATGTTGTATTTGTGGAGTATTTTTGTTTTCTTTTTGTTGCTCAGTAGCGTTGATTGTCTACTGATTTCATTAAGAATCGACAGATCTTTTCTTATTTTTTGTATTTTGTTTTGAATGTTATTTATCCACAGGGTTTGTTTGGGTGGTGGTACTCCTGTTTGGACGGGTTTGAGTGAGTATCCAGCTTCTTTTGTGGCTGCAGTGGCTGCTGCGTATACTAAGTTATTTAGCTCAGTGATATCGCTTTTTGTTTCAGTGGCTATTAGTTCCGTGACGGCTAGGTTTATGCTGTTTATAATTGGTGTTGTTGTTTCGTCTATTTTGATTTTTGGGAGGTATGGTCGGTGGTCCATTTTGAGGTCTGTGGTTTTCAGTTCTTTGATTATTCCACTTTTTATATTATCATATTCATTAGGCTCCCCTTCATTGTTTCCAGGTTTTAGATTTGTGTCGTTTTCTTTCTTATGTGTATGTTTGTTTATCGTGTTTTGATTTGCTGTTTGTCGTGTATTATTATGCATCCTTACGGTCTGGGTTTGTTTTTTGTTTTTTTGTTTACATCGTGTTTGTTGGGAATGTTACATTTGTCTTCGTGTTTTACTGTTTCAGTGTTTATATTATTGGGCATTGTTGTGTGGCTTCTATCTACATTTTCCTGATGTATTTTTTCTTTTAGATGTTCTATTTCTATTTCTGATAATTTTTTGGCGTTGAGAATGTATCTTCGTACGTTAGCTAGTTTGTTAGGGTTCATTGCTGTATCCAAGTCTGTATTTATGTTGTTTTCCTTCCATATTTTATATGTATGTGTTGTATTTTCATTCTTTGGGTAGAGCACTGCTGTAAAATAAGCATGTAGGATAGAAATGTATTCCTCACGTGTCCATTTATGTCTTTTGGGTTTTATTTGCGGGACATGAAGAACAACGTCCGGCCCATTATTTTGACGGTCGTCATCTTCGTATTATTATTATTATTATTATTTTCTTGCAATTATGTTTCCATTTCTTGCCGAATGTCTTCCCAACACCTAGGGCAAAGAAACTCACTGTATATATTGGTAGGCCATTAAAATAAAGACAGCAGATTGTTCATTTACAAAGTCATGTGATAGAAAAGGGGGAAGAAAGAGAGAGAAAAAGGAAAGCAGGAAAAAAAAGAAAAAGATGAGAAAAGGAAAACAAAGAAAATAAAGGGATAAAAGGAAAGAAAATTCACAGCGACAATGATTTCTCAATACGTGTGTCGTACCAGTTAAGATAATGTTTTGCACTTCCTGCATGGATTATTATTGTTGTTGTTATCGTTGTCGCCGCCGTCGTCGTCGTCGTCATCATCATCATCATCATTAAGACAGTGAAGTGACGGAATCGTTAACACGCCAGACAAAATACTTGGCGGCATTTCGTCTACTTTTAATACAGGGCTTGATGCAGGCGGCTTCCCCTTCCCTCAAAAACTGCTGGCCCTGTACCAAAATATTAAACCATTATTGTAAAGGAAGAGAGCAGGCTGAATCATTAGCATGACGGAGAAAATGATTTGTAAACATTTCGTCCGTTATGTAGGTTCTGAGCTCAAATTCCGCTTATGTTGACTTTGCATTTCATCCTTTGCCGAGAACTATAAAATATGTACCACTCAAGTATTGAGATCGATGTAATTGACTTTCCACTCCCTTCAAATACTGCTGGCTTTGTGCCAAAATTTGAAACCATTATTATAAAGGCGGCGAGCTGGCAGAGTCGATAGGAGACGCCTAGCTGCATTTCGTCTGAATTCAAATTCCGCCGAGGTTGACTTTGCATTTCATTCTTTCAGGGTTGATAAAAGAAGTACCAGTTTAGTACTGGAGTTGATGTAATCGACTAGCCACCTCCACCAAGGCTTTGTACCTCTAGTAGAAAGGATTATACGCTGACGCTTCTTTGTTTGTAACATTTACATAGAAGTAATAAACAAGAAGAACACGTGGGTAATGGATTTGTAGTCACCCTATACAACGGCGCGCGCGCGCAACGCCCTCTCGCGAATACACGAAGTCCGAAAGAGGGAATTTTGCTGACGTGGCCTTAGCTGACGTGGCCTTGCTGACGTGGCCTTAGCAAGGGAGCGTGAGCCTTAACAAAGAGGCAAGGGAGCGTAAAGCGTTGACCATTAGCGTCCGACAGACAGCGGCAGGCATTTCATAGAAGTAGACGTTTAATTCGCTCTCTCTCCGGTTGATAGCAGCAGTCCTTTGGCCGAAGACTTTTAACCTGAATTGTTGCAGTCAAATCATCTTCTTCCTCCGGACGCCATTTTGGACCCGTTCTGGTCTTGGCGGCTGGACATTGTAAATATTACAATCGATTAACTTTCAGTCTTGCGCGCCCAGAACCAAGGACATCAGATATACCACTGATTTCTCACCGGTATAAACCAATAAAGTATATCTATTTTTTACGTCTGCGTTTTGTGTTTCTTTGACTGGTAGAGTCTGGATATAAAAGCAACGGAAAGTGATTGCACCAACTTGCACCCCAAAAGTGCAAGCGGAGATATTCACATATTCCTTACAGTGGTGACCCCAAAGTTCCAGAGAACACTCAACAAAAAGAAAAAATCCAGTTTTCTGCTAAATCTGAAACACGACCAACCTGTTTTCCAGTCCCTTTCAACAGTTTGTTTCTTCATCTGCACTCACGCACGGAAGAAAAAAAAAAAAAAAGAGAAGAAATTTTTTTCTCGATTAAAACGCGACGAAGGTTGGTAAAAACAAAAAAAAGAAAAGAATTTTTTTCTATTCTCTGTGCACACAGTACAAACAAAAAAAAACAAAAAAAAACATTTTTTTTTGTAAATTGCACATTCAAAATTTATTGGTTCAATTGTTGGTCTTTCTTTCTTTCTTCCTTTCTTTTTTCCCTTTGTTTTTCCTTGTTGCGTCTGTTCAGCGTTGGTTCGTTGTCAGTTTTCTTTTTTCCATTTGACAGAGTCATCTAGTGAATAAAAGGCTACAAAATGTTTATGGGTTCGTTACCTACTTTTACAGGTGATGCCACACTGTGGTTTTCACAGTTAGAGGCACAATTTCGTGCACAAAGTATTACTCCCGAGCAGCAGTTGGAAATCCTTTATGGTTGCATGCCGCCGCAACTGGCATCTTCAGCAAGGGACCTTATTACAGACCCTAGTCCAGGCGCTACTTATGCGTCTGTTAAATTAGAGGTTGAAAAAAGAAATACACGAAGCGAGGAAAGTCGTTTCAACGAGTTAATGGCAGATGAGCAACTAGGGGACAGAACTCCGTCAGAATTTTTACGAAGACTGAGGGAGTTAAGTGGTAATGCATCAGATGCCCCCCTCCTTCGGAAGATTTTTTTCTCGAGGTTGCCCGCCTATATACAGACCGTTTTGGCAACCGGCTTAGAGACAAATACAGTGGACCAAATAGCAACGATGGCTGATAAGATGGTTGAATTTGCCGTTCAACCATCGTCACGGTCTGCTTGTGCCTGTTCACAGACCTCTTCGGCCTCAATTGAGGGGCTTTCTAAACTAATAGAAACCCTCACTAAAAGGATGGACGCGAAGTGTCGCGATGGTAAGCGATCTTCAAAATCGCGAAGTCGCAGTCGTTCATCCTCGAGATCAACACAGTCTAAGTCTGGACTGTGTTGGTACCACTCCAAGTATGGAGAGAATGCACATAGGTGCACACAGCCATGCACTTATAAGTCTTTAAACTAGATTCGGAGAATTTGAGCACGTCAACTTCCTCCACAACATTTTCTGGTTATCGTGCATTCTTTGTTAAAGATCTAGTGTCGAAGAAAAACTTCATGGTAGACACTGGTTCTTGTTGCAGTATTTGGCCTTTGCGTTGCACAACTGACAGGCCAAAGCGATCTAACGTCATCTTGCACGCTATTGACTCGTCACCAATAGCCACATTCGGTCAGATGTCGTTGCGCCTTGATATTGGTCTTCGACGAGACTTTCGATGGATTTTTGTCATTGCCGACATTCCGCATCCTATTTTAGGTGCGGATTTTCTGGATAAATTTGATTTGTTGGTAGATGTCAGACGTCGGAGGTTGGTCGATAGTTCGACTACACTCTCCACGCCGACCGGAGAATCTACCAATTTAGCTCTTAGCCCGACATTTTTTGTCGGTACATCTGGAGATGTTTTTCACTCTCTTTTAGCTTCTTTTCCAGAGCTATATGATGTTACCTTTAGGGTGGCTAAGCCATTGCATTCGACACGACACTTTATAACAACAACTGGACCTCCTGTTTTTTCACGTCCAAGGCGTCTTGCACCTGATCGACTTAAAACTGCTAGAGCTGAGTTTGAGCACATGCTCCAGCTCGGTCTGATACGCCCCTCCACCAGTCCATGGGCATCTCCCCTTCATTTAGTAAGAAAAGGGGATACAGATTTTCGCCCGGTGGGAGATTATCGGCGTCTAAATTCGGTGACGATTCCAGACAAATATCCCATAAGGATTTTAAACGATTTTTCGGCAAATTTACATGGCTGTACTATTTTTTCTAAGGTTGACCTGATACGTGCCTACCATCAAATACCGGTCAACTCAGACGATATTCCTAAAACAGCAATTACTACTCCTTTTGGCTGTTTCGAATTTTTATTTATGAGTTTTGGTTTGAGGAATGCCACTAGTACTTTCCAACGGTTTATAGATGAAGTTGTTCGCGGACTGGATTTTGTGTTCGCGTATGTCGATGACATTCTAATCGCAAGTGATACGCATGAAAATCATCTCCTGCACTTGTCTCAGCTTTTTCAGCGTCTTCGCGACTATGGTGTTCGCATTAATCCAGACAAGTGTGTTTTTGGGCAACCATCTCTTAATTTTCTCGGTCATTATATTGACTCGAGAGGAATCAAACCACTCTCATCCAAAGTCGATGCTATTCAGCGCATCGCACCACCTTCTTCTTTACGTCAACTTCGCTATTTTTTAGGCATAGTTAATTTCTATAGAGGTTTCATAGATCGGTGTGCGGACAAGTTGTTACCTTTAACACAGATGCTAAAGGGCAATTCCAAAATGGACGCCCGTCTTATTCTTTCGGCTGAAGCACTGTCTGCCTTTGAGTTGGTTAAAAAGGAACTAGCTTCAGTCCCTATTTTGGCACATCCGGCTCCTAATGCTCCACTTACTTTATCTGTGGACGCATCAGAGTCTGCAATTGGCGCTGTATTGCAGCACACCGTAGAGGGTGAAGTTAAACCTTTAGCTTTCTTTTCTTGTCAGCTAAAGCCAGCTGAACGCAGATATAGTACCTTTGATCGAGAGTTACTAGCGATCTATCTGTCAGTTCGGCATTTTCAACACCAGCTCGAGGGACGAGAGTTTGTGATTTATACTGATCACAAGCCCCTTACTTTTGCATTATCTTCTAAAACGGATAAACTCTCTCCTCGTGCTTTCCGTCACAAGGACTATATTTCTCAATTTACAAGTGACATTAGGCATGTGCCAGGCAGTGAGAACGTCCCTGCAGATGCTTTCTCTAGACTCCCTGTCAATTCCATTTCCTCTCCTGCTGCAATTGATTTAACTGCTATTTCGCAGGATCAACCACCTTTAGAGGAGTTGGATTTAACTTCGCCTAAGTTTATTAACTGTAAGTTTGACTACCTTCCGCTCCCTACAGCGGAAGGCTCTATTCTTTGTGACGTTTCTACCGGTTCACCTAGACCATTAGTACCTGAGAAACATCAACGATCTGTGTTTGATGCTCTTCATTCACTGTCACATCCAGGTATCTCTGCCACAGTAAAGCTTGTTACTGCTCGGTTCTTCTGGCCCAATATGCGACGATCAATTACCTCTTGGGCACGCTCTTGTTTGAGGTGCCAGAGTGCTAAAGTCCATAGACACGTTCGTGCTCCACTTGGACAATTTTCCTCTCCTGAAGCCCGTTTTCGCCATATCCACCTTGATTTGGTTGGACCATGGCCTGTGAGTCGCGGGTTCTCATACATTTTAACATGTATTGATCGTTTTTCACGCTGGCCGGAAGCTATTCCTACAGCAGACATTTCAGCTGAAACTGTTGCGAGGGCTTTCGTATCTAATTGGATTTCGAGGTATGGTGTACCGTACAGTTTAACCACAGATCGTGGTCGACAATTCGAGTCTGCATTGTTTCGTGAGTTATCACGAATCCTGGGGATGCATCATATACGCACCACAAGTTACCACCCCGCTTCTAATGGGATGGTGGAGCGTTTCCATAGGCAACTTAAGGCCACTTTGCGTGCCTCGCCGAATCCACAGACATGGACTGAATTTCTACCGATCGTCCTGCTTGGATGTCGGACTGCGATTAAAGCAGACCTTGGTTTTTCGTCTGCCGAGCTCTTGTATGGTACCACACTGGCATTGCCTGGTACGATGTTGGTGCCAGACAAGTCACAGTCTCTTAATTTAGAGTCTTATGTTGCTCGATTACGCAGATATTTTTCTGCCCTTCCTCCTATGGACCCTCGACACCAAAATCCTCCTTCTAGTGTGCCATCAGACCTTAATTCTTGGACGCATGTTTTTATTCGTGATGATTCTGTCAAAGGACCTCTTGTTTCTCCTTATAAAGGACCTTTTCGTGTGATTTCTCGCACGCCGAAGGTATTCAAACTTGAAATTAACGGTCGTTCGGAGACCGTCTCCGTAGATCGTCTTAAAAGGGCATATTTTGAGGTGTCCACATCTTTTAATGACCCCACTGCCAGAACCATCGTTGAACCTTCACATGCACCTTTGACAACACCACTATTTACACATGCACCATTATCAACACCAACATCGACAACACCACCTTCGTCGTCGCAGCCTGCCTCGAACAGACCTTATGTTACGAGGTCAGGCAGAACTGTTCACTGGCCGAAAAAAATTTCCAAAACTATTTATATTTGACATTTTCAATTGACTTCCCAGTGACAGTTCAGTACTCATTGAACTTTGCTCATTTTGAGTATTTTTTCTCTTTTTACCTTTAAGGTGAATTTTTTTTTTTTTTGCTGTTTAATGTATTATATTGTGTGCTATTTTTGGTTATCTGGTGTCCACCTTGAGTTTTATGGTCACTACAAGGAATTGTTGTTCGTGCTTAGGCACTGGAGGGGAGCTTTGTAGTCACCCTATACAACAGCGCGCGCGCGCAACGCCCTCTCGCGAATACACGAAGTCCGAAAGAGGGAATTTTGCTGACGTGGCCTTAGCTGACGTGGCCTTGCTGAAATGGCCTTAGCAAGGGAGCGTGAGCCTTAACAAAGAGGCAAGGGAGCGTAAAGCGTTGACCATTAGCGTCCGACAGACAGCGGCAGGCATTTCATAGAAGTAGACGTTTAATTCGCTCTCTCTCCGGTTGATAGCAGCAGTCCTTTGGCCGAAGACTTTTAACCTGAATTGTTGCAGTCAAATCATCTTCTTCCTCCGGACGCCATTTTGGACCCGTTCTGGTCTTGGCGGCTGAACATTGTAAATATTACAATCGATTAACTTTCAGCCTTGCGCGCCCAGAACCAAGGACATCAGATATACCACTGATTTCTCACCGGTATAAACCAATAAAGTATATCTATTTTTTACGTCTGCGTTTTGTGTTTCTTTGACTGGTAGAGTCTGGATATAAAAGCAACGGAAAGTGATTGCACCAACTTGCACCCCAAAAGTGCAAGCGGAGATATTCACATATTCCTTACAGATTTTTCTCAAACGTCCAGAAGAAACATTAGAGATAGTAGATAGTTTCTATTATCTAGCAGACCTATTTATCACTGTAGAAGTATGATCTGGAAGTATAGTTGCTACAATACGAATCGGCTGGAGAAAGTTCAGACAGTTATTACTTCTGTTGGTAACAAAGGTCCTCTCACTCAGAATGAGAGGCAGATTGTACAATACTTACGTACGAACAGCAATGCTGCATAATTGTTCAACTTGAGCCGTCAATGCTGAGACTAGAAAGAAATGAAGCGGATAAATTCCGCTGGATAGTGTGCATGTACGACAAATTACAAATGTGTCGAAAGAAAAATTGAATATGTATGAGTCAATAATCAGATATGGTGTGCAAGAGAGAAGACTCTGTTAGTATGGCCTTCTGATGCGAATGGATGAGACAGCTGTATAAAGAAATGCTGGCAGCTATACGTGGAAGGAACCTGTGGGAGAGGGGGACTTAGGAAGACGTGGGATAAATTAGTGAAGACTGACATCAAGATTTTGAACCTCACGGAGGTGATGAGAAAAGCCGAAATGACTGGTTATATGCTGAGCTTGAGAAGACCTGTCCATCTCAGCAAAAATGAAGTCCAATCAAGCCGCCCGTCACGACTCATCTTCTCCCACCCATCCCTCCATCAATCTTCTAACTACAACACTACTCGCTCAGCTGTTGTAAATGATATCATTTATCCCCCTGCATTTCACATTGTCTCCCTATCATTGTTCCTTATTACCTCCTCCTTGACCCAATCTTATTTCCTTCACTTTCCACCCTACTCCCCCACTCTCCCCAAAAAAACTGATATTCACCATTGACCATGTCGCCACCGTATGCCTTTTTTACTGCATCCAGCTTTATCTCCATCTCTAACCATCTGTCACACTTCTTTCACACTCTCTCGAACTTGCCTACACACACTTTCTGTTCATTTATCCCCATTCTATCTCTTATATTCACCTTGTACCTTGGGGGTGCACCCTGACAACCTCTCTCTCTCTCTCTTTCTTTCTTTCTCTCTCTCTTTCTTTCTCTCTCTCTTTCTCTCTCTCTCTCTCTCCCTTCAGCTAGAAAAGCTATGTATCTCTTCTTCAGCAAGACATTTATTCCTGTCCCTCTTTCATACTCTCACCTCCCCCAATACCATACCCTCATTCTGTTGAGAAGGTCTTGTCTTGCAAGTTACTTTATGGCCTCACTAGTGCCAGTGCTACGAAAACAGCACCTAGTACACACTGTAAAGTGTTTGGCGTTAAGAATGGCATCAAGCTGAAGAAATCACGCCAAAGCAGTCATTGGAGACTGGCGCAGTCGTTGGACTCGCTGGCTACTGGCGAACCAGCTAACCACGTCAGCATAGAAAACAAACGTTAAATGATGATGATGATGATGATGATGATGTTATATGATTTTAACGGTAAAACTCGAAGTAGATAAAGCTATAAATTGCAACGTGTAAATATTGGGTTAAAAACCCTTTGGATATGTGTATGTATGTGTGTAATTTCTTATTTCTTATATGTTTTTATCTGCATCTTTTTCTATAATTTCTTTTCTCCTCTTGTATATTGTATAACGTATTTCGCATTCCTGCACCTCTTTGTATAACTTCCCACCATACATATATTTGTGCGTACTCTGTTTAATGTACATTGTATTTTATTGTGTATCGTTGAGCACTTGTAGTTTATAAAGCAAACATTTTGTTTTTCAGGGGTACTTGCAAGTATATTGCTCAATAAAATAGGATGCCGAAAAACTGTCATCATTGGTTCCATTCTACAAGCTATTGGTTTCATCGGGTCATATATTGTAACGGACACCAAGCTATTGTTTTTGACTCTTAGTGTTATTGCCGGTAAACTATACTTTCTTGTTTTTCAGTTAGTCAATCTTTTCGGTTGTTGACCTGTTTTTGTTAACGAACTTCATTATGTTTTTAGTCCAAGATAAAGTGAAGGGGAAGTAAGTCCTTACTTTTGTTAGACATCCCTGACCGATGATGGTGATATAGCTGTTGTTGCTTGTTGCTCAGTTCTAGCCTTGATCGATCAATGGCCATCAAGCCATAAATTTTTTTAACATTGTCCTATGTACCCTTCTTTTTTGAAGATGGTTGTGTTTGGTTTGATGGAGGTTTGCTTGCTATTTCTTGAAAGATTGCCAAAGTGATGTGGACGCCTCTAATGAGAACCCAATAAGGTTCGAAAATCGATTAAGGTTGTTCATCATGTTTTCATTCTGCGGAGAAATGGTAAAAATTTGCCCTGCTTATAATTATACCGTATGTTACATATTTATTATCTCATACCTTGATACTGTGTTGTCTAAGATCCCCGTTGACAGGCCGCTGGTATTTATAGGGTGTTAAACTCTTTCGGTATGCAAATTAGGGACTCCTTCATAGAGCAACCACTGCATTTGTTGAGTATATAAACAGTTTAGCTGCTCGTTTCTCTGGAGACTGTCAGAATGATGTAGACGCCTCTGATGAGAACCCAGTAAGGTTTGAAAATCGATTAAGGTTGTTTATTTTTTCAGTCTGAAGAGAAATGGCTAAAATATCCCCTGTTTATAATTATACCATATGTTACGTATGTATGTGTGTATATATATATTCTTTCTAAAGACTTTTTTAAAATCAGTCATGAATAGGAAACGTTTTGTTTTCCTACTGTCTGCCTTTTTTTAATTATTCAGTCCTTATGTTTTATAGTATTAATGTTAATAATATTATTCATAATACAAAAGATGATAAAGCAGCGAGCTGGCAGAATCGTTTGCACGCCGAACAAAACGGTTTGTGGCATTTCGTCCGTCTTTACGTTCTAAGTTCAAATTCGACTGAGGCTGACTTTACTTTTCATCCCTTTCGGGGTTTATAAAATAAGTATCAGTTGAACATTGGAGTTGGTGTGATCAACTTACCCAATCCCTGAACTTGCTGGCCTTGTATACCCTCCAGCCTTCATCAGGTGTCTTGGGGAAATTTCGAACCTGTTTTTTTTTTGTTTTTTTTCAACTGTTGTAATGGATCCTCTCACAGGTTAGAAATTTCCTCAAAACACCTGATGAATACTGGAGGGTATATCAGCTGAAAGGTGTTAACAACAAAACAAGACGAGGACAAATATCCGTCAAATGTAAATAATGTAAATAATGTAATATAATTCTCTTTATACGTAATTATTTTTCAGATTTTCGTTTATTATTTACAATCATAGGGTATTTTGAATTTTATATTTCTTTGTAACAAAACTCGTATAGAAGTGAAATGAAGTCGTTGCAACTGAAAGTTTACATTGAGTCCTCATTGGGGCTTTACTACCTCCACTACTCCATAATAAACTCAAACCTCCTTAAGAATACAATGGTTTCTAACCGAGACAGGCAACCACACAGCTGAAGGGGAAAAAAACAGTGGTGCCGAAAAGTGATCACATTATATGCTAATGTTTATTTTATCGATATCCTGGGTGTTTGAGATATAACTAGATTAATAGAATTTCTATAGGATCAAATAAAATGCCGTTGAGAAGGCGCGCGGCTTAGTGCTTAGGGGTATTCGGCTCACGATCGTAAGGTCGTGAGTTCGATTCTTGGTGACACGTTGTGTCCTTGAGCAAAACACTTTATTTCACGTTGCTCCAGTCCACTCAGCTGGCAAAAATTAGTAGTACCTGTATTTCAAAGGGCCAGTCTTGTCACGCAGAATCTCCCTGAGAACTCTGCTATGGGCATGCGTGTTTGTGGAGAACTCAGCCACTTTTACGATGATTTCATGAGCAGGTTGTTCCGTTGATCGGGTCAACAACCGGAGTGCCATTTTTTTTTAGATAAAATTCGGATCTTTACCTTTTGACCGACAGATTAAGAAAATGATTTTTTGTAACGTTTAGTTACAAAAATTTTTTTTTTTTCAAACTTCGTATACTGGTAGAATGTGTCATATAAAATATATTTTACTCTTAGCGTTTTTGAGAAAAGTTTGTTTACGAAGTTATTTCGTGTTAAAGTTCACGTATTTCGGTAATTTCAACCAACTAATGACGTGTATTCAGCTGAATAAAATTACTGCCGTTGTTTGTCAACAACTATCGGCGGTATATATGCCGTTTGTCACTGTTGTTTATGACATCGTTCGTACGTTTGTACTGGTTTTAGCTTTAAGGTTTTAGTGTTTTAGGCTTAGGATTTTAGGGTTTGGGTTTTAGGGTGAGGGGATTTAGGGTTAGGGCTAGGGTTTTAGGGTTAGGGTTAGGGCTTTAGGGTTAGGGTTTTAGAGTTAGGGTTAGGGTTAGGCTTTTGGGGTTAGGGTTAAGGTTTTAAGATTAGAGTTACGGAAAAAATGAAAAACGAAGCACGAACGATTATGGTGGTGCCATGAAGTAAACATGCTTCAGATACACTCGTTTATTCATACAAACGTAACTGAGATAAAATATGTCATAAATAACAGTGACAAACGACATATACACCGCCGATAGTTGTTGACAAACAACGGCAGTAATTTTATTCAGCTGAATACACGTCATTGATTGGTTGAAATTACCGAAATACGAAAACTTTAACACGTAAATAATTTCGTAAACATAAACTTTTCTCAAAAATGCTAAGAGTAAAATATATTTTATATGACACATTCTACCAGTAAACGAAGTTTGAAAGTGTTTAATTACAAAAAATTATTTTCTAAATCTGCCGGTCAAAAGGTAAAGATCCTAAAATTATTTAGTGTAATTAGTTGTGGGCCTTTGTGTTCTGAGTTTAAATCCTGCCAACTTTGTGTTTCATGCTTCCTGAGCCGATAACTTAAAGTCAGGTACAGATATCGATGTAATATCTCAATAAATGTGAATGTAGTTATCATAGAAAATTTCCGACCAAATGTAACTCACCACTACATGCAAAGCATTTAAACTGGCTTTCTTTGGTTCTTGCCATCCACCGCCCTACAGTTGTAAAATATTTAGATAGTACAAAGTTTTAGAATAATCGCAAAAGTATTTTTTCTTGTTTTAGGTACTGGATGCGGTATATGTTATACGACTGCCATGGTTGCTATCAGTTACCATTTTGATCGCTATTTGGGACTAGCATCTGGGATTGCTGTCAGCGCACAAGGAATTGGAACAATTATGATAAATGCAATAGAGAGTACTGTGAATTTCTATGGGTTGCGTAACTTTTTCCTTCTCGTAGCTGGGTATGTCCTTCAAAATTGTGTTTTCGGTGCTCTTTTACGGACGTCTGAGCACGAACGAAATTATAATAAAGAAGTAAAAAATAACAAAACAGTCAATAGCAAAGTAACCTTCGCTTACGAACAGGATGTATTTGACAACGAATTAAAATCAAAGCCTGAGAATTTAACAATCCACTCCAGTGATCTCCAAAACACTTCAAACAAACTGCACCAACATGAAACCCAATATGATTGCAAAGAAATCAACTTACAAATTAAGGATTCTAAACCAGAAAGCGTGGATGAAAATAGCACTGATAAAACTGATAGAAAATTAGACCAACTCTCAGAAAAGCCAAACGAAGAAAAATCTACTGTCAAAATTGAAACGAAAGTCAATTTGGACTCGCGGCACATACAGTCTTCAGGTGCCCAAGAAATGGATGTAACTGGACAACCAAGCAACAAGTTTACTACAGAAAATCGTTTGCAGGAAACAACACAGGTTAGCAACTGCAACGAAAAGGAGACCTGTTTCGAAGAGTACTTGAAACTTGTAAAGGATTTCAGGTTTATGTTATTCGTTCTATACGTGGGATTGTTTGCTTCCGCCGAGAGTATCATTTATATCCTGCTTCCATCTTACTTCATTGAAAAGGGAACGACAAAAGATCAAGTTGCGCAATTGTTCACCTTCGTTGGTATCGCTTCTACACTGACTCGTTTTCTAACCGGTGTAATTCTAAACAAAAACCTTTTATCACTCACTGTCCTATTTTCAGTGCCGTCATTTTTGCTAGCAGTCTGTAGTTTTGTCGTGCCTTTTTTCATCCATATATATTGGGTCCAGCTAATATACGGTCTTCTGTATGGTGTACTAAATTTCACTGTTTATGCACTCATTAATAAGGCATGTATTAAACTTGTCGGTCTAAAAGGAACTTCTTCAGCTATGGGCATCATAATGTTCCTATGGGGTACAGCTGCATTGATTGGATCACCTCTCACAGGTAAATATTTCATTGTATATGTTTTTGGTTAGTCTTATTTGTTATTATTTTTATGATTTAGGCAGAGGTGGAACGGCAGTGCCCATGACCTTGTTTCAGGAAAGGCGTAATTGGTGGGAGAAAGAGTGGAAGTTATCTTCAAACAAGAAACCTAGTCAAAGTACTTACAACGGAACGTTCTCTGTTAAAGGTAACCAAGGACCAGATTGTTTCTACATTCCAAGAATAGGGATGGTCACAAAGAGGGTATGCAGAGGATGCGGGTATTTTGAAAATACCAGACGGAGTGACGGCCGTGCCCTGTATATTTACGGGCGCCCTTTGGCAAGGCATAGCACCCATTCAGCCACCCTGCCAAGGATATGACAAAGTCATGGGACTGCAGCATGGTGGATTGTGAAGAGGCAGCAGAAGAGCTCAACTGAGCTCTTACAAATTAAAAGACCAACGGTCAGAGTCACCAAACCCTATCAAGAGAGTAACTGCAACGCATCCATAGGAGCGGCGTCCATGGTTGTGTAATCAGCTAATGAAAGATTCATTGTAACTCAAGTTTCCAATTCAAATTCATAATAATAGAATTGGATGGCGACTGAGAGTCACAGGAATCTGTGCAAGCAGCGCGACTAGATTACATTAAGAATGATTTCCAGAACTTCAGCAACAGTAGATGCTGCTTATGATGTTGATGATGATGATGCTATAGTTTTTACTGTTGTTGTCCAGTGAAAACACAGGAATACACACTGGACTGAGGAATAAGAAATGAACAGCAGTTTCCATTGAATCTTGTTCAATAACCTGTTGAATGTTATTACGTGGTTGCGTTACTGTTAGCAGATGTGTTACTGGCCAAATTCCAGTGACATACGAAAGTATGCATCATACGGATAGATTACGGCCCGATATTTCATAAAGCTGATATTTCATAAAGTGGAATGAAGGGAAAGATATGTGTGTGTGTTTATACGTATATATGTATATACATGTATATGTTTGTATGAATATGTATATATGTATATACGTATGTATACAAACACATACATACATACATACATACATACATACATACATACATACATATACATATGTACATACAGGAATAGATAGATAGATAGATAGATAGATAAAGTAACCATGAAAAAGCGAAATGATTGTCATCACTTGAAAAAGACAGAGAATATAATCAAACAGAGTCTCTTACACCTGTTTCTAGAATAGCCAGGCATGTGGATCATCATATTGAATAAGGATTCCATAACTTGAGTATTCCATCATCAGAGAGGGAGAAAGCAAAGAAATGTAAATATGAAAGAATATCCCCCAGCCCAGGATATTAATATATTCCAGTTTGTCAAAAATGGGAGAAGGATCAGAATAAAATAGATTGCATTAGGTTGTTCCATGATCAAATGAATAATACAGTGAAAGTTAATGTCAAATAGCAGTGTCAAATGAGAATGTTCGATGATGATCTATGGCAAGGAATCATAAAAGTTATCGGTTCCAGTTTTGAATAGAGAATGATTGTGTTGAATAGGAATATTATACTACAGAGTAGAGGGAAAACAGACGGAATATTCAGCTCATGAAATCCTGACTCAATATGATGATCCACATGCTTGGCTATTCTAGAAACAGCTGTAAGAGACTATGTATGTTTATATTCTCTATCTAAATTAAATGTCTTTTTCACGTGATGCCAATCGTTTTGCTTTTCCATTTTTACTTTAATCTATATATACCTGCTCAAAGAGAAACCATTTCTAGCTGCCTCTGATAGGCATCTCAGCATCACACCTTCTGTTGCAGTTCAAACCGGGGTTTTAGTGATACACCTGAGCACTCATAGTACACACCTGTTACTTGACGTCAGTTGACGAAAACTCATATATTCTGTATCCCGTGCTTTGTTACACAGAGCACTTATAATAGGTGGTAAACAAGGACAAGCAGTTCCTTGGCATCTCACTCAAGGACATACTCATTCCATCTCGGGAGACCTACCTTTTACTACTGCTACATAAAACTAACGACTTAATTAGGAGAATGCGATGGCGAGCTTTTTTCTCTGATAATAGATATAAAGATAGCGGAAAAGACAGCCATAACCTAAAATCCCATTAAAAGCTTCCTCACAACCCACTGCTAAACAGATTCGAATCTGATATTCTAAATTTGATTAATAAAGTCAAATTCTGTTAATTCAAATCTGCCTACAAGAATCAACCACCTAAAATTGTACGACGAATCATGGGATCACCCAAAATGCACATCTTTTCAGATAAGACCGGAAATTTATACTCAATTGCTATTGAGGAATAAAAGAATTTCATACAAAAGGACCCACATAGACCCTAGAAAACTTGCAAAGTCCAGTCTGGATACCAGTGCTATGAATTAGTCCGCAAACTCGAAGTAGAAGACAGAATGGAGTATATACCCCTAAAAGAACCTCGCTTCAATCACAAGGACCATGAAATGGACTTTAATACCAAACCATCAATAAGCCCTACAAAATCTGACCTCTGGCGAATTAGTGAAAATATTGTTAACAAGTTGAGCGTTCACCTACGGTCATGTACAGGTGAGGTAAATTGGTTTCATCTTCTAAAAAAATAACAGCAATTCATCCTTCCTCCAATTCAATATTAACAATTATTATGCCTCAATCTCTCTCATCCTTCTTAACAAAGCCCTTACTCTCGCAAGAAAGCTAATTTGCCCATCTAGAAATTGATATTATACTAACATCTAGAAAGACTCTCATTACTTTCAATAACAAACTTTGATGTGGGACATTTAATAATAATTTCTTTGATTTAACAAAGGGCTCCTCCGACTTAGACCAGGCCCAGGTCACGAAACTCGTTGGACTCGACCTCCTTCATCAACTTCGCATGTACTTTCCAGCTATACACAGTGGTCTAATTCGTGATGATGCTCTCCTTATTGCTACAGGTCTCGCTAAACCAGCCCTTGAGAAAACCAGAAAGGCCTTACATAAGTTATTTGCCAATTTTAACTTAACTATCGCATTTGAGAATACCAATTTCTTCCATGTTACATTAGATTTGAATTCTTCTTTATATTCCCTGTACTGTAAGCCGAATGAATAACTAAAATATATCAATATCCACTCCAATCACCATAGATTTGTTTTTAATAGCGTTATTAAGGGTATTTCTATAAGAATTTCCAATCTGTCCGCAACGGAGGAAATATTCAATAACCACGCCACTTATTATAATTAAGCGCTTGCTGCAAACGGCTTCACCCCCAAGATAAAACAATTGTATAATACTAGGCTTAAGAGCTATGCAGCTCAACTACATCCTAATTCTACGCATCCCAAAACCACGAACACGACATTCCCCACAACAGATAGGATCACTCAACCCATCACCCTGGATCTTAAAAAACAATATACCCAACTATTTGCCACACACCCCAAAAATACTCATACAACTTGCAATCCTATAGATAGAATTGCATCCCTAATATCATAAAGAAAACTAAACTCTGCATCACCACCCCAGATTATCTAATAAAAGCGGGAGACCTTACTTTGATATACCCTGCCTTCTCCTTAAATGTTAAGAGATTACGTGAGCAATTTTTTACCATTATCAAATCTAATTTTCCACCCCACCATAAGTACCATTCTATCTTTAATCAGTCCACCCTTAAGTTATCTTACTCCTCTGCACCTAACATAAAATCCATCATTGTCATACCTAATAACGGCAAGCTTAATAGGCATCGCCAACCAAATACTACTAAGGAGAATAATAAATATAGCAATAATAGCGAACAATAATAATGAAACCACTTCTAATCACCTCTGATAGGCAGTCTCAACAGTTGCAGTTCAAACTAGAATTTTAGTGGTAAAACTAACAGAGCACGCATAGTACATACCAATTACTTTACACCATAATTGTATTATTTACCTATAACTATTATTTATTTGATCGTGGAGCTACCTAAGGCATACATATTTTATTCTGATCCTTCCCCCATTTTTGACAACCTGGAATATACTAATATCCTTGACTGGCGACATTCCCTCATTTTTACATCTCTCTGCCTTTTCCTTCTCTGATGATGGATACTCAGCTTATGGAATCCTTATTCAATGGTTATCTACATGCCCGGCTATTCTAGAAACAGCTGTAAGAGACTATGTATGTTTATATTCTCTATCTAAATTAAATGTCTTTTTTACATGATGCCAATCGTTCTGCTTTTTCATTTTTACTTTAATCTATATCTACCTGCTCAAAGAGAAACCATTTCTAGCTGCCTCTGATAGGCATCTCAGCATCACACCTTCAGTTGCAGTTCAAACTGGGGTTTTAGTGATACACCTGAGTACTCATAGTACACACCTGTTACTTGACGTCAGTTGACGAAAACTTCTTATACATTCTGTCTGTCTGTGTGTGTGTGTGTGTGTAATTTTTGCGGAGGCGCAATGGCCCAGTGGTTAGGGCTGCGGAATCGCCGTTGTAAGAAGGCGATTTCGATTCCCAGACCAGGTGTTGTGAGTGTTTATTGAGCGAAAACACCTAAAGCTCCACGAGGTTCCGGCAGGGGGTTGTGGCGATCCCTGCTGTTCTCTTTCGCCACAACTTTCTCTAACTCTTTCTTCTGTTGGCCTGCTCGCTTAGCCAGCGGAGTGGCATCATCTGAAGGCTAAAACAATGTGAAGCGCATTGTGACCAGCGATGTGTAGCAATATCTAATAGCCTGGTCGATCACAATGATATAATTTTTGCATTTGATTTGCAAGATTCTTGATGTGAATTCGTGTGTTGAAACAAATCTAGTGTCTAGTTAAGGTCATTATGCCAATAAAAATTAAAATAAACACACGCACTGGTTCCATACCATATCACTATTTTAACAACTAACTATTCAATTGATTGTTTTATTTATTGATTGTACAATCAATTCGGGGTTTTTTTCTGTTAGAGTCCTTTCATAGCTATTCGTGATCTCTTCAATGACATGCACTCATTGTAAAAGGTTTGCTTTGAGTCATTCTGAGAACCAGTCTTATGTGTATATACGGATGTGTTTGTATGTAGATGTGTGAGTGTTTATTTATGTGCGTACGTTGTGGTATGCGTGTGTATGGGTGTGGTGTAGCCGGTTGTTTTTTTAATAGATAAGCATCTGTATGTATATTTGCAATGTGTGCATTCTTGTGTGCGTGTGTCTTTCCGTGTATGTGCGTATGTGTACGCGCATGTGCAATCATGTGCGTGTGCTTGTGCAAGTCTGTGCGTGCGATCATGTGTGTGTGTGTGTGTGCGATCATGTGTGTGTGTGTGTGCACGTGGATGTGTATGTGTGGTTGTATGTTCATTTATGTGTGTTTTTGTGTGTACATACGTATGCATGGATGTGTACAGTTGTGCATTGGAATGTCCATAATTACATGTATTTATCGTTATGAATTTCTGTGTATCCTGCTGTCATAAAAATATTGTCCTATATACCTACCTATACCCTCTCATACCCTGCCACCCACACGGCCGCACACACGTACGCACACACTTGTATATATTACGCATGTGTTGCGTAAATAGAGGCAGTAGTGTAATTGTTCTATTATAATGTACACTGTCTATTTAGTATTGGCATTGTCTCACGTATGCATGTCTCGTAACGGTGAGCCTCTTGACTGTTTAGACGAGATTTTGAGATTTCGGTTCTAATTTGATTCAGAATGCCGCTGTGTTGATTTTTGCCATGTTGGTAGAGGATCGACGACTGTTTCTTGTCATTCTCGTCGGTGTTCATTTAGCTTGTAACGGCGTATTGA
The DNA here is from genome assembly GCF_006345805.1 of Octopus sinensis. NCBI lineage: Eukaryota > Metazoa > Mollusca > Cephalopoda > Octopoda > Octopodidae > Octopus > Octopus sinensis. The sequence goes on from NC_043010.1 coordinate 30,900,758, forward strand.
TTAGTAAACAATATTATGAAATGTCGGAGTCAGCAGTTGTAACGATAAAGATTTGCTGTTATAATTGCATGTTGTAAGATGAGAAAGATGAACAATGCATGAAGTTTTAAGAAAGTATTTATTTACCGTTACGTCGTAATACCTTGTCTCGACGGGCAGGTTGATAAATCCAAAAGCATGCGAAAGTTAGAAGCGTTAGAGTGTTTGAGCTTGGGTTCTCTTCATTGTTTAGTAGTAATTGCTGAGACAGATAGAATGATGTTGTAAGAGAACAGAATTAGGGTTAGAAAGAATTGTAGGGTGTTGTCTCAGTTGCTTTCTCCCTCTGACCAAGGTTGATCAGCCAGACCTCGTTGAGTCGTCACCGACTGTGACTAACTGATTTTTGCTTGGGATGCGCTGGCTTATATAACTATCCAGAAGGATAGATATACTATTGAAAACAGTATATTTAGTTGGTGGTCTTGTTATCTCTCTTCTAGCTTTTGGTGAAGTAGAAGAGGTTAGAAAGAGTCAAGTGGTGAAAACATTATTTCGGCCTAGCTAAAGGCATCTGGAAGATGTAAAACTGCTGTCAGAGAAAATCCATTGTTCCATCGAAGGAAAAGCTCTGTAGCAGTGTTAATTTAAATTTGGCTGTGGTGGATCGAATCGACTTTATGCTTGCAAAATCCACTACAAGCTTCTCAGGTAAACTCATGGAAGTCTCCAAAATGTATGCTGTATTCTGGTCCCAACAATCACCTTCCATACATTTTATATGGCAGACTACATTCCTGGTCTTACAGTTAATACAAAAGTTAAACGTTATCATACATACATACACACATACACACATACATACATACATACATACATACATACATACATACATACATACATACATACATACATACATAGAGGAAATCCACTCCATAAATATCAAAACCCGCAAAAGCCTGACAACAGCTAGGAACCTCCACAGAAACAGTGATGTTGACAGGCTCTATCTAAGAAGAAATGAAAGTGGTAGAGGCCTGATATCAGTGCAGACGGCTTTTGAATGCCGTATGATATCACTCAAGCAGCACTTGCTAAACAACAGCAGCAAAAATAAATATATTAATGCAGTGCTGAAAAGTGAAGTAACATTGTACGAGTTGGCTGTGAACTCTTCAAGAAACACTCTCTTCTTTTATAAATTACGAAATGCAGTTTGTGCCCGGACGAAATATTCTAGATACCAGTTATTAAATAGCAGTAAGGAATCAGCCCTAAAATGTACGCACATTCACAGAAAATCATTTGAATATTTCCCTAGATAAGATTTTTAATTCAGTAAATACCACGGAGATTGAAGAAGTTGGGGTTGGTAAATATTAGTACAATACGTAGTTTGCCTATATCCTAGCAGTAATTCTTCTCCAAATAAATAGTACTCTTGGTATGTAAAACATCACATATAAAATAATTTATTTTCTGTTCTATATTCTATAAGATGGTTTCTACATGTAAATTATTTTTGACTTAGTGACCTTTACTTGTACACATCTATCTCTGAATTATTTTCCTTTTTACTCCGATTAAGGCTAGTGGACGAGAAACACAAACCTAATTTGGGATCTGGTATTTACGATTCGAATTTCAAATCTTAGGGCAAACAGAGGTTCATCGTGATGACCGTTTTTAAAGCTGTATCAGGTTTCTAAATGTTCCTCTCTAATTCTTTACACTGAAAAAATACCATCTCCTACCAACTATAACACTAGCTAAATCAACATATTTTTAGTTCGCTTCAAGCCACAGCAGTGTGCAACACCCTGAATAAAGCTGCATGGACTCTGCGATGAAAGTAGCTCAGACAGTATTTTTTAACACTAGTGCTTTAGCAAAATCCTCAGGCTGTGCCCACGTGGAATAACAAGCTAAAAACTGGACGATGAGATGAGAGAAAAAATGAGAAAAGGGGAGAAGGAAATAGATGTAAAAGGTAGAAGGTTGAAAAACCGGAAAGCGAAGAAGAAAACAAAGAAGCAAAAGGGAAGAATTAGTTAGGTCCCCTTTGACTGTAAATTCATAAGGCTGCAAGCATAGTGGCCCAAAGTCTGCGTTACAGCTGTTCAATCCAGAGACAGTGATATTTTCCAATTTGCCAACAGGAATTTATCCATATATTTACAACTGTTGATAATTTCAGATCTAGAATTCAGCAGTGTGGTAGAGCTCTTAGACCTGAAAAGGGCTTGTGTTCTTTCAGTGACACATAGCTAACTTTTTTTTGGTCCGTTGACATATGGTGTGGATTTTTCAACTATTTTCTACTTTATTGTATGTATGTATGTATGTATGTATGTATGTATGTATGTATGTATGTATATGCACCACACATTTATAG
>NC_043010.1:30905631-30915631 GCF_006345805.1 Octopus sinensis
ATTCTCCACCTGTACACACAATCCTACAGATTTTTCCATAGATCTAAGGGTAAAAAGCCAACGCTTCTGATTATCACTAAAATCTGACTTAGACATTTTACTTATCCAACACTTCCACATACATAACCGTTTTTACCGTTATTAAGTGAACAGCATTAAACCTCTCCTTGGGACCATAGTTCCTCTGCAAGCCTCATTAACAATGTATCTTCATTACCGCTACGGACACTCATTTTTAATTTTAATCTTCATTTTAATTTTAAGCATTAACTTAATTTTAATTTAATTTTTTATTTATTTTTACTTATTATTTTATTTTACTTTTATAACATTATGTCTTAACCTTAGTTTTTTTTTTTTATTCCGCAAATCTTAAATCTTTTCTTTACTAGTTGTCATCTATTTCTAGCATTTCTTAGTGGCTAGATAACCCTACGTATCCACACACCCCACCGAGTAAAATTTGACCACCCGCTATAGATTTCTCTATTATCTTTCTTATGTCCACTTTATTACCTAAAATCCCGCTCCCATTGATACCCTCCCCTGTACTTATGGCATCTGCCTTATTTTTCCATTATCTGTCGGTTTTTACATTTGCCCCACCCCTTTAATTTCTTTGGATGGAAATGCCAGTTTACTAACTCATTGCACTCCCTCTAATTTCTCTAGACAAAAATACCCCTCAATATACTACTTAATATATACCTACTATATACCTATTTAGTATATACCTACTATAATGCCCTTATTTATTTATCTACCTATTTCTTTACTACCCACAAGGGGCTAAACACAGGACAAACAAGGACAGACAAACGGATTAAGTCGCTTATATCGACCCCAGTGTGTAACTGGTGCTTATTTAATCGACTCCGAAAGGATGAAAGGCAAAGTCGACCTCGACGGAATTTGAACTCAGAACATAACAGCAGATGAAATACCGCTAAGCATTTCGCCCAACGTGCTAACGATTCTGCCAGCTCGCCGCCTTATTTATTTATCTACCTATCTTTCTCATACTAGAATGTATTATTTATTTTTCTCCCTTCTCTCTGGACTGAATACCCCACGATATATCGAACAGTATATACCTAATAAAATGTTCTTACCTATTTATCTTTCCTCCCACCAGAATGTATCATTTATTCCTCCTCTTAGTTTTCGCAAAACTTTGGAACTGCTAGACTGAATGCCGCTCTATATACTAAATAGTATATATATATCTCATACAAACCTCTTACCTATCTATCTTTTCTCTCATCAGAATGTAGTTTTATTCCTCCTCTCAGTGTTTGAATAACTTTGGAATAGGAACTGCTAGCAGTTCCCTCAATATGTAGTACTTCATAACCATTCTTTCTTTCCTCTCACTATGTTGTATTACCTAACCATCCTTTCTGATTTTGAATTTACCTAAAGAAAACCCGATCTAACGTGCCTGTGTGTGTTATTCGTTATATTAATGAAAAATATTTTTCTTCCTTCCTCTTGCTTTAGAGAAAGTAGTCTTGTGGACTGGGTCCAGTGATTCCAGTACTGCAGTTATTGGTAAGCTAAGTTGATTTGTTATTTCAATTCTTCTGTTTGTCTATTTCTATTTTTAAATTTTTCTGTCACTCACATACCATTCTCATTGTTCGTTTGTCTTTTTCCTTTATAACATGATTTGTAAATATTTCATTATCACTCAATGAATTCATCATTGATATCCCATATGTCTTTTAAATCAGACAAATGAAATACATGTGTGTGTGTGTGTGTGTGTTTCTGTGCGTACGTGCATGTGCTATGCTGTGTGATGGAGGCTAATGATACGATCATGAAGGAGAGTGACACTACGTCGCGGGAAAATGTTAGTCTTTACATAATAAATTTGCTATTCCAATTTTACAGTCGATTTATGTAGATGCAGACCATCACATATCTACAAAACCCTAGTGAATATTGATATTTAAGGTGAAATATATTTGAGAAAACAAAATAAAATTTGTTGGGAGTCAATCGTAGGAAAATTGTCTTTAAATTATCTTTTTTCTCTATTTCTTTCACTTTAGATTGTGTATTATTCTAAGCTTATATTATTCCCTTGTCATTAGCCAGTGCCCATCCATTTCCCACTTTCATATTATTCAAAATATTTTGCTATTACTCAGAGTCAAAATGCTTATTAGTATCTGGACATTATTGAAAGGTTAGCAATATTCCTAGAAATCGATCTATTGTTATACAATATCTAGCCATTGTCCTTTTTCCAAATATTGCGAAGCATTTCCAGATTACCTGATATCTAACTATATCTATGCAAAACTCAGATATTCATACTTAGTTATCATCTCAGCTATTTACCCAACCCCTAAATACTAAATATTACTTCTAAGTGACTTATTACTCCGCGCAGTTATTTTTTCAAATATCACTCCTAAAAACATCTTGAGAAATCATTTATTATCCAGACCTGATATAGAGGGCTGCCAAACCAAATGAAGATCACTATCAAACTCTTGTATGAACGTCTAATAATATTATCCAATTGCTATTTGTTGTCAGTCATTTTCAAACAGATGGTATTTATATTTCTATTAATTTTACCGTAATGTATTGTACAGATAAATATCATTGCCTGTTTAAACACCCAGAATGCTATAATACTTTGTGTCTGCCATATCCGTATGTTTAAGTACTTCCTTTCTATTAATCCCTGTGCATCGACAGCTTTACATGTTCATACACATGCGGTCACACACGCACACACACACACATGTATATACACACGTGTCATGTACATATGGGTAAATGTGTACAATGGTAAAATCCTTTCCATGATTATAAATTGCACTGGATCCAAGCGTTTATCCCACTTTGTGCAAAAGGTCCCTACTAAACGTCGCTAACAATCCAAACTTATTTCAGTTTGCCATCATACGTATTGTATAGTGAAACTGTACCCCCCTCCCAGTAAAAAGTGGTAGTAGCCAGCCATTAGCCGGTCGACAGAGAGAAGGTTAGAAGGTCGAGGGTACGCGTAGACTGTGTTGATAGTCGTGTCTATGCTGACATAGTAATTATACTGTGATACTGAGTGGACGTTATGTCGATCCAACCTTTCGAGGATAATAACACTGTACGACTGGGGGTCGTACAGTGCCAGATAGAACCATTCTATCGACTTTGGAATATAATAATAATATCTGTCAGAGCAACAGCTGTCGTCAAAAGACAGATACAAAATGGATTTTCAAATAGGAAATGCTTTACATGTCTATTTAACGAGTACAACTTTGCAATTCCTATTAGTAAATGAAAAACGTGTAATGGTGAATAAATAATACCAATAAATTCCATTTTCCCGTTTTGTTGTATAATAATTCCGAAAATAGTATTTCTATAATTCTCAATTTTAATTACTGTGACCGCATATTGGATTGTAATAATGGAATAAGCAGATGAGCTTCAAGAAGAAACGTTTGGGATTACCTAAACTACCAATACATATAGTGAGAATTTACAAACACACATACACACACGCACACACACACACACACACACACACACACACACACACATATATATATATATATATATTATATATATATATATATATATATATATAAGCATACATATAGCTACATATACAGCGGTTGGACAAAATAATGGAAACACATCATCGCATCATAATTATGAAATATCTATAAAACCGTCAAAAGCTTCTTTATTTTTATGTTTTTTTTAAATTTATTATTAGTGTTGGTTAACATGTTTTGCTAAAATTGCTGTTTCTTTTCAGATATCATTAGAGAAAGGTAATTAAAATTCATTAAATTGACAGGTCTATCGGACTTTCAAAGAGGTCAAATTGTTGGTGCTCGTATGGCAGGCGCTAGCGTAACGAAAACAGCCGAAATGTTTGGTATATCAAGAAGTACTAATTCGAAAGTAATGACAGCCTTTGAGAAAGAGGGAATAGCCTCCTCGTCAAAACAAAACTCCGGAAGAAAACAAAAACTTTCAGATAGGGACCGTCGGACTCTTACACGAATTATTAGAAAGGATCATAAAAGTACAGCTCCCAAAATTAATGCAGAGCTGAATGATCACTAAGAGAACCCAGTTTCCACAAAAACTGTTCGCCGGGAGCTGCACAAAGCTTGATTTCACGGGAGGGCTGCAATCAGAAAACCACTACTTTCAAAAACAAACGTTGCAAAGCGTTTAGAGTGGAGTAAAAACCTACAGAATTGTTCCCTAGAGCAGTGGAAGAATGTTATTTTCTTGGACGAGTCATCCTTTACCTTATTTCCGACCGCCGGTCGCGTGTACGAGACAGCCAAAATAAGCATTTGACCTAGATTGCCTTCTTCCAACTGTTAAACATGGTGGAGGATTTGTGATGATCTGGGGGCTAATTCTTTATTGCCCATTGGGGCCCAAACATAGAGGGGAACAATACAAATACACAATGGGGTCGCGAATGTTTATTACGTTAAAATGACTATATTATAAAAAGTTATGACATAAAACGGATGGAGACACAAAACAATGGGACAATCCAATGGAGTCGGAGCCGGGTTCAGCTTCTACCCCGCAAGCCCCGGTGTACCACTGAAGCCTTGCCTTACTTCTATGGCTTATAATCAAGAGGAGTCACTCGTTCTCAACTCCCGCGCCACATCCTTCCATCGTTTTCCATATATATCACGCGACAGACACCTCTTCTCCAGTCTTATTTTCCTTTTAAGATGGAAAATTTTAAAAAAACCTCACTAGAGCGAGACCGGAGATGAAGATGCCTGTCGCTACTCCTTTCATTCTCGTCTTCCAGACCACCTCTTTTGCTATAGCAACCACAGCGAGAAAACAAATATTTCCTTCTCGATTAAAAGAAGGTACAACAATCTTAATGATTGACTCAGAGGTCCTCCTGGACATGACAGCAGCTGTTCGACTTAAAACTTAGGTTCCGATATTTTCGGACACTGCACAATCGCGTGCAGAATGGTTTTGTCGTTCTACTCGCACCTTGGGCATGTGGGCAGGCAAGAAGCACCATGCCTTGCAAGTTTATCGAGAAACGGCAAAGCCCCTCGGTAACATTTCCAGGCCAGAGACTTTTGGAAATTATCCAAAGGCCCCGGCCCGAATGTCTTTCGGAACAGGCTAGCGAGTTGAGTATCGTCGAGACCCAGAGTCTCCCCCAGCACGTCGTCGCACTTGCCCTCTACCAACCCTCTGTGAAAGAACGAGGTGGAACCCCCGCCGCTGGCATTTACTGTGTGAGAGAGGAGCACGAGTGCCTGACGGCACTTGGCTTACTATTCACCCATCCATGGTCTTCGCGTGATCCACGGTTCCAGTTCACGGAAGCTAGTAAACCTGGGAAGCATCAGTTTAACGAACGGCGACCACACCTGTACACTATACAGGTAGAGCCACATTATAAGTCATTATGTGTGCAGATTGTAATGTCGTAGTTTTACCGTGTTGTGTGTCTGTCTGAGTGTTTGATGGGGGATTCTAGGTGGGTCTTTTTTTTTTGCAGTGGTGTGTGCTGTGTGGGTATGATATTTTCAGGAGATGTCCGCATTTTGTCTATTTGCTGTGTATGAGACTTTTTTTTTCTTGTGTACCCTTTTGCGGTGTAACATTTCTTTCCTTTTTTCTAGATACTAGTCTGTAGTCTTCCTCGGTTCTTTTCAGGTCGTTTTGCTCCGTTTCAGTTGCACCTTGGATCCTCTCTGCCACCTTCTCCACGCTTTCGGGCTCGGTCAGGATCTCGACATCATTCTTTGGTTCTTGTTCCTTTTGGTGGCACATCAATAAAGATGTGCCCCTTCTGGCCGCAGCCATAGCAAGTTGGAGGTCTCCTCTCCACTGTAATTGCCAATTTAATTTCTTCTGATAACTCGATCACTTCCGGAATTCGGTTCAAGTTAGTCTGTGTGGCCTGGAACACCAATTCCAGGCCATAACCCCACCAATTTAATTGCTGCGACCGCGTTGCTTGTGCAATTGTTTGGTTTTCTTTTGATCCCGAAAGTATGGCTGCTGCAATCCACACTGCTTCTATCTCTGGCGGGATCCTGCCAACCCTTACTCTTGCGACTCGTTTCCCCAGGCAGGTGGCACTCTTCCCTGCCATTTCTACAGTAACAAATCTCACTTCCTCTGTACCGTACTTCTTACCACGGCTGTCGTAGATGACTTCTTTCATTGGTTCGAGACATTTATCAATGATCTCCTCCGGAGCCACATCAATCTTCTTTCGGGGTGGACATAAGGTCCTATACGTTAGTGTTTTCATTCTCAAGTCTTTAGTTAACTTCCCCGGGGACGTCACCTTCACTTTCGACCCCTCCCTTTCTGTATAATGGTAACATTCACTTACGTTAATATTGAGGATCTTGATTGTACTCATTTTCAACTGTGGTACTGTCTTGTTCTGTTTACGAGCCACCGACGCGTAGCTTCCTGCTCATTCCTTCTCGTCGTCCATCTTCGGCATCCTACTTTCCATCTCGAACGAGAGAATGTACAATAAAAAACACAAGCTTGCTGAACAAGCTGTTTGCTTTTGAAAAAACGCAACAAATTAACGATAATAGTAACAATTTTAAGTAGTTCGACGTACCTTCAGCAAATTAAACCACTCAATGATTATTTTCTCAAAAGTGAGGTGGGGAGTGACAGGCTGGTAAATTTGGGGGCCTTTTATACCCAATGAGTCAACGTTTCGCATGTGCATCATGCTTTTCATAAAGATGCGTTCGTGAGCATTACCATTTTCACAAAAATTGAGCAAGTTTGAACCCTACATGCAATCCTTGTGCTTTCAATAGAGAGTGTTGTTAGTCAGTGACATCTTCCTGATGTCAAATTACCTAGAAACGAGATAAAATCCATATAATCTCAATATTGTGTGTGATAAATATTCTTTTACAGTGCAACGTTTCTTTTGTAGTTCAATATATATACACCAATATATATACACAGCATTTAAATTTGAGCTTCTATTTATTAATTTCGTGTTCTGATAGTACAATAGTCGGACGAGGTTGTATAGTGTGCCGTGTAATATCGTGCAATCTTTGGGGCTCAAAATACAGCGTGCTTGCTCCCTGAGAAAAAGCGAAAAAGAACGATGGGAAAATTGGAAGTAAGAAAAACTGGAGTCGAAAAACACGTGAAAAGAGATAGGAGTTATCTCCCATTGGTCCTTTAGAATGATAATTAATAATGGTTGATGTGGTTAATTCGACGGAGAAAATGCGTGTAACTGTAAGCCTAATCTGGAATGAAACTGGTCAAAATGCTTGCTTTTAGTGAAAATCTCAGATCTAAAATTTAGTAAGTCGATGGAATTCTTAGATTAACAAAGTATATCAGTTCTTTTGGTTATACAAAGCCTGCACTTCATTGAGCTATTAACGTATGGTGTAGATCGTTCTACAATCCTGTGCTTGATGCTGTGGGGTATTATTGCCTTCAGATCCTCCATATGGTGAGCTAACTTAGCTTAGGGTTTTTTTCTTGTCTAGGTGTCGGAACCATCTACGTGTTTGGCATATCTTTTCTTAAAGCCACCTTCACATAGATCAATAAATTTCTTTTGAGCTTCGTTATTTTATAAAACTGAGATGATCTCAGCTTCGTAAACGACTGAGCAAACCAGATATGCCTGATCTAGTAGGCAAGTGTCTACTGAATTCTAGGTAAGTTTTTACAACCGAACTGGAGAACACCAGCCTCACCGGACTCGGAATACAGTCTAACAAGCCTTAACAGTTTCCCATCGAATAAACCAAACTGATCATTGTTAATTCGCATTCTAACTGATCAACGAGAAACAACTCCTATCTCCCTTCCCTCCTTTTTATATTTCTCGTTTCCTTTTTCATTTACTGTTTTTATCGTTCTTTCTTGTTTTTTCCCGGAGAGCAGTCATGTTGTGTTTTGAGCCTGAAACACTGCACGATAGGACACAGCACGCCATTCAATCTTGTTCGAATACTGAACTATCAGTGCATGAATATAATAGCAGTTCATATTTAAATCCTATGTATATCAAAGGATATTTATCTCTCACAGGATGGTGTATTTTTGTGGATCCCACCAATACTGGAACATTACACAATATATATATATATATATATATATATATATATATATATATATATATATATATATATATATATGCACACATACACACAGACGCACACACGCACGCGTGCACACACACACACATACATATGCGTATATATGTATGTCTGTGTGTATATATATACACATATATGCATATACATATATATATGTATATATATATGTGTATATATATATATATAATATATATATATATATATATATATATATATATATATACATACATATATATGCATTTGCATATTTATTATGAATCCTCTAATCCTTAAAGAATATAAAATTTACATTGTATATCGTGTACTTATTCTTTCGTCAGTTAAATTTGTGTGTGCGAGTACCTGTGAGTGTGTTTCTGTATGTATGTTATGCATGTATGTACATATTACTGGTTGTATATAAATGCACATGTTGGGCATTGTCTGTGAACTCGCGAGAGACGAATTGTGGACTGGAATCTTTGCTGCAGATTAGTTATCAGAAAAGGGAACTCTGGCCAGACGGGAAAGAGACCCGGGCTTAAATAGTGGACCGCTCCTTCCTTGATGTTGTGGATGTTTAATACATTATAAACAACACTTCCAAAACATCCTCATTTGTGGTTATTTTTATGTAAAGCTTGACAAAAGCTATACATGCGTATTTATTCAGGAGTGTGAATACTACATATAATTTAATTTTTCATTTTAGGTACATTCTACTTGCTGGCCTCAATTGTGGTTATTCCGGCGACATACAGATCCTGATTCTCCATTATCTCCAAAGAAACATACATACCTGTGACATACCTGTGATTTGCTCAAAATAAAACGTAAAAAGAAATATTCTATAACAGTGATTCATCTCATTAAATTACAATTTGATTATTCATATTTAACAAAGTCTCAATTTATGTCATAAATTAGTTTTCTTTGTCACTATCATTAAGCGGTGAGCCATCAGAATGATTACAACGCCGGACAAAATGTTTATCGGCATTTCTTCCGGCTCTTTACGTTCTGGGTTCAAACACTGCCGAGGTTGACTTTACCTTCCATCCTTTCAGGTTTCATGAAATAAAAAACGGTTACACATTGGAATTCATGTTATCAACTTAACCCATTCCCCCTAACAACTGCTGGCCTTGTACCAAAACTTGAAGCCATAATTATCATTATTACGGTGGCGAGCTGGCAGAATCGTTAGCACGCCGGGCAAAATGCTTAGTGGCATTTCGCCCATCCCTACATTCTGAATTCAAATTCCGCTGTGGTCGACTTTACCTTTCACTGTTTTGTGAAACACTGGGTTTGATTTAATCGTCTAGACCCCTTCTGCACAAATTTCAGGCCTTGTGCCTTTAGTAAAAAGAATTATCATTGTTATTGTTGAGAGCGAAAAAAAAATAAAGTCTTTTATTTTACATGTTTGTTTTATTTGTTTTCACTCACTGGTAACTGCATGTCTTCTTCCTTGTCTAGTGAACACGTCCACCAGAATTTTTAACAGGTTTTTAAATATTTTGCAAACATGAACATAATTTGGATTACAAATTTAATAAATATAAACAACATAAAAACAGTTTGACATAAAAAGACAAATACTTATACTATGCAAAAAATGGTGTTTTAACAAACAACCAATCAAGGCGGCATCAAAGGCAGCCAATCTTTTAATAATGTTACCGACGTAAAAGTTATTTTAAATATGAGTCAACTTCCTGAAAAACAATTACATATGATATCAAATAAACCATATACCATCTGCCTCCTTGACTAAGAATTTTATAGGAGAAAGGGACAGGAGAGAAGTTACATCTGTCTGCTTTTCAAAGAGGAAGGACTTCAGCGTGCCTTCAACGGAACTA
>NC_043010.1:30920631-31090631 GCF_006345805.1 Octopus sinensis
AGTATCGGTATTATTATTACTCTTATTACTGTTAATATTATTATTAGTCGTTCTGTGGTTACTGATTCCATCCATGTTTTGATAGTTACTATTGTTGCGTTTATTGTTGTTAGTATTGTTATAATTGTTATTGGTATTCATGTTGGTATTATTATTTTTATTTTTATCTTTCCTGGCTAGTTTAATGTTGTTATTATTAATCTTAGCTATTAAAGTGGACATATTTGGGAGGGTTGAGTAAGAAATTCTAACTGTTTTCTTAGAAATAATTCTATGATATCTATGAGAGATTGAGAAATTTTTTTCTAGAATTACTTTGAATTTGCTCTGTATATCCGATTGAATCGCACAGTTGAAAGGAATATTCAGCCATAATATATCTTTTTTATTTTTATTTCTATTAAATTTCCTTGAATTAGAATCAGAGTTCGTAGAATTATTATTATTCATCTTATCAAAGTCATTGTACTTACTACTATTATTTGTGTGCATCTTTGATTTATCTAATTCCATTTTATCCGAGTTACCTATGCTTTGGTTTTTACTTCTATTTGAATTATTGGGCTTGTACGCTAGATTTGCGGTTACCGTGAATCTATTTCTACTTCTATTTCGGGCCTGGTCTATATTGCTGCTTATGTGATTACTGATAACTTCTTTATTAGGAATATGTAAGTTCCCCTTATCAATGAATGTAATCTTTTGGTTGTATCCTGCCTTAGTTAACGCCGTATTATAATGCTCAGAATGAGAGTTAAATATATCCTTATTTGATGATAATTTTGAAATTCTTAATATATAAATATATATACACATATATATATGTATGTATGTATATATATGTATATATATATGTATGTATATATATATATAAATTGAGATAGGGGTTGTAAATGCAACCCTCCATGGGATAACATATATCCAATATACTGCTAGTGAAGTACCCAACAAAGTTAATACATAAATGTTAATGATTGCGATGCAATCAATTCATTTACTGTATTATATGGGCAAAGGTAAAATGATTTACCACAAATTACTAATACAGGATAAGAAAATGGAGAAATACATCTAAAGCAAATATCAATTACCAGATAATACTCAATCACATACTTTATTAAACCACCACATAAGAGACTGTAGGGTTAAATATAAAAAGCAGAACAAATCAGTGTACATAAAGGAATGTACATAAAAAAGTGTACATAAAAGAGTAATGTTGTATAATAAGTAGAATACATATAAAAGAGAATATAAATATAAGTATAGATTACATCTTACAGCTGTTTCGGCCATATATGTATATATATATATTATGTATAAATAAATATATATATATTATATATATATATATATAATATATATATATATATATATATATATATATATATATATATATATATATATATATATATATATATATATATATACGTTTAAATATTTGTTGTGCAAGATTTTTTTATGTGAAGTCGTGTGTTGAAACAGATATTGTTATTATATATATATAATTTGGGATATTTACAATAGAAAAGCAACTCCTATTTTAGGATAACCTCATGGTACGGTTATACGCAGAGAAAATTACATCAAATAAAATATTTTAAATAACATACAATAAAATTAGTTAAATAAATATATCTTACCCGTTGTTAATCTGTTGGGTAAGACGGTAGTACAAGTAATCGCTGCACGTGTTTATGCGCTAGTGGGTGTGTGTATTAAGGTTATACTTAATACATAAATCCACCAGTGCATTCTCAAGCAATGTATGTTATTGTTATGTACGGGTAAAAGTTTAAATATCATATTAGAATAAAAATTACAAATATATTTTTAAAATACTAAATATCTAAAGTACAATTAAGATATATATTGAAAATGCTCTACCTAAGGAAATTATTAACGAGTAAATTAAAAACATATCAAATATTATATTTCTAAATAAATATTATAGAAATTAATAATTTGGTGTAAAATATACCCCTGTCAATACTGGTATAATAAAACATATTTTTATGTCAAATGTTATTTAATAAAGAGACTTAGTAATTTTAATATTTCTATTATATATATATATATATATATATATATATATATATATATATATATAAATACACATATATACATTTATATATACATATATATATATATATATATATAAATGTATATATGTGTATTTATATATATATATATATATATAATATATATATATATATATATATATAATAGAAATATTAAAATTACTAAGTAATCAAACTGCCAATCAAACTCCCAACCCATGCGTTCCCGTCGCGAAATTGATTACGCAGAACTGGGTTGGGTGTGAAACCAAAACTCAATAAACGAGATTTATGTGTATTTTCAAAATCATGTTATTTTGCGGTCAAATTCGAGTTTTTCGCTTTTTTCTACCTCCTTTTTTGTCCGACTAATGGCATGGGCACAGTCCCGCTAATTTTCCATGATTATGCCTTTCCGAAGTCCAATGAATATTAATTACTCTCATAAAAAGCTCCAACTAGCTCATAAGCAACAAAACTGGCCCGGGCTGAAATGTGATAAGAAATTTAGCTCTTGATTTAGTGGGAAATTTTTACTGCGACCTGGCAACGAACAAAAGGCACTAGCACTAGACCCGGCAACGCCGGGTCATAGTACTTGTAATAATAATAATAATAATAATAATAATAATAATAATAATAATAATAATAATAATAAAGATAATAAAACACTTTCAATGCAGTGAAAATTAGAGCACCACGACAAACCACAGTACATATCCAAGGCCCACAGCTGTGCTCGGTAGTGTAGTGAAAGCACGTGATAAAAATAAGACTACGCAATAAAAATTTAAATAATAATAATAATAATAATAATAATAATAATAATAATAATAATAATAATAATAAAAATTAAAATAATAACCATCGATCCTGTTGTCTCCATATGCAGTCTACTTGCGCCTAGGGGGTATCTCAACAGGCATGATAGAGCAGCACAGTATATTCACTGGGTAATTTGCAAAAACTTGGACCTACCCATGATAAAAACTGCTGGGAACACAAACCACCTCCAGTGCATGAAAATGACCACATCTCACTCCTCTGGAACTTCACCGTTCAAACTGACAGAAAGAAAAATGCGAATAGGCCAGACATTATATTTAAAGACTTCAGACAAAAATCATCCCTCCTCATCGATATGACTGTCCCAATCTGTCAAAACGTACTACAAAGCAAAAGTCAAACATATAACAACAACAACGACAACAACAACAACAACAACAACAACAACAACAACAAATGCCCTGACGCAATACCAAGTAGTGGTTCTCATGGCTTTTGATCTTAACTAATTAGAAGTGTTATCATGTATATGTTTTGTCTTGGCAAATATTCTGCCCAATACCACAATTTAGCTTATCAGTTGTTTGAACTTAACCAGTTGAGTATGTCCCTTAGTGGCTGCTGATATGAGCATCTCTAATCACGAGCAAATGTAGTGGTAGAGCGTCACAACAATGTGTTGAGAAGGATGTTTTGAGGTTTTAATAATTCGCCTCTAGAAACATGGGTGTTTCATTCATCATCCTTAAACTTTATTCAGAGACTTTTTGAGTAGGATGGACTACTCGACCTAAAGAAAATTCTAACTGGACTCCACCTGTAAGGTTATGCGCTGTTTATCTTGATATGCGATCGCTGTGTTGCGCACATCTAATACAATACATCAGGTCGCACACCGACGTATCTGAAAACAATTTCAAAACAAACAACCACCCACAACACATAAAAGTAGTACATACCACACAAAACATACACAGATTAATGCAATCTCTCTACTCTAATGCAGTAGGGAGATTTTAAAAATATTTGTCTAAAAAACTGTATAAAAATCTCGAGACTTTCGAAACAGTAAGTGACTCTCTTTCTCTCTCTTCCACTTTCTGTTTTCGCTTTGACACGTGAGTAGAACTCATGTCTGGAAACCTTGTGACATACTTAGATTGTTGAAAAATAATTCGATGATAGGGCCCTTCCAATGGATCCTTATATCTACTACATATTACTAATATTTTGTTTAAACAACCCAAGGGAAATAACCAACACTATTGTAGCGGAGCGATTAATATTTGATTCTCACGGCCAGCCGACCTAATTCTGCATTTCACTACTCACAGTTTTGAACTGCTAAACATTATTGTTGCACTTCCTTAATTTGAATCTTAAACCTTAAAGACTTCATTCATACATAATTTTTTGAATGCCCATTACTCTAATGATTCTGCATTTTTACTGTTATACTTTTTCCATGAAAATAGATAAATTTTTTATTCCACAACGTATTTGTAGTGGCTTCATGCAGGCATAACGTGGATTCGATCCTCGATTGCTAAATTTCACATAATATTTCAACAGCGCTTTTCTCACGGTAAAACAAGACTGTCTGCAAATGTGCACGCGCATTCAACTGTCAAGGGTAAAATTATCTCCGTCCAATCAAAAATAGCTGGCAGTCTATTGGCGTATCTAGCTGTACGCACGCACCGCGTACAAATTTCTATGTTTTAGCGATTTTGAATGGATATGTCCATAACTTATGGGCATAAGGGGTCAGTTTATCGATTTTTTTAATGGCTTTCTGGGGTGACTGGGGAAATGAAAAGATCTTCACGACAACCCTCAGACAGTTTTGAAAGCCCATAGAAAATGCGAGCCTTTTACGTGAAAAGTTGTGGATTTGTATAAAAGACACACAGACACACATACACAGACATTTTGCCGTTTATGGATATAGAGATTATTATTATTATTATTATTATTATTATTATTATTATTATTATTATTATTATTATCCTATATTTGCAGCTCGGTGTGACCTTAAAAATCTGGCATCGCCAGTTGGCATCATTAGGCAGTGGCCGGCATAATAGAATAGGAGCTATTATATGCATATTCAAAACATTTCCTGTAAATGAACTTAAAGTATATATATAACGGGAAAGTTTACGAAAATAAACAAAAGATGAAGGCAGGTGGAGTATAAACAAACAAATGTATTAGTATAGCGCTCAGGAATAGAAATAGAAAAAGTATTTTACGTTTTGCATGTTTATTAGTTTTATCAAAGTTTATTTTATCTGTATTACAAGTGTTCAGTACCCTGTTCTTATTAATATTCTTAATTTCATTAGGATATTTTGCCGTTGTAAATCTATTTCTACTATCATTTCTGGCTTGATCCCTATTGTTGTCTACGTTACTAATTGTATGTTTCTTAATTTTATCTAAAATTGTCTTATCAGGGCTATCTATGTTATGGTCTATGCAGTTATCCTTGTTCTTATTATCATTTCGATTAGATGTTGTATTAAATCTACCTATACGTATCTTTTCGGTTTGATCGTTTTTGTTGTTTACGTGGTTATTGTTATTTAAATTATTTAAATTGTTATGAGTTTGTAAGTTTTCTATATCAATAAATGTAATTTTTTGGTTATATCCTGCTCTAGATAATGCCTCATTATAATGCTCCGAGTGTGAGTTAAATATATCAAAATTAGACGATAATTTGGATATTCTCATGAAAATATTTCTAATTAAGGAATTAATTATATTTGGGGGATGATTAGATAATTTACTTACGTAACTAGTGATTTCACCTTCTTTTTGGTTATATCCTGCTCTAGATAACGCCTCATTATAAGGCTCCGAGTGTGAGTTAAATATATCAAAATTAGACGATAATTTGGATATTCTCATGGAAATATTTCTAATTAAGGAATTAATTATATTTGGGGGATGATTAGATAATTTACTTACGTAACTAGTGATTTCACCTTCTTTTCTAAATGGGTAATGTAGTTTAGAGTTAAGGTCTAATGTAATATCTAGAAAATTAGCTATTTTAATGCCTGGTTCATAGGTTATGCTAAGGTTGAAATCTTTAAAGAACTTATTAATTTTCTTTTTGATTCTTTCTATGTGTGATTTATTATTACTATGGACAACAAACAAAGCAGTATCTCTATATAAACCACCTTGCAATTCAGGGATCTCATTTTTTATGCATTTCAGTAGATATGCTCCAACTAAGTTGGTCACCTCAGCCGAATCACTTGAGCCCATAGGAATATCGAAATGATAATTGTAATAACATTACTGAAAGTAATAATAGCTACAATGGTAATAATGAATGTCATATAATAAGTATAACCAATAGCTATAGAATTGCTAATAATAATAACACAAATAGGAATAATTATGTTAATAATACGAATAATACCAGGAATGTAAGTACAGTAAATGAGGACAGCAATGTTATCTGCAATAACACTACACATTTAGAAACCAATACCGACAACAATACTAACAGCATCAACAATATTAATAATGAAAGTAGGGTTATAGAACCAAATGATAGTGTAGGAATACCGATAAATGATAATACTACTTTAGATAATAACATTAACTACAATAATGATAACATTATTTTAGATAACAGCATCAACAATATTAATAATGAAAGTAGGGTTATAGAACCAAATGAAAATGTAAGAATACCAATAAATGATAATACTACTTTAGATAATAATATTAACTACAATAATGATAACATTATTTTAGATAGCAGCAATAACCAAAATCATGAAAAATATACCCGCACTGTTTCGAGCAACAGTAGTATGAGACTTCTATTCTCAAATTATTCTACTTCAAATTATAATTCCCCTAGATGTAACTGCAGAATTAAATCAAAATGCCCGGCGCCTGGTTTATGCGGGTTAAATAACATAATCTACAAATGCTTCATAACCACAGATAATAATAAATTCACTTATGTAGGATGTACCATAAATTTTAAGAAAATAATTACTAACCATCTATCCTCCTTCAGATTACGTCATAAAGCTGATAGCACCACTCTTTCTAGTAAAATTTGGGAACTAAAAAACAATAATATCAAGTATAACCTTAATTGGGAATTAGTTAGAAGAGCGATACCCTATAAAAATAGCAGAGTAGGTTGTCAACTTTGCTCCATGGAAACATTTGAAATACTAATGTATAGAAAAAATAATGAAATTTTATTGAACAGCAGGATTGAACTGGAAAATTCTTGTATCCACGCTCGAACTAGGACTCTTAAATATTTTAAATGATGTTTTAATTGATAACAGTATATATTAAAATCACTTTGTATAAAATCACTTTGAATTAAACTTTACTCCTACATATTATATTATATATTTAATTATACAGCTACGATCTAATTAGCTATGATTATATTCTCTCTCTAACTGTACTAGGTGATACTTATTGATTTAAGTTATTTGATTTAATTCTTCATTCTATTAGACTATGTAGATAATTTAAATTTTTCTCTCTATTTTTTTCTCTCTATTTCTTAGTTTATTTCATTTTAACCTACTTATAGGAAATTAGTTAGTTAAACTTCTTAGTTTCTTTTACACTAATAACTAATTCTGCTAATCCCAAACCTATAATATAATATAATATAATATAATATAATATAATTGTATGGTTTCATTAGAAAATAACTCCATTTTCTTTTATTTTCTTCTGACCTCTCATTGTATCCCCATAACCTGACAATCTATTAATAGTAACATTAATAAATAAAGAAATAAATTAAATGACCTCAGTTCGAATTTTGCACCAAATAAGCTAAGATGTTTTCTTATAGTAACAACTTGTGACCCTCCCTTTTAGCTTCCCGTTCCCTCTTTATATAGCAATTAATAGCAGTAACTGGTCAAATTCAACTTTCTTCCTTAGCTCTGTGATTCTTGTAAATTTCAATAACAGCCTGTTCCTCTACACTAAAAGGCTGTCACTACGCTTCTTACTCGGATTATAATACAGCAGTTCTCAGAAATTTCGCACGATTGTATCCAAAATTTCTTCACATAGCTTGATTAACAATTTACTATGAACTATATATGGACAAGCACATATTCTGTAAGTTCAATACCTCTCATCGGATCTCCAGGAATCAAACTTTCTTCAATACAGTTAAACTCACACCCTTATTTTTATCTTCACTCTCTGGAAAACTAGGATGTTTTGAAAAAACTTTTTAATAACCTGATATATGACTGTGTAATACTAATTGAACTCTTAGAAACCAATATGTTATCTAAATTCTCATTTTTATAGAATTTTCCATGATGTTTCATAAGTGTAACATTATCCCCTTTGATGTTTGGGAATCTCTGATGTTTTTTCGGCTGATGAGTACGAACCACCTATATTTACTACAATTTTTGTAGCTTTATTAAAGATGTCCTCGTACGAAACAATTGTACCGATATATTGATCCATTCTTGTTGCTTTTTTCCTATATATATATATTATATATATATATATATACTAGCTGGTGTAGCCGATAATTCCCGGGGGTAAAAATGTTCTATTCGAACGCCTTATTACTTTGATGTAAGAGGTGTATTTTCCGTCACGAAAACGTACAAAAAGCTGTCAGTTGGAAGAGGGAGAGATTGTTGGACGTTGGCGAAAGAGCTTTTCAGGGGTTGGTGAAAAAGATTGTCGAAGGTTGTCGCGAGAGGTTTTCGGAGGTTGGCGAGAGAGATTGTTATAAGTTGGCAAGAGAGGTTGTCTGAGGGAGAGGCATCTTTGTTCCAAAATTTCAGTCTTGCAGGGCTTCGTGATACACAATGTTTTTGGTTTTGCCGTTAAATTTTACGGATTTCCAACTCTACAGCGTCCGACATAGAGCTGTCCGTGAGAAAAAGCAGCTCTTGCAAGATTAAGGCCTACCACTTCCAATGTCTGACCCTGTGCTTTGTTGATGCTCATTG
Source organism: Octopus sinensis (assembly GCF_006345805.1). NCBI lineage: Eukaryota > Metazoa > Mollusca > Cephalopoda > Octopoda > Octopodidae > Octopus > Octopus sinensis. Next base: position 30,929,474 of record NC_043010.1, read on the forward strand.
CAAAGCTTAATCTCAATGGGAATTGTAGCTTTTTGAAATCAATTTGTGTGTCGGAAGGAATCAGAGGAATCTTTGGAATGAAAACATCTTCACCACTTACTTTCTATAGGTGGTATGACTTATTTCCATTGAGTGTTTAAAAAAAATAGTTATATAAGAGAGATATGAAGCCACAAACACACACCGTTTTTCCACATATGTAGTATATATATATATATATATATATATATAATTTTAATCCAAAAGGGAAACAAAAAAACAACAACAACAGGAACAATTACAGTATTATTATTAATAGGCGCTCAGGAGATGGAAGCAGGGAGGTATGACGTTTCGAGCGGAGCTCTTCGTCGGAAACATAAAGAAGGAAGAGAGAGGAAAGAAAGATCCCAGAGCGGGCAACAGGGAAAGAGAAAAAAGACGACTGGTGTTTACGAGTTGCACATGGTGAAAGGCGGATGTTGACGATAACAAGAGCAAAGTGGGTTTTTAAAGGCAAAAGAGTGGAGACAAGGTTGGTAACCCAACAGATGTGTGTGTATGTGTGAGTGTGTGCATGTGCGTGTGTGTATGTGTGTGTGTGAGGCGAGATGAAAAAACAAAAAAATAATATATATATATATATACACACATACACTCACACATAAATTTATATACTTATACACATTCATGCACACGCACACATACGTGTGTGTACCTGTGCTTATATCAATTACAGGATCAAGTTTTTACTTTTCTGCATTTTATGAGAAACACGCATGTATGCGTGATTTATGCTATAACTTATGACACGGATATATTATGCGGCGAAATGTTTTAGTACATAGAAGATTTTTTCCAGTCTGATTCCTCGCATATATAGATGTTTCTTTGTCTACTTGCTTATTTTTTCAAAACCAATATTTTGCACAGTCGTTGAAAACAGATCTTGTAGAAACCTCAACGAGAACAGTCCAATATTTTTGTTAGTAGAAACACAGAGACACTCACGCATGCATGCACACAGACACACAAACACACACACACACACACACACACACACACACATGTATATATATATTAGGCTGAGTAAAAAGTAAGCAACGTTCTGAAACATGAAATTCATCACAATATATTTCAACAATGCGGAAATTTTATTCATCAAAGTAAGTACCATTACAATCAACATACATTTGCCAACGAGTTACAGGTTTGTTTATTCTGGTAACATAAAAATTTGGAGTTCTGGAGCTGATAAACTCTTTGAACACACTTTCAGCATCGGTTTGATTTTTGAACTCCTTCTCTCGCAGGAAACCATCAAGGTGTTTGAAAATGTCGTAGTCGGTAGGAGAAAGGTCTGGGGAATAAGGAGTGGGGAAGGACCTTGTAGCCAAGTTCCCTCAACTTTTGGAGCGTCGTTAGTGAAACGTGCATCGAACTTGTCATGAAGAATGATTGGACCTCTTCTTTTGACCAGTCTGGGACAGAGGAGTAGCGGCTTTTCATTTTGCCAATTTCATGGCAATATGTTTCTGCAGTAATGGTTTTTCCGAGTTTTAAGAATTTATAGTGGATGAGTCCGACAGTGCACCACCAAACAGTCACCATAACCTTCTTTTTGAAGAGCTCGGGTTTAGGAAAGGTTTTCGGTGCTTCATTTTGGTCCAAAGACTGAAAAGAACGTTTTTTATTATTGTACAGAATCCACTTTGCATCGCCAGTTACTATACGGTCGAGAAATGGATCGGTCTGGTTACGGAGAAGAAGCAACGAGCACATTTCATATCTGCGCATTTCCTGATCTTCATTCAAATCCTGTGGTACCCATTTGGGTGAGCTTTTTAAATTGTTTTGGAGAGAAACAACTAGTCAGTTGGATATGCGAGCCTCACAAATATCGCTTCGGATCCGCAGTGGATTCTTTCTGCCTCCACCCATCGTCATACCAATGTATAGTACTGGCTCCGGTAAATTTTGATCCCTTCACCCGCACGATTTTCACTAAGAAAAAAAAACTCGGATTTTTTGCGTGGAATCAAGTACCCTGACCTCCTAATGTGCTGCAAACTCCTTATTTTTGTTCGGAAAAAAAGTGGGGAGCAGAGTGTAGTGGGTGCTTTTCAAGTGTGACTGGCACGGGAGTCAGTCAGATGGCACTGGCATCGATCACGCTCGAGTGGTACTTTTTACGTGCCACCGGCACTAGCGCAGCCGATGCCAGTACCGGCGGCATGTAAAAGTACCATTCGAGCATATTAGGAGGTCAGGGTTCTTGATTCCATACAAAAAATCCGAGTTCTTTTTTCTTAGTGAAAATCGTGTGGGTGAAAAGATCAATAGGGGTAGAGGTGAAATTTCTGAGAATTCCACCTCACCCCACTCGTTTTACGGACCCAAAAAAGGGTTATTTAGCATATTAGGAGGTCACCGGAATTTATTCAACGAAAAAAAAAAAGACTTTCCAATGATTCTGAGTTATGGGAGGGGGGGGCGGTTTTCCCCTCGCCTTTTTTCCAAACAAAAATAAGGAGTTTGCAGCATATTAGGAAGTCAGGGTACTTGATTCCACGCCAAAAAATCTGAGGTTTTTTTTCTAGTGAAAATCGTGCTGGTGAAAGAATCAAATAATACCCTGGCCCCTTCCACGCGCATGCTGCTCTCCAAAGAATCGGAATGCGTGGCCTAGACGCCACAGGCTTCTCTTACCAGCTCGAGTCAGCAGGGCTAGGCTGAAGGGATGAGGTCGACTTTGCCTTTCATCCTTTCGGGGTCGATTAAATAAGTACCAGTTACGCACTGGGGTCGATATAATCGACTTAATCCGTTTGTCTGTCCTTGTTTGTCCCCTCTGTGTTTACCCCCATGTGGGTAGTAAAGGAATAGGTATAAGGCCAGATGACATAACAGTTTTCCTGTTCCGCAGTAGTAAGCCTTTCACCTGGGATGACACATGCTGCGGTACCTTTTCCAGCGGCAACTTCGTGTGTTCGGGCGCCAGTCCAGGCTTCGCTGCTGGTCAAGCCGAGAAGGGCAAACAGTTAAAGTATCAACCGCTCTCTCACAGATTTGTGATCGAGCCTGTGACCATGAAAACATCCAGCGTTCTTGGGCCCCGGACTACATCCCTGCGCACTGCTGTCGAGGCCGAGGTGGCAATCAGCAAGTGTGAATCCTGTGAGTTAGAGTAGCTGTTCCAGCACGTATCCCTCGCCATCCTCCAGAACAACGCCTTTTCCATTTAGTCCACTGGACCATGAGATAGATCGACTTGTCCTTTTTAGTTACAGCTGTTGTACCTTACTGGTACGTACACCCTTCTTAATAATAAAAAGTTAGTTATTTTACGTCAATTATCCTTCCTCCTCCCTCTTCTAAATAAAATAGGGCACGATTTAGGGTGACTTTGTTGTACCTGCGACGCTCAATCTACCTGACGATTAAAATTTTTAATGGAAACTATAATTTCTGGTTTGGGTTTATTTTTTTTTTTTTTTTACATAAACTTGGATAAAGCTTCCCTCCACCAAACAAACAAATAAATAAATAAACGACTTATTTCACATCATAAGGTATCCAAAGACTGGCTTATATTTGTTCCTGTGGGATCTAGAAATTATGTTACAAGCTGCCGTTCAAACTGAAAAGATCCATCTATTTAATTGACTTATATCCTTCCCTGTGTTACTTAAGTTACAAATGACGTAATTTTTTTCTTAATGATGGACTCGAAACATTATATTAGAAGGGGAAAGAATTCGTCGATCACCGTTACCAAGGATCTGTGGGACACAAAATGGTTGAAGATGACAGTTGGGTATTTGTTTTCTTTACTACTTTTATGTTCTAACTTTTGTTTTCTTTACTATCTCCCTAAGACTCTTTAGTTTTTGTGTATAACTGATGACCAATTTTTTTTAATTGCTTAATGTCAATTTCTTCTCGCTCTCTTCAAGAGTATATGTCTTTCTACGAAGATGGTGATTAATTTCGTCGCTACACGGAAATTCTTTATTGATGCAAATCCTTCTAGTGAAAAACAAAATGGCTTTATATATATATATATATATATATATATATATAGTTGTGTGTGGGGTAACGTCCGCCCTTCTCCCTGCCACCCTCCGGAGCTGTATAAAAAAAATAAAGGGTAATGGGTGCTAACCTTCCCTCTTTGACTAAATACTATAATACGTGTGTGTGTGTGTGTGTATAAAAATGGGGTAACACTAGAGATGAACAGACACGTACGAAGCCAACAACGAATCCTCTAATTGTTGTTTGACATGCTAGAAATAGCAGCCTAGTTCCATGCCATCAGATCCTACCGACTTCAAAAAATGTGCGAATACACATTGGATAATGTAAACATAGAAATAATATATCTGAAAAAATAAGCTGAATTTCCTAGTCAGGATCATCTTTAATCATAGATGTACTAGATCAGAGCTGACTTTGGGCTAAACGTGAACAACAGACGCTGACATACTTGTTCTGAATTATGCTGAGATGAAATTCGAACAACCTGTAACGGTATGACATAACGATATTGCACAATAGCTGAGACGAATATGTTTATTCTATTTGCGAATATATATTTGTCTTGCTTTAAAACAACGATTCTTAACCTTTGGTCCACAAAAATACTACTGGGGATCGGCGAACTGCGTTCAAAAGTTTGAAATACTGCTTTGTAAAATTATTCAGTTGCATTGAGAAATGAAATTGGGAATATGGTTTGGTTATTAGTTAATAAAATCAATTTATTAAGTAGTGAGCACTTTCAAAAACTTGTGATATATAGGAACATTAGCATTCTTTCGGTATTGGTCTACAGTGTGTCATTGTGTAAGGAAACGACGTCATTCACCTTCGTTTTCAGTCTAACCTCGTTATCTATGTAATGAGGGAAGGTTGTATGGGTGAAAGATGTAATGTGCCAGTATCAAAGGATTGCCAGAAAATTAATTTAAGCAAATGGAGTCGTTGGTGGGGAAAAGATTGGGAAGCAATTGGCATATGTATGTAACAACATTGGGCAAAATTAGTCTTATTTATGCTTAAATTTAGCTGAACAAAACTTCCAGTCAATGAAAAAGTTTTTAATCCAGTATAGTGTATCATTTAATAGTTTTACCCTGTTCATGTTTGTGTGTGTGTGTGTGTGTCCATCCATCTAGCATGGCTTGGATGATTTTCCAGGAGCTGGCAACCCAGAGGGCTGTGCCAAGCTCTAGTATCAGCTTTGGCATTATTTCTATGATTGGATGCCCTTCCTAATGCCAACCACTTTACAGAATGTACTAGATGCTTTTTATATAGCACCAATAGGGTCACCAAATAGCTTGCATGACAGTAAGAACCCCTCGACTGAGAGGGGGAATGGTATTGAGGGAGGTGACTTTGTGCGATGATGAGAAATTAAAATAAGATACAAGGATAGAAACAAGTGTCTTGCTGTAGAGGAGAAACTTGGCTACCCCAGTCTAAAAGAGAGAAAGAAGATGGTGATGATATGCTAGAGAATCCTTGAGATACAACAAGAATATGAGTGGTATAGAGGATTGGACAGGGTGAGTGAGCAGGAAGTTCATGAGAGTGCAAGAAGAGGGGCAAAGGGGAAAGTAGTGAATAGTGAATATGAGTATATAGGGGAGCAGCAGGACAGCAATGATACAGTTAGCAGTGGGTGAGGGACAGGAAACAAAGATGACCCAGCAACACTGGGCTTCAGGGGCAAGATGGGGAGAGACAAGCATAGTGCTTAAGGAGATGTAGTTTGGTTCAATGACAACATAGTGCTTAATTAGATGAGTTTGGTTCAATGGCAGTGGGGAGAGTGAATTAATGTAACGTGGGTGGAGAATACATAATACAAACCACTTCCAGAAATCAGTTTTGTTGAGCTAGGCAAGTCTTCTCAAGAACCTCATTGCCAGACATCTTGGTCCGTTGTCATCTCCTCCATAAGGCTCAACAGTCTGAGATCAGTCCTCACTACTTCATCCCATGTCTTTCTGGGCATCCCCCTGCCTTCTGCAGATAATATCTGCTTTAAGCAATCAGCACTTCTTTATGCAGCTGTTCTCATTCATGTGCATCACATTTCCAAACTATCATGGTCTTCCCTCTAGCATGCTACATCTGATTCTTCTTAGCATGTTAGCACTTTGTTGTACATGCATGCTGATGTTGTACATCATTGGAGAATACTATTTATATATATATATATATGAAGGTAGGCTGGTGGGTTTTCATCTAAGGGACTATAAGTCAGAAAAAATATGCCAATAGAGCAGATATATTAATCTCTAAGCTAATATATAGCTTTTAAGCAAATGAACTTGAATGGGAAGATCTGCAAACAGATCTCTCACTTATTTTGGAGAATTTGTTGCAATTGCTTCCTCCAGAGTCATATCCCAATCATATTCATCACAAAAAATCATGTAAAAAGAATCACCGAAAACAATCGTAGTAATGAAAACATAGGAATCCAAAATTTCAGGATTGCAGGTCTGGATCCAGCCCGGAATGTTTTTAATTTACCCACAGAGTTAGCCTTTAGATTATAAAAATTGTTATTGTACAAAAAAAATGTTTCACAAAAAGTTGTAAAAAAATCACTGAAAACAATCACAGTAATGAAAACATGGGAATCCAAAATTTTGGGATTGTGGGTCCAGATTCAGCACAGAATATTTTTAATTTACTCACTGAGTCAGCCTGATTCCAAAATGGCATGATATGTTGGGCTATGGCTTCTAGGAATAAAATTGAAAAAGTGTGACACACTGACATACAGAATATAAAGTTGGACAAAATGCCACTAAGCATTTTGTCTAGCATGTTAACAATGATAAAAAGGGAAAGAAGAGGAAGAGAAGCTAGATAGAGAGGAGAACCAAGTGACAAAGTATAAACCAGGATTTAATATTTTAAGAGAGTGTGAAGATATATAACAAGAAATATTCATTTAAACCTATTGGTTCCATGGTTCCAAGCTTGAATATAATTCCTTGAGTGTGTGTATCTATAGTAATGTGGAGATGACAAATACTGATAAAAGGTTAATGAAGAGGCCCATTGTGTCAAAGTGAATGATGGTAGGTTGACCTGGTATGCATGGTAGAATACTCTGAATAGAATAAATGCTCTGTGGTATTCAGATATGTTACTTCATATTCTTTAATGAAAATCATACATCATCAAACTTGTCTTTCATTAAAGAATGCCACAGTGCTGAAATATGCAGATGACATCAAGCTGTACCTCGAAATAAAGAGGTCAGATCCTGTACACTATAGATCTCTATTGAAAGCAGACCTGGACACAATGCAGCAGTGGATCATGGACTGGCAACTCAAGCTGGCTGTGGACAAATGTACCACCATGCATTTTGGGAGGAGAAACCCAGCGTCCACTTACTCCCTCCACAACACTAATCTCAAAAAGTGTTCGTGTGAACGTGACCTGGGTGTTATTGTCGACAGCGATTTGCGTTGGACAAAACACATCACTAAAATTGCCAAGAAGGCTAAGCTGGCAGAATTGTTAGTGCATTGGACAAAATGCTGAGCAGCATTTCTTCCTACTCTTTATATTCCAAGTCTAATCACAGCAAAGATCAAGTTTACCTTTCATCCCTCTGGCCAAACAAAATTGTTAACATGCTAGACAAAATGCTTAGTGGCATTTTGTCCAACTTTATATTCTGAGTTCAAATTCCACTGAGGTTGAATTTGCTCTTCATTCTTTTGGGGTTGATAACATTAGTATCAGCTGAATACTGGAGTCAATGTAATTGACTATCTCCTTCCCCAACAAAAAATTTCAGGCCTTGTATCTAGTGTGAAAAGGATTATTATTATTATTATTATTATTACTACTACTACTACTAAGGCATTAAGGCGGCAGCTGGAAGAATCTTTAGCATGCCAGGCAAAATGGTTAGTGGTATTTTGTCCATCTTCACGTTACGAGTTTAAATTCTGCCTTTCATCCTTTCAGGGTTGATAAAATAAGTACCAGCTGAGTACTGGGGTCGATGTAATTGACTACCTTGTCCCCCAAATTTCCGGCTTTGAGCCTATAGTAGAAACTATTATTATTATTAAGGCAGTGAACTCACTGAATCATTAGCACATCAGACAAAATGTTTAGTGGCATTTCTTTCAGCACTTCACATTTTGAGTTCAAATCCTACCAAGGTTACCTTTGCCTTTCATCTCTCCAGAGTTGTTAAAATGAAGTACCAGTCAAGTACTGAGGTCAATGTAACTGATTAACCCCCTCCCCTCAAAATTGCTGGTTTTGTGCCAGAATCAGCTATAAAATTACCACTTAAGAACTGAGTCAATGTAATTGACTGTACCTTCTCTCCAAAATCTATGACTTGGTTTTCATATTAGAAATCACTGGCCCTCTACCTATGTAAGAAATTATTAAAATGCTCACAAAAAAATTCCTCATCTTATGCCTATATTGTACCTTGTTTTAATAGCACTTTGATGGCCTTCTCTGGCTCAGTGAAGAGTTGAAATGTGAAAAACCAATAACAATAGTGATGAGTTTTTATATTAGAGCCAAATGTGCTTGCTTTGGATGGTTTGCCTGGCAAGCTCTATGGCTACATTCCACACTTGTTCACTCCTCTCTTGACACATATCTATTGCAACAGACAACTGACAAGGAGTATTTCCGTTTGAGTTAGCCAGATATCCATAGCACTACTGAAGAAAGATATGGATAAGAGAGACATTATTGATAATGTCTGTACTCTCTTAACACAATTTTTTTGCCAACATGCTTGAGAAGAGAGTGGGTCATGCAGACAATGTGCAGTTCCCAGCAGATTAGTTTTCACATCAGTGAAAACATCATAGAGAGTGTTGAATAATAAACCCGGCTTCATAGCCTTTGGTAGTGTCAACCATCTTTACTTGCCAGTTACTTTTAATGACTCTGCTTTCAGAGTCTATATCACTTCAAAGTACAACAGTTTATGGTCAGGGATCAGATTAAATGGCTAGTGGGAACTGTTCTAAGTTATATTTTTGGTTTCTCTGTTATGTCCTCTCATTGCTTCAGTATACTTTTGTTTATTAAATTATTGCAGGAGCAATAATAATTTAAAGTAGACATGGGAAAGGGTTCAGTATGTCATGGTTAACACTGTGCAGGTATGTGCCGAGGCTGCAGTATCTACTGAAATTCCTGTTTGGTGAGGTGTTGAGGTCACTGTTTGTAAGGCATGTTTCCTGTAGCTTGTCTCTTTGATGAAGCTGCAGTCCTGCATTGAATAAATTCAAAGATAAGGCACTTAACATGTAGAATGTTGTCAAGACTGGCACACTCATCTCCTAGTTGAGCATTGTGGCCAGTACTATGTCAACCGTTGCATTCTATTGCAGGTGTGGGTTAGTGGTGAACAAGATTGACAGGTGTTTGAGGAGGACTTGGGTATCAATAAGGATCAACTGAAGAGCCTATTCTGAAGAACTTTCTTTCTGGAGATTAATAACAACTACCAGAAATCCTTGACCTGGCATTGCCTGTTTGTGACAAATTTTCCAATTTGTGATAGCAGATATAGAAATGAGCTGGGCCTTTCCAAGATACATGCAGAGTGATGAAACCATTCTATATGAATTCATTCAATGCCTGAGAGGTGCTGACCTGTGGATCTTTGTTGAATAGTTGAATAGCTGTTGTTGCTTGTAGGACAGGTCTGGAAAACTTCTGAAACCATCATACTGTGCTGATTTTCTTTGGCTGGGAAGAGCCAACAGTTTTCCTTTGTCTGAAAGCTTTGGCAAAAGAGGTTTTATGGTAATCACGCCTAAAAGATCTGAAAACAAGTGTGTTACTCTTCATCAACTTTTTCAGGTTCCAGTTAGAGAAGAAGATCAGCAGGGAGAGGGAAGTGCTGCCCTCCAGTAAATTTATCAAAGGTTTAGTAAATTATGGCATATACTTGTTGACCAAGGAATGACAGCTGGAAGAGGGGCTTATTTCTAATAGTTAGAGAAATCCAGAATTTGTGGGGTTCATTGATTGGCCCTAGCTGACTCTATTGGCATTATATAATGCCATGAACTGGGTAAACATTCTTTTTCACTTTTTACTTTTTCTTTCTTCATCTATATTCATTTAATTTGAATATAAATAACCCCACCCATTTTTTATAACCTGTCTGTGTAATATTCCCTTACTAATGTCTTTTTGGCAAATAAAAGAAATCATCATTATCATTGTTATTGTTGTTGTTATACTATAGCTCTTGATTGATAGAAACAATGGAATACCAAATTAAATCAGATACATGCATATACATAGATACATCTACATACATACACACATACATAGATACATATACACACATGTACATAGATACACACACTTACATACATGCATGTATGCATACATACATACATACATACACACATACACACACACACACACACATACAAACAAACAAACACTTATACAGTTGTTAACTTATTATATACAGGCATATATAGTGTGCTAATGATGCATAACAGGACCAGTTGCAAGGTGATTGTTGAAAGAATTAACTGTAAATTGCCCTTCATAAGTGTTCACACCTCCAACCAAAGTGAAACTAACAGGGACCATTCAGGGGCAGCAAAATTAAGCTATGCTCCCCAACCAGATGAAATCTCAGACCCACAGAGGAATCCCTGCTCGTCCAAAGACTAGTGTGACTGAGAGTAGTAAAACAGCAAACCACTCCAAGTCTAATGTTGGCAGAGTCCATTCAGCACCAGTGTGTGAAGCGCGTTCAATGTTAAGAGGAGATAATAATGACAAACCACCAATACAAACATCAACTGTGGCAAAATTCAACAAGCCATCTGCCAGACTCAACCCAAAAACTATTGATCCAGTAAGTAAAGACATTTTCCTTTGTTTTATGTAAAAAATTTTACAGATATTCTGATGTGAGTAAATCTTTTTGTGATCAATGGTTGTTTAGATGGGAAATTTCATATATTGCATTGAAATATCATTATGATTCAAAAGCAATTCTGTTATTAAGGAAATTTCTACATAAATGCTTGCTCTTTTAGAAATAGCAGCTAAATGGTGCTGGAGTGGCTGTGTGGTAAGTAACTTGCTCACCAACCACATGGGTACGGGTTCAGTCCCACTGCATGGCACCTTGGGCAAGTGTCTTCTACTATAGCCTCGGACCGACCAAAGCCTTGTGAGTGGATTTGGTAGACGGAAAATGAAAGAAGCCCGTCGTATATATGTGTATATATGTATATATATGTGTGCATGTATGTTTGTGTGTCTGTTTGTCACCCTAGCATTGCTTGACAACTGATGCTGGTGTGTTTATGTCCCCGTCACTTAGCGGTTCGGCAAAAGTGACTCGGCTTACAAAGAATAAGTCCTGGAGTCGAGTTGCTCGATTAAAGGCGGTGCTCCAGCATGGCCTCAGTCAAATGACTGAAACAAGTAAAAGAGTAAAATGTCCTTCATGTTGCACCCTAATATTTTGAAGAAGGGAAAAAAAGGAAAGGGACATGGAATAATGTAATTTTACATACTCTATGCCTTTTATAAACACAGGATGGTCATGGCTTGAATGTCTTTCATTATATGTCACTTCAATCAAGACTAGTCTTGGGTTGAATAACAACAACCTTTGTGTTTATAAGGCTATAAAGGTTCTGATTCTTAAAAAAAGGACATTATTCAATCTTGTCCTAGATTTTACCTAAAATGACTAAAGGATCATACTGGAACATCCTCTTTCATATGACTGCTTAGCAAGTTTGGTCTTGAGCACAATATCAAAATACCTCACTAATTGTCCACTAACATTCCTTAATAGCCAACCTTAATCCAAATGATTATTAGGTCCATTTACATGTTCATTATTTACTAATGTACTAACCTCAACATTACTTTAACATAGCTACATGTTTAACTACAATCTTATCATTTGTTTATATCATAGGGAACATAGTTCTTTCACACTCTAACCAAAATCACTGTTATAGAATATAAGCATTAAATTGGTAAACTGACTTGTTTGATGAAAGGCTGTACCTTAATTACACAACCTAAGATATAGATGGTGGAGGCACGTGGCTTAGTGGTTAGGGTGTCAGCATCCTGATCGTAAGATTGTGGTTTTGATTCCTGGACCAGGCAACACATATTCTTGAGCAAAATACTTCATTACACGTTGCTCCAGTCCACTTAGCTGGTACAAATGAGTAACGCTGCGATGGACTGGCATCCTGTCCAGCTGGGGAACACATGCGCCATTGAAAATGGGAAACCGGGCCCATGAACCTGGCTAGGCTTTAAAAGGGTGCATTTATTATTTTTAAGATATGGATGCATAGTGTATTATCATTCAACACCCACTTTTTCCATGCTTTTATGGGTCAGATGTAGTTTGTGGAGACAGGTTTTCCACATCTGGATGCCTTTCCTTTCACCAACCTCCACCTGTTTCCAAGCAAGGTAATATTTCACCATGTTTTCCATGTGGATCTTTGTTGAATAGCTGTTGTTGCTTGTAGGACAGATATAGCAAACATCTGAAGTCATCATTCATTTTCTTTGGCTGGGAAGAACAGGCAGTTTTCCTTTGCCTCACAGCTTTGGTAAAAGAGATTGTGGTGGTAATCATGCCTAAAACCTCTGAAAACAAGCATGCGACTCTTCATCCAACCTTGCTTGTTTGATAACACTTTTCTACAATCATCACATGATGTCAAGACAAGAGTACACATGGCTATAGTAGAAGATATTTACCCAGGGCATGGTGCGATTAGATTAAAATCAAAACCACATAGATTTGATGTGAAATTCTTAAACACTCACTTTTTACCTCATCTTTTACAAAAGTATATGTATGAAGACATTGCTTTTTTTTAAAAGCTAGTTCTCTTCGTTTAATCATGTCGGATTTTTGACTGCTTATAATAAATACTAGGACATTTATATAAATTTTTAGAATAATAATTATCACAATTTTCACAGCTTTCTCTGCCAACACTGACTTCTCTTCTATACACAGTTCAATACATCTACCAAGAATCAATCACTTTTTTCTACAGTCTACATTAATGGTGGCATTCCCTGTTGGTAAGTTATACTCCCTTTCTTTGTATGTTCTTTTTAAAAAATGGACTATAAATAAGTCTGGGAGTGAAAGAACTTTTGACTTTTGAGACTTTTAAGTGTAACCTTCTTGCTGAAGTCTGAATTTGACATTAAAATATATATTTTTGTTGATCATTTAGTATTGTATTTATTCTAATAGTCTTAAATTCTTTCAAAAGTCATTGAAAGGTCAATTTACATTTTTATTTTTTTATGTTTTATCTTTCTCCTGTTTAAGTCAGACTGCAGCCATGTTGGGACACTACCTTGAGCTACGCAGCTGAATGAATGAATTCCAGTGCTTACTCTTTTTAACCCTAGTACTTATTCTGTTGTTCTCTTTTAGCCAAACCATTACGTTACAAAGACATAAACAAACCAACAATAATTGTCAAGTAGTGGAGAGAATAAACACAAACACATACAATTATTCATTCACGAGGCATTGGTTGGCCCAGATGTATCATAGAAGTTACTTACTCAATGTGATGTCCCATGAGATTGAACCCAAAACTACATGGTTGCAAAAAGAGCTTCTTTTCACAATAAATATAATTACAATTTTTTGTATATTTAATAAAATTTCCTTTAATGAGGCTCTAATAGATTACACTTAATTCAATGTGGACCTCTAATATAAAAATGAAGTTCCCATGTTTGCTATTTGTATATATCTGGTTATTTCCTTAATCATCATGTTTGCTATTGACATTCCATTTTAGTACAGTTTTTGGCCACCAGCCAAAGCATCCTAGGTTCAATCACCATCAGCTGTAGCTAGACAATACCGCATATGATGCTTCGGAATTTACTAACCATGGCTTTCATCCTTACTGCTTCTCTCTTCTCTACCGTTTATCAACTATGAGCTCTTTCTTTCTGTAATTATATATCCATACCACACACACACACACCTCCCCCTATGTCCATCTCTATACATTGATACACTCTTATACATACACTACCCTGTCTCTTCCTCCTCCTTCCTAACTCTTCTCCATAGAACCATATTCTCACCTGGATCCTAACCCTTTTTTTTTTCTTCCTTTCCCACCACCTTTCTTCCTCAATACTTTTTCCCATTCATTTATTCTTTTCTAATGAAGGACTAATGCCTGAAATGTCAAGACTCTTCTTCTTCCTTTTAAGTGTTAAGCTAATACAACATTTGTTAAAACTTGTCCCTCTCATGCTGTCTTCTTTTTCTGCTCATTTTCTAACATATATACTAGGGCCAGCCTTTTTTTTCTATCTAAAAGGGTTTCTATCCCAATATTTACATGCTATTATTTACAGCTTTATCTACTTCAAGTTTTACAGTTAAAAACAACTTATATATACATATATATACTAAACAAAATACAGATACATGTACAACTAACAGACCTGGGATTTATCTCAGATTTCCTAACCTATCCATTAAGTGGGTGAAAAAATCAGAAGTTCCGTTGAACTAGATTCTAGTATTTTGTGGCTGCTATCTATTAGTGGTAAAATGTTAGAATTGTGTATAACTTCCAGTCAAATTGGGGCAAAATTCCAATCAGGTGCACAAGCCAATAGAATGCCTAGCCATAAATCATTAGTGACACTGGCCTGGCTATATGATGGAGTAAAGTGGCTTAAAAGAATTACAGCCTGTTGCTGTAATTCAGTATTCTCAGGTACATGCAGGGTTGTAAAGTTCAGAAGATTGCTTCCCAACTGCAGGGTTTCAGGTTTAGTCTCACTGCATGGCACCTCTACCATAGCCCTTGGCTGACCAAAGCATTGTGAGTGAATTTGTTAGGGGGTAACTACTTGGAAGCCCATCCTGTGTGTGTGCATCGTGTTTATTTGTATGTGTGTGTATATATACCTATATATGTGTGTATATACATACACAAAATGTATATACACACACACACATATATATCAGGTCAACCACTACAGCTTCATGAGACCTGGTAAGACAATTACAGCGGATGTATACATCAACCAATTGGATGAAATGATGAGTGTACTTGCAATTAAACAACCAAGATTTGTCAATAGAGACAGGCCTATTCTCTTGCAAATCAATGCTCGACCACATGTTGCACAAAGAATGTTACACATGTTACAGGAACTGAACTTGAAAGTACTCTGTCATCCACCATATTCACCAGAACTTGCACCAACTGACTATCACATTTCCCAAGCATTAGACAACGTTTTGCAAGGGGAAAACTTCAAATCTGAAGAAGATGCAAAAGCAGCCTTTCGTGATTTCATCACTTCTTGCTCTTCAAAATTCTTTGCTGCTGGCATAAATAAGCTATCAATAAAATTGCAACATTGTGTTGATGATTTAGGTGCATACTTTGATTAACTACATTGCTTTTTGTTGAGATAAAGTAAAATAAACTTTCAGTTCAAAATCGGAAATTTCATTTTTAATGACCTGATATATGTATGTGCGTGTGTATGAGGAGATGGATGGATACGTGTGTGTGCGTGCCTTCATGCTTGTGTTTTCCCACCACTACCACTTGACTACTGTTTTAAATTTTTTTTTTACATCACCCATAACCTAGCAGTTTGACAAAGGACATCAGTAGAATAAGTCCCAGTCTTAAAAGTAAGTCATTTCTTCAATTAAACCCTTCTGGGTCGATTTCTTCGACTAAGACCCTTAAGGCAATGCTCCAGTATGGCCACAGTCCAATGACTGAAACAATGAATAAAGACGGAAAAAAGATCAGAAATAAACGGAAATGTCATAATTAGAGAGAACATGCGGTGTTAACTGACATTATTGTTTAGCTGAGGAAGCAAGGGAGGCAACTTGATGGATATTACCTGTATTGACCAGGATCGTACATAACTGCAACAGGGGAGACAATCGATGAACGATTGAATTTTGAGTGATAGCAGACAGAGGTAGGATTAGCAATGATAGAAACCAGACAGATGAAGGACAAAAGTAGAACTGACTGAAGACACAGGTGGAGACAAGTAATTCTTAAACAAGCCAATAAGGCAGTTTCTGTGTAATCATTCTACCTGCTACATATGGCAAATGTCTTTCAAATTATACCCTGTGTTTTAATAGAGAATGCAACTGACAATGTGATCCCTGTTACAAAAGACACGTTAAATAATGGTGTCTTAGATACTTGTAAAAAGATTGGATGGTAACTACTGGAGTGCTGTCGATCATAAGCTTGCATGATTAGGGCTGACCTGACACTAAACCACAGGCTGTTCTTTCATACCATACGAAACATTTTAATAAAACCATGCCTGTCGGATTGATATGGTGATTTAAAAGGACAGCAATTATTGTGCCTTTCAGAGATGTAATTGCAGGCAAATGACTTGACCTGAGATTGCATTAAACAATTACAACGTGGAATACTTAACTAGTTCTTCAAAAACACAGCAAAGATTATTAACTTCACTCAAACATTTATTATTTAGATGCAACGAAAATTTTGATACTAGAAAATAAATGTTTAAGAGACATTAACTCTCTTTGTGCATTTTTGAATTATGATATTTCCATTAATTATCATCATCATCATCATCATCGTCGTCGTTTAACGTCTGCTTTCCATGCTAGCATGGGTTGGACGGTTTGACTGTGGGCTGGCGAACCAGATGGTTGCACCAGGTTCCAGTCTTGATCTGGCAGAGTTTCTACAGCTGGGTGCCCTTCCTAACGCCAACCACTCCGAGAGTGTAGTGGGTGCTTTTACATGCCACTGGCACGGGGGCCAGTCAGGCGGTACTGGCAACAACCTCGCTCGAATTTTTTTTTTACACATGCCAACGGCACAGGTGCCAATAAGGCAATGCTGGTAACGATTCCACTCGAATGGTGCCTCCTACATGCCACTGGCACGGAAGCCAGTTAGCCACTCTGGCAACGATCATTATAGTAATTGATAACCACAAAGATGATGATTCTTCCTTTAATTATTCCACATTGCTCTTTACAGTTTGGTGCATGGTTCAGTGAAGCATAAACTCTCGTGGTCAACTCCACCAGAATCAGTTCCATTTGATCCAGTCCTGGTTACACTAGCTGAGGTTTGTTGAATTTATTTCTCCTTTGTGTCTTCAGTTCATTTTGTCTTTAGCCTTCACTGTTAAGAACTTACTGAGGAACTGTCTTCATTGTCCTCCTCATTTATACATGCATACATATATATATATATACAGGATTGGCTGTGTGTTAAGACGTTTGCTTCGAAACCACATGGTTCCAGGTTCAGTCCCACTGCATGGCACCTTGGGCAAGTGTCTTCTACTATAGCCTCGGGCTGACCAAAGCCTTGTCAGTAGATTTGGTAGACAGAAACTGAAAGAAGTCCTTCGTGTGTGTATATATGTGTGTGTGTGTGTGTGTGTGTATGTATTTGTATGTATGTGTTTGTTATTTTCATCATCATCATCATTATTGTCATCAGCAGTAGCACGCCATACGAAATGGTTTGCAGTTTCTAATCTGTCTTTACATTACAAGTTCAAATTCCATCAAGGTTGACTTTTCTTCTCATTCTTTCTGGATCTAAAAAAATGAGAAGCAGTTGTGTACTGTTATCAGTGTCATTGACTAGCCCCTCCCCACAAAATTTCAGACCTTGTGCCTGAAATTTTCTACAGTTGAAAGAATTATTACTATTGTTATCATAATTACCAAGGTGGTGAGCTGGCAGCATCGTTAGCATGCTGGACAAAATGCTTAGCAGTATGTGGTCACTATATTCTAAGTTCAAATTCTGCTGAGGTTGACTTTTCCTTTCATCCTTTCAGGGTCGATGAAATAAGTACCAGTCATGCACTGGGGTCAATGAAATCGACTAGCCTCCTCCCCAAAAATTTCACGCCTTGTGCCTATAGTAGAAAGGGTTGTTATTATTATTGTTGTTGTCATCATTATTATTATTATTATGGTGGCAAGCTGGCAGAATCATTAGCACACCAGTGCTTAGTGGCATTTCGTCTGCCGTTACGTTCTGAGTTCAAATTCCACCGAGGTTGACTTTGCCTTTCATCCTTTCGGGGTTGATAAATTAAGTACCAGTTACACACTGGGGTCGATGTAATCAACTTAATCCGTTTGTCTGTCCTTGTTTGTCCCCTCTGTGTGTAGCCCCTAAAGAAATAAGAATCATTAGCACACCAGACAAAATACTTAGTGGCATTTCATGTTTTTATGTATCAGGTTCAAATGCTTTTATTATTATTAAGGCAGAATTGTTACTGCTCTGGACCAAATGTGTTGCGGCATTTCTTCTGGCTTTGTGTTCTGAGTTCAAATGCCATTGAGGTTGACCTTACCCTTCCAGGTCAAGTCAGTAAAACAAGTACCAGTTGAGCACTGAAGTTATTGTTATTGACTAATTTACTCTCACCAAAATTTTAGGCCTTGTGCTTGTAGTAGAAAGGATTATCATTATTATTATTATTATTATTATTATTTAATTGACCTGCTGTAATTATTTATTGACCAACTTCATAAAGGACAAAAGTTGTTAAGAGAATACGGTGCTGGTGATGATCTTAGAATTAAACAGAACACTGTTTCAAATATTCTTTTCTGTTGATTCTGTTTCACCAGGGTCTTAGAGAAACTGTGCACCCTTACAGATTTGTTGCCAAACAAGGGTTCAAGGAGCTGCTAGACATACCCGAAGCAGACCAGAAATGTATCGCTGTTCTACCAAAGTTAATACAGCCTCTCCGGGCTGCTCTAGTGAGTATTTTTTTTTAAATCCCTTACTACTACTATTATTATTATTACCACAACTACTAATAATAATAATAATACTTTAAAGGCGCAAGGCCTGAAATTTGTAGGGAGGAGACTAGTTGATTATATCGACCCCAGTATTTCACTGGTACTTAATTTATCAACCCCAAAAGAATGAAAGGCAAAGTCAACCTTGGCAGCACTTGAACTCAGAACTTAAAGACAGATGAAATGCTGCTAAGCACTTTGCCCGGCACACTAACAATTCTGCCAGCTCACTACCTTAAATAATAATAATGATAATAATCCTTTTTACTATAGGCACAAGACCTGCTGGTTTGTTGCTCTGAGACATGTGTTGCAAGCAAAATAGTTTTAAAAACACTCAGAACTACTGATATCAACCTCATAATTATTGAAACTACCTCAGAGTGTTCAAATCTATTTGAAAGCCTTTTCACTCTGACACATCTTCACTGCTATCTTCCCTCTTTGTTCCAACTGGGACAACCATGTATCTTCCTTGTATCAAGATATCTGTTCCTATGCCTCTATCATACTTTAACCTCTTATCATCTAGCATACCTCCCTCAATCTTACACCCCATTCTATTGAAGGGTCTCGTCTTGCAAATTACTTGATGACCTTACTGGTGCCATGAGTACACTCTGTAAAGTGGTTAATGTTAGGAAGGGCATCCAGCAGTAGAAACCATGCTAAGGGAGTTTGGTTCAGCCCTCTGGCTCACCAGCCCCTGTCAAACTGTCCAATCCATCCCAGCATGGAAAACAGACAATAAATGATGATGATGACAATCATCATCATCAAAATAGTATTGTTGAGAGAGTCAGCATAATTATCTTATACTGATAGCTATTCTATCAACCCCTGAGGAATGAGAAACAAAGTCACTCCAGAATGATAATGCTGAAATGTTAAATTTTGACTCCCTTAAGTTATTTGTTATCTTGACATATTACTTTGTTTTAATTCCATCCTCAAATGCTGATAAAATTGTTGTATTTTTTTTTCTCTCTTTTCTCTTTTCTAGACTCATCGTGACGATAATGTATTTGAGAATGGACTAGAAGCACTCAGCCAGATTAGTGCCACAACTAAAGATGCCCTTAATATCCACCTGAAATCATTTCTGCTTGCTGTAGGTTCATTTGATTTTGTGTTTTTCTTTCTTTGGTATATATGCATTTACACACACTCACACACACACACACACACACACACATCTTCAGTCAATCAGTCAGTCCATCCCTTGCATGTTTGCACAGCAGGTAGCAGATCCCCTCCAGTGTTCTTAATGGGTTGTTCTCTATGTTTTCCCACTGTCTGTTGACAGCTTTAGGTTCAGTGCTATATAGCCCATGGTCTTCCCCTACTTCCTCCTGCTGATGTTCATCAACCACCTGTCTGCTGCAACATGTGATCAGCCAATCACGTTCTTTATTCCATTATTATGTCTTAGAATCATGGTGACAATATTCTTCTGTTTGCATGTTGTGTCATAATGACATCAATACAACACATGGCAGGTGGGTATCATATGTCTTTAGCTGAAGTCTAATTTTTCAGTAAATCAAAGAATGATCCATGTCACAGTCAGCTCTCTAGAAGAATCAAATCATAAGCACATATCTCAAGTGGCAGCGTTTAGTGAGTATCAGGTCAGTGGGTACCAATGTCTGAAGTGGGAAAGTCTCCAAGATACTTTATGCTGATCTTCATTTTGGATGTAATTGTTAGTGACAAACAATCCATAGAGTGTACAAAACTCAAGCAACTGTTTGTCTGTTGTCATTTATGCTTGTTGTCCCTGGAAGCTTGGCCAGAAGTCATGATCGGTACCCACTTTAGCACTTAAGTTGCCTATCTGAATTATCCTTGAGAGTTAGTCATAGAATTTGTCTTTTGTAGAGTTGGGGGTCTAGGCATAGACACTGACAATGTTGACAGATCCATCAAATGTATGGAGTTAAAGTGAAAACAATTTATCTGGTCCTTCTTTTATTGGGATTCACTATCTTCAGTAGTGAGTTTCTAAACCCTTTTCCTACCAGAAAATAATATAGTCCTTCTCATTTAACCCTTTCGTTACTGTATTTATTTTGAGATGCTCTCTGTTTCTCTCAATTACTTTAAATACAACAAAGAATTTAGTAAAATAACTTAGTTATCATTCAGCTAATGTTAGGAACATAAATTGTGACGATATTGTGGAAGATATTAATACAAAATTTATGAAAACAAGACAGAGCCGGTTTCAGGCGGGTTGGTAATGAAAGGATTAAAGTTCCTGATTCTGCAACATATTTTTTGTTGTATTTCAATGCCCACATATATTTTAGTAGTTCATTGTTAATCACTGCTATCTTTCATGTGTCACTGATTTTCAAGAGATTATCAGGTAGTCTAGTGGTCATGGTTTGTATATTCCAGCATTCTAAACTGAGTGCTAGCTTCTTCTTTTGTTTTCTTGTATTCTTAATGCAATACATACCATTCGTTGAGGCAAACAGACTGTGGGAGGAGCATCTAATTGGCTGGGATCTGCCCAGCTTGAGATAGGTGATAACTACCTCCATCAAAAGCTGCCCTTAGCTCAACACCAATTTGAGAGCATGCTTATAACTGGTAGATGTTGCTTTCCATGATGTGCCACTGCAGTTAGGTGGCACTAGAGTGTTCCACACCAAGACACAGCACCGTGTATGATTGGTTAGTATGGGAGAATAGCAGTTTATGCAGCAGATCTTTCCTCTCCACACCACTAATGTTCTCCAACAGAAGCACAAGGATCAGTACACCTTGTCACTAGTGTTGTTGTAGAAGTTGCCAGAACAATGTTGAGAACATTGGGGTGTCTAAAAGGTTTCAGCTCCCGATTTTTTTTCATAGAATTCTCTTCGGGAAGAACACCTGGCTCAAAAAGTTCCATCCTACCAGTGCCAGTATGGAAAAGCAGACATATAAATGATGATATTTACATATATATATATATATAAGTATATTACAATTCCTAGCTAGAAAGGCAACTACTACTAGTTTCAAATACAAAGGTCTGGACCTTCTTCAGGTTGTGAGGTTGGACAAGGGAATTCAGAATTTTCTTCCAGGAATTGTCATATATTTTTGACTATCCACTACATTCACCTCTATACCCCAAGTATATAAGAATGCTCTTTACTTTGGATTTACCAGCCCAGTATCATAATATACACCTATACAAAAAGGTACAAGAGTAAAGGTGATGTTTTAGATAGAAGTAATTACACGAGTATCAAATTGTTAGACCAGGTCATGAAAGTTACAGAAAGAGTTTAGAGCCTAATTAGTTAAGAAGCTAATTAGGTTAGATAAGACACAATTTGATTTTGATTCAGAGAGAAGTACAACTAATGCCCTTATTCTAGTGAGACAATTGCCAGAAAAGTACTTAGCTAAAATTAAGACATTGTACTTGGACTTTGTTGACCTGGAAAAAATTTCAACAATGTCTTTTGTTCTGTATCTGGTGGTCTCTGAGGAAGCTAGGTCCAAACAAATGGTATGTGAAAACCATACAAGCTGTGTAAAGGGTTGCTGTCAGTAAGGTGAGGGTCACTGACAAGTACAGCGATGTATGTATATAACGTACAGATAAGCTTTTACCAGAGCTCAGTTCAGGGCTCATAACAAGAATTTGAGATCGGTTGTCCTTGTGAACTATTATGTGCTAAGGACCTTGTCCTTATATCAGAATCTATGATAGAATTAGAAAGAAATTTCCGGTGTGGAAACAAAACTCAGAATCTGAAGGCCTTAAAGTTAATGTGGTAAAGAGTTCTAGCCAGCAGGAAAACAGACAAGACTCTTCTCTCTGCAGGAAAATATTCCACTAGTGCTGGTGTTATAAAAAAAGCAGCCAGTACACTCCGTAAAGTGGTTAGTGTTAGGAAGGACATCCAGCCTTAGAGACCTTGCCAAAAGAAACATTTGGTCCTCCATCCAAACCATCCAACACATGCCAGCATGGAAGGCAGATGTTATATCATAATGATGATGTTGATACATATAATTTAGGCCCCTACACACACACACACACATACACACACACACACACACACACATATACTAAGTTACAAATATATGCAAACAAATAAAAATGAATAAACTATGTATATATTTTAAACACAAGCCTAATAAATACATCCATCCTATCCTTGTCATGTGACACCATTTTTCTGACTGTCACAGTTGGCCAAACGCCGGATGGAGAAGAAGTACAGAGATAAAGTGATTGAAGTGCTGGAGGATCTGGAACAGAATGGTGGCACTGTGAGTATCTTTGTCATTTATGTTACACAGATTAATTTCAGAGTGGAGTCAATTCTATAAGGGAAACATCTAAAGCAGTGGTTTTCAAATGGGTTCCATATGACCCTTAGGGGTTCATATAAGATTTAGTTGTTGGAAATTATCTCTTATTATAAAAGGCAGATTTTATCTGCCTCCCTTTGTAACTTATAGAAATCTACAATATAGGATTTCTTCAATTACAATTTACCTAACATTTTTAAGAGTAGAATGCATCGGGTCATGCCAGGTCCAGTTTTTAAAATTTAAACTCCAATTAAGCAAAATTTACAGAAAACTCACATTCTGGTGTGTATGTCAAATGTTTTTCTTAATGTGGTTTACACCACACGCAAACGCACACACACACAAAGGGAGCGAATTGTTTCACTGACGCTATCACCCTTCTCCTCCTTTGTCTTTGCAAGTTTGCAGCTATTAAAGTGAAAACAGTGAATCCGACAGCGATAAAGAAAACGAATTGGTACCTGAATGGAGTGAAAATTTAAAAACTGTTTCTTTCGGTGATTTTTCTGAAGAAACTGCACCAAGCCACAGACTTTCCCAGAAGAGTAAAGCCTTAGACTATTTCTATTTACTTTTTCGAATGAGCCCATTTGAAATCATTACGGCAGAAACGAAACGTTACGCTAAACGTAAACAAAACGAAAGAAAGGATAGTTTGTTATTTCCCACAACCTTAAATGAAATTAAGGCCTATTTTGCCATAAATATTATTATGGGTATCAGAAAGTTACCCAGAATAACAAATTCTATTGTAAAATTTTGTTGTATACCCAATTGAATATTAGCTAATAACCCATTTTCTATAGCGATGTTTGAACAAAATTTTAATAATTTTATATATTGTTGAATTTACCTGTATCTACCTGCAATTATAGTCACTTTGTGACAAAAATTATAGTATAGAATTGGTTGAGGACATTTCATTAAATTATCTTCCAAAATTCACGTTAATATATTGATAAATAAAAAAGTTATTGTTGTTTAATGAAACCAGACTAAATTTATGATTACGGTAGAAATTAATTGAAACACATAATGGGTGTATTTTGGTCAGAAATATAGTAACGAAAGGGTTAAGAAAAACCAAAAAATAACATTTTCTTTTAAGAATGTGTATATAACTACGTGACTTATATCTTTATATATAAGAGTGAAGTTGTGTATCTGTCTCCTACGATTTAGATTCCTAACTACTCCCACATTTTGCGGTGCAGTGTAACCAAAACCGGGTATCTTATAGTCGTGAGTCATATCGAGCCCTTCTGGGTATTAGCGCGCGTCTACGATGAGTCTACGATTTAAAAAAATTTACCATGATATTTTTCCATTTTAATGCATTTTTTTCGCTATTATATAAGGGAAGTAACTCTCTAAAAATATCTACGATGTGTCAACGATTTAAAAAGAAATTTACCTTAATTTTTTTTCCATTTTTGATGCATTTTTTTCCTATTTTTTGGCTATAACTCTCTAAAAATGCTTATATAGTTATTTCCCTTACAAACCCGAGCAACGCCGGGTGATACTGCTAGTGTATAATAAATCAGTTACTCTTCTCAATACATAAAATATTTTAGCAATGATAGCTATATATATATAAAATGAAAGTGAATGGTTCAAGGGAAGCTATTATATATATATATGTCTATCTATCTATCTATCTATCTATCTATTTATCTATCTATTATTATTATTAACTTTATCTATTATTTGTTTGTCCACCAAAATGAAAGTGAATGGTTCAAGGGAAGCTATTTTGTATATGTATCTATCTATTATTATTATTATATATATAACAGGGAAATTCTGTCCATTTCTGCGTTTGCTTGTTAGTTTGTATAAAATTATACAATGATACATAAAAATAATTTCTGTTTAACAGGTTTAGATGGTCGTGGTCTCACATGGTGAAACCATCTAATAACAAACCCATTCAAAAATCTGAAATAATACATATACGTACCAGAGGGGAGAGAGAAACACACAACCAAATAGAATGTTTAAGAGAAGATTTATTGATATGTTAACATGTGTGTCAGTGTGAACATCATGAATACAGAATAATAGACAGGCCATCATGAGAACAAAGTGTATGTGTGTATAGGCATGGATATATGCATGTGCATTAGGTACATATAAGAATAGCAATGA
Source organism: Octopus sinensis (assembly GCF_006345805.1). Lineage (NCBI taxonomy): Eukaryota > Metazoa > Mollusca > Cephalopoda > Octopoda > Octopodidae > Octopus > Octopus sinensis. Next base: position 30,954,849 of record NC_043010.1, read on the forward strand.
AGTAGACAGTGAAAGAGTCCATAATGAGAAGTTAGAAGAATGTTCATAGACACAAGAAATGAGAGTACCAGTTCAATTATACAGGGTAATTGAAATACTGTATCAAGTTGCAGCGATGATGCGAAGCTGGTTGCTGCACATGTTGTACGGGAAGTTGTGGCTGTAATACTGCTGCTTGTTACAGGAGTTATTGCAGGTTGTATATTCACTGCTGATCCATGGTGAAGCACTTTACAAACAATGAAGTATTGGAACCTATGCAAGTTGCTGGTTGAGCTGTGTACATAGAGAGATGATGTTGACGACATTAAGAAGATGATGGTGGCAATGAAGACAGAGGTTGCCATAATGCTGTTGGACGGGTGTTGTCATCTGGTGTTGTTGCAGGAACTGACTGTGTCTTATGTGGTCAGTGGCTGGACCTTAAAGGGTTTGGAACGAAAGACCTCAAGACTGGGTTTTTATAAGGAGCTGTAGGCTATAACTGGGTTGAAAGTTTAGTGTCCAATGAAGGAAAGTTGGCATGGGTGCCAGTCATTGAATTTGGTTCGATTTCACTTGTCTCAACAGGTCTTCGCAAGCAGTTTTATCTCCAAAGAAGGAAAGGTACGCATAAGTGGGGTGGCTACACCCCTGGTAAAGGCCACAGGTTATGGTCTCACTTGTCTTGCCGGGTCTTCTCACGCACAGCATATTTCCAAAGGTCTCGGTCACTAGTCATTGCCTCGGTGAGGCCTAATGTTCGAAGGTCATGCTTCACCACCTCATCCCAGGTTTTCCTGGGTCTACCTCTTCCACAGATTCCCTCAACCACTAGGGTGTGGCACTTTTTTACACAGCTATCCTCATCCATTCTCACCACATAACCATACCAGTGCAATCGTCTCTCTTGCACACCACAACTGATGCTTCTTAGGTCCAACTTTTTTCTCAAGGTACTTATTCTCTGTTGAGTATGTACACTGACATTGCACATCCATCGGAGCATACTGGCTTCATTCCTTGCAAGCTTATGCATGTCCTCAGCAGTCACGGCCCATGTTTCACTGCCATGTAGCATGGCTGTTCGTACACATGCGTCATACAGTCTGCCTATATATATATATATATATATATATAAACACACACTCACACATAGATTAATTCAAAATCACTTATTCTGGGAAAGACGGAATGGGTTTAGTGGATAGTGCAAGATCTGGGTGGGAAGACATAGGTGATGAGAGGAGAAATCAGTTGAATTAGGTGGGTCTTGATGTAACAGGTCAATTTAATCCATTTTCATGAAATTCTTTTCTCTTTGATCTTTACAGGAAACGCTGGTAATTATAAAATCCAAGATCCCTACATACAGCTCCATTAACAGATGAAAGACCAGATGAAAGGATACATCTGGTGGATATCTGTCAGTCATGTGACCTGTTTCAGTATGAAATGTGAAGAAGTAAAGCAAAGGGGAGGAAAAGAAGATGCGGAGGAGAGAGACTACTACTAATTTCAGTCTTTAAAGTCTGTTCTTTACTTCTTTCCAACCAAATTATACAACCATGATGTCATACAACCTTCATATCAGCTATTTTGCCACATTTAAGTATCTATTTCTGATAATTGTATAAAAACCACCCAATGCATCTTCAAGTCTTTTTCACATTTTTATGAAGTAATTGATGGCAAAGAAAAGAATACTAAATTTACTTTTACAAGGGCAGGTTGGAGATGGGGGGGGGGGTGCTAAATGTTTGTCATTTGAACACTGATTTGAATGTCTTAAGTGAATTCTTTGCCCAATCTGGTAAAAGATAGCTCATCTGTTTCTTTTCCATTCATTTGCTGGATAACTCAAAATAACAACTGAAAAAAATATATTTTGTTATTGTAAAAATTTCCTTTCATTTGTTGTTGTTGTATTCATCATTTATATTAAGAATATCTTTCAATTAGGCTTGAAAATAGAACATGAAATCAACCTTGAAACGATGAGGGTAGTAGTAATTAATGTTGATCTTAATTATATCTGATGATGTAGGTCAATCTATATTATTTGATCAATATTTAAACCAGTGGCTATTAAACTTTTTTTTTTATAGTGCTCCCCCACCTACTCCTTAAGTAGTTGTTAAGCTTAGTGTCCACTTAAGTGGAAAGTGAGATATTATGACCAAACTAACTTAACATGGATGATAATTTATAAATTTTACTCATAAAATGGATTGTATAAGTTTTTAACTTTGAAATGATAAAAAATAATAAAGACAAAAGTTATAAATTTACTTTATATTGCAAGTTAATAACTTCCCTGTGCCTGATGAGATCTCATTTTATTTTTATAATCATTACTAGTTAAGTATTTGGTGCATAACAAAAGAGTCTTTCATAAAATTATGATAGAAAATTCTAATTTAACTATGAACCTTTTAAAATAGGTAATCTTTTGTATCACAGAACTCTCACTCAGGTTGGTATCAAAAGAGTGAAAAAATTAAGTCCAAATTATAGTCTCATATATAATATAATTACTACTATACCTATTTCTTTACTACCCACAAGGGACTAAGTAGAGAGGACAAACAAGGACAGACAGACGGATTAAGTCGATTATATCGACCCCAGTGCGTAACTGGTACTTATTTAATCGACCCCAAAAGGATGAAAGGCAAAGTCGACCTCAGCGGAATTTGAACTAAGAATGTAGCGGCAGACGAAATACCACAAAGCATTTCGCCCAGTGTGCTAACGATTCTGCCAGCTCATCGCCTTAAATAATTATAATTACTACTATAGATAAAATTTAGTATGTTATGTTACCACACTCCCTTCTAAAGCCTAATGCCTCTTCAACATACCTATTGAGAACCTCTGATATTGGACTACTATCTCAGGCATGGGTGTGTGATTAAGAATCTTGCTTCACAACCACAGAGTTTCAGGTTCAGTCCCACTGTATAGCACTTTGAGTAAATGCTTTCTATTAAGGGAGAAACTCAAACAAAGTATTGTGAGTGGATTTGCCTGGCAAATATTGAAAGAAGCCTATTTTGTGTGTGTGTATATATATGTGTGTGTGTGTGTGTGTATGTACATATATATATATATATATATACTATAATGGAGAAAGCTGCATATTAATTAGGTATGTAACAATTACTAAAAGTACTAAAAGAAAGCAATTATTAAAGTGTTGACCGTCTGGAAATATTTTTATAAATTCATGTTCTAACAAATTTGTTTCTTTATTGCCCACGGGGGGGGGCAACATAGAGAGGACAGCACACCTGATTGGGGTCAGACACACAAATGATAATAAAAATTTATAAACGTTTACAATAAGATCAGGTGAAATACAATACAAAAGACAAAATTACACATGCACAATGAGATAGAAAAACAGGTTATGCTCCGACCCCACAAGCCCTGTTCTGCTACCGGTACCTTTTTGTTCAGCCTTATGCCACATTCACGAAGAGTCTTTCACACCCAGCATTCTCGCTACACACATCCATCTGTCTTTAAACATCATCTCTGACAGGCATCTTCTCTCTAGTCTCACTTTCCTTTTCAAGTGAAAGGTGAAGAATCCCACCAACCCAAGACCAGAGATGAAGTTGCCTGTCGCCATTCCTTTCATTCTCATCTTCCATATCGTCTCATTCGCAATTGCTACTACTACGAGAAAGCAATTCTTACCTTCTTTTGTGAGGAAATCCGGCGGGTCAGTTTTTAAAATTGATTCAGACAACAGCTGTACTCTTCTTAAATCTGACAACAGGTGTTCCACATAAGTCCACACTTCTGGACACTGAACAATAGCATGCAAGACAGTTTCCTTTTCCTGCTCACATCTTGGACAGGCCGATGGACCAGGCTGGCCATGTCTGTTGAGCTTATCCCGAATGGGTAAGGCTCCTTGGTAACATTGCCAGGCCAGAGATTTTTGGAAGTTATCCAAAGTTCCCGGCCCGAATGTCCTTTGGAACAGACTGTCTAATTGGTTATCATTGAAACCCAGGGCATCATCATTTCCAGCCTCCACCAACCTGCTACAGAAAGATGCAGTGGTACCAAAACCGTTGGCACTACCCGAGCAACTGAACAGTAGGAGGGCCTTATGGCACTCCGTAAACCATGTACCCAACGTCGATTTTCAACGAAACCAGCTTTCTTGTCCACCAAAACTGGTGAACCTAGGAAACATCCATTTCGCAAGCAGAGACCACACCCGTTCACCATCCAGGAGAAGCCAGAGGTGCCTCAACTTCAGCTCATGCTTGCGCATCATCAGCCAAGGCATCCCTAGTCCTCCCTTCAACAGCTTCTGACAGCAGATAGAACACCTCACAAGTAGGGTTGAGCTCTTCCACAAAAAGCAGAAGATTTGTCTCTCCAACTTGCTCAACCACGAATCAGGACAGGGAACGACAGTTAGGTGGTAAATGATGATCGATGTGATAAATACATTGGCCACCTCTGCCCTCCCTTTCAATGATGGCCACCACCAAGACCAGGTCTTGACTATGAGGGTCACCTTGCTCGATACCTCTGTCCAGTTCTTTTCTACCTGGAGATCTGGGCCACACCAGACTCCTAGCAACTTAACCGGGCCCTGCGTCCAATATCCCACAATGCTATTTGAAGGTATTGACTTGCCCCTCCAGGTGCTGAGTTGCAAGCTGTCTGATTTTTCCTGGTTAATCTTTGCTCCTGCCACCATCTTGTAAACCTTAATGGTTTTTCCTACCGTCTGTAGGTGTTCCATCTTGGTAATGATGATGGTTATGTCGTCCACATATGCTGACAACAAACCTCCATCAACTGGTTCCCTCAGGATGCCACTCAACTTTCACAGTGACAGCTCCAGAGCCATCACATACAAAAGCGGTGAGAGCAGACATCCTTGGCAAATGGAACATTTGATACAGAACAGCTTAGAAAGAAAGCCGTTCACCCGAATGATCGAGTCGATGTTGTCATATAACTATATGATCCACCTGAGGAAGCCATGACCCCACCCAAACTGCATGAGAACAGACACCAGGTAGTGATGGTCAACCTTATCGAATGCTTTGGATTGGTCTATATGGACCAAAACCCCACCCTTGCCAGAATCGTTACCAAACCCTTCTAAGGTGTAACGTATAAGATGGAGATTATCCTGAATGCTTCTACTGGGGACAGCACAAGTCTGTGCCTTGCCGATCAGATCATCCGCAACACGTGCCAATCTTTTTACTAACACCTTGGCCAAAATCTTCAACTCTATATTTAACAGAGTGATGGGCCTAAAATTATCTATTCTGTCCCCCTTGTCCGGGTCCTTTCTGACCAGAGTCACCACTCCCCGGCACACAGATCTGGGAATCATCCCATTCTGCTGCCAGCTCACGTAAACCCCAGCCAGTATGTGCCCAAACAAGTCTGGAATACTTTTATACAATTCGTATGGCAGACCATCAAGACCCAGCACCCTACCAATGCTGCAGTCTGCTATAGCCTCTACCACCTCCTCATGTATGATCGACCCTTCACAGCACTCCGCATCTCGCCCTGAGCAACACGGCAGCCCAGCGAGGAAGTTCATAAGGTCCAACCTACTATCCATCACTCCCCCTGAATAGCTGGGCGAAGTGCTCCTAAAAATTCTTACACATCTTCTCGGGTTCGTTTACCAACTCACTTTGTAGGTTCTCCAAAGATCAAATTGTGGAATCATTTCCCTGTTGGGCTTCCACCACTTGGGCCCATCCAGCAGCTCTGATCCCCTCGCAACCCATTGCACGAAATCTAGCCCTGACAATACACCCCATGTGTTTGGCTTCGAGGTGTTGGTTTAATTTCATCTCTTTGCCTTCACCTGAGATGTACTGCCAGTCACCGTGGCTTCCTCTTGGGCCTTAGCTAGTTCTACCTCCCTCCTACGTTCTCTAGCCACTAAACTTATGCTATATCTAACAGACTCAAATTTAATGGCTCTTTTTAGGGTGTACCACTATTTATTGTTAATGATGCTACCTGTCAATGCCCTCTTTATTAACAACTTAATCTGGTTCCTGTACTCCTCAATCGCCAAAAGGGACTTATTGAGGTTCCAGTAGCCAGAGCCTCTACTATTTAATTTATCTTGGTTCAGCTTACAGGTGACAAACTTGTGATCACTGTTGCTGACCAGGTGAAATTGTGGACATCTAACTATGTTTTATCTATTTTTCTAATTAGTATTCTATCTATATACGACCTTGAAGACCCGTCACCACTTAACCACATCCACTGTGGGGCATTCGGGAATTCCAGTCTGTATGGGTCTACAAGCTGAAAACGACTTAGTAGATCCCGGAAGCCAGGATTTGGTTTCCTATTCGAATTCGAGCCAACACTATCCATGCGTGCATCATGAATAGTGTTAAAGTCTCCTAACAAAACTAACAGATACAATGTTCCAAGAAACTTCTCTAGTTCTCGAAAATACTCAGTCTGACCAGAATTGGGGGCGTAAATTTACACTAGTCTGATTTTCTTACCACAACTGAAAGTCAAATCTAAGACAACCAGCCTACTTTCTGGGTCAGGAAGAAAATCAACATTTTCTCTGAAATCCGGTTTCTTTTTAGTAGGGCCAAAACCCTGCCCACAGGCCGGCCTGGAGAAATAAAATTTTCTTAACGATCCAGGAGCAGGAGCAGGCCACTTGGTCCTTTTAACCAGGTTTCAGTAGAAACAATAACATCTAACTTACATGACCTGACGTCATTTAGGAAACACCCTTGCTTCCATCTCACCTTACAATAATAACTATCCGGACCAATTTTGGCCATTTTCCCATTTCACTCTCATATGCATTGATGTTTTTTCAATATTTTTCTCCTATTAAACACATTTTATGGAATGATGATGCCAAAATAATACACGCATAGTCTATTGGTGAAAGAAAAATAACAAAATAAATTGTAATCTAAATTTTTACCCCCATCGTTGCTTTGAAACCACGACCTGTTCACTAACAAAACTTTGTGCTGCATCACTTTTGTGAAGTTTTGTCAGTAACCAGGTCACGGTTTCAAAGTGATGAAAATATTTTGACACAAATGAAATTTAAATGTTGAAGTGAAAGTAACAGTTTTTGTGTGTTCTTGAATGGCTCACAAGCATCTTCTACACTGCAATTGGTTTTTTTTTTCCAGAAAACAATCTTAGATCAAATCACTTGCTATGCAAGTACATCTCCATAGTTTTTTTAAATTACTGTGGATGTATGCCAGCAACAACCTTCTCAGACTCTCCAATATTTTAATTTCTAAACAGAAATAATTGGGGGCAGGGAGTGAGATTGCAAAAATTCATAATTTCCCAACTTCTCTTTTTTATAGCATATATATGTATTTATGGGGGGAAAATATTGAAAAATATCAATACATGCAAGAGTGATAAAGAAACGAAGTGGGTTGTCTTTAGATGGGCTAGAAACAACAACTAAATCACCCCTAAATCACTTTTCCCCTCTGAATATATTAACAATTTAAAAAATTTCTTTTTACCAAAAATGCTCTTCCCATAGTTTTGAAGTGCAAAAAATTTTCCAAAATAGGTCCAGAGTAGGATGATGAGGGAGGGGGGTGTAAACAATAAGAGATTTCAAAACATTTTTCATACAAAGATGACCCCCTCCCCACCCCAACCCCATCATTTCGAAGGTTTTAGTTTTTAAAAAATGGGGAAAATCCCTATAAATTTTCATTAAAAGATACCTATTTTCCTGAAAGTTATGAGGGGAAAAAAGTCAGATTGTGTGAATTTTCCAAAACTCCTTTCACCACCCCCTTGGAAAAATTCTTTCCCATAAATCCCAATATACTCTGAAGCCACAAAATCTAAGCAACAAGAAGGACATCCAGCTATAGAAAATTTGCCTCAACAAATTCCAACTGACCCATGTGAGCATGGAAAAGTAAATGTTAAAATGATGATAACAACAATGATGATGATCTCATTCTTTGTAAGTTCTAATCTAATGTAAGCATTTTGCTAGGTTTCAAACCAGGATATTTTTCAGACTCTAGCTGCCAAGTCTGTACTAGGTACCTGTATAAAGTGATTTTTTCCCCCATCTGTTGCTTAATTCTACCATAATTAGATTTAAATACTAGGTCTCGGAGTGGTTGGCGTTAGGAAGGGCATCCAGCTGTAGAAACTCTGCCAGATCAAGACTGGTGCCTGGTGCAGCCATCTGGTTTGCCAGCCCCCAGTCAAAATCGTCCAACCCATGCTAGCATGGAAAGTGGACGTTAAACGATGATGATGGTGGTGATAATGATGATGTCTCTGCTCTTTGAAAGCTTACTTAACTCACCTAGTTTTATATTAAGTTAATTCTTTCATGAACATTTGACAAAAGACTCTCCATGTGTTTTAAGGAATTTTGAAAATAATTAAGAATTTAGAGGGATTTAGTAAAATGATTCACATTTTGGTATTTAACATACTCAAGATAAATATTTGGTGCATAACAAAAGATTCCTTCATAAAATTATGACAGAAGGTTCTAAATTGACTATGAACATTTTAAAATAGGTAAATTTTTGTATCACAGAACCAGACACCAGGTGGATCAAAAGAGTGAAAGAGTTTAAGTCCAGATTATAGTTTCATTTTAATAGTAGGAGTATAACCTTTTAGCCATTAGATTATTCTGTCAAAAGTATACGTATTCATTCACATTGTTTTAAATTAATCATGCATTATCTCATAGCTTTGAAATTTTGATGATGTGACTGTATGTTTTTACTATGGCATTGGAGGGTAGGTGTGATAGGCTGGATCTGGCTGGTTAAAACATAAAACAAGTAGCATATTTGGACCAGATATAGCCAGTTTAAATGCTAAAGGGTTAATGGAGAAAAGTTTTGTCTATTATATAGGCAAGTCAAGCAACTATATAGAACTTCTTTCCTAGCTCATGACGATGATATATGCATCATCAATTTTATCCTTTTTTTTTCCATAACCACATATGTAGGAGTTTGCTATCACACTACACACAACTAACTAGATATAATGGTTTCAAATTTTGGCACAAGACCACTAAGTCAATTAAATTAACCACAGTGTTCAACTGGTACTTATTTTATCAAGGCTGAAAGGCAAAGTTGACTCCAGCAGAATTTGAACTCAGAACGTAAAGCCACACGAAATTCCACAAAGCATTCCACCCAGCATGCTAATGATTCTGTCAGCTTGCCACCTTAAACTAGCTGGATATAATGGCATCGTATATATATATATATACTATGTTTGAGCATTCAATTTTTTTTTTCACACCTAAGAACAAAACTAATTATTTAATGACACTGATGGCAAGTGCGATCCACACCTGGTTTTTTTTCCATTTATTTAAAAAAACACAACTAGTACAGGCATCCCCACTTTCTCGTGCTATAGAAATGGCAACATTCCAGAAAATCTTATCATAACATGGTATCTTGTAATGTGAAATCTATTTCCCTCATGCACTTCCTTGTAATATAACATGGAAATTAATAACATGGTATGGAATTCCTTGTTACAGCAAGATTTTCAGTAATGTAATACTTCCATAACATGGGGGATGACTATTTATATTCCATGACATTTTTAATGTTTCCAGCATGGTTCCTTATGTTGAAGGAAACAGACTTACCTAAAACGTTAGTTTCCACTTCTCATAGTACACACCAATGGAGAAAGCCTCTATCACCACTTTACCTTCGGTGAAATCTCCTTCAAATTGTTCTTCATCAGTTTAAATAACCAAATTACAGAATGGACAAAAGTCAGCTTTTATACTCTATAAAGTAATTGGTGTTAGGAAAGACATCCAGCTACAGAAATCATGCTGAAATTGGACTGCACAATTGAAATGTGACCTTCTGACCTGTTTTGAAGGCAAGTACCTTCAAATATGAACTGACATGGGCCATGACAACCCTTCAGTACTATTCCAGCTTGGAAAACAAATGTTAAGTAACATTTTAAATACACACACATACACACATGCACATATATATCAGTTCAAAAATGTTTGGGACATATTTGACTTGTAAAAAAGCAACTTCACTGCAATCTGTCATGGAGAAAAATTCTTGCTTTAAGAAAAAGGTGTTAAAAAACATCAAAGTCAGTTCAGAGACTCCATCCACTCTGGGTTGATTGGTAGATGCATTTTGAGCTTTTGCTCTCTGCAGTTACAGATACCAAGCAGGGCAACTCTCAACTGACTGGAAGTTTTAACTTCCTCTTAAGAGATCAGTAAATATTATTTATTGATTACATGGTACAGCTGCTGGACCAGAACAAAATACCTGGACAGCACCCAAAGCAGTAATGCAAAATAAACAAACTTTACTTAGTGGCCATGAATGACAGCTTGGTATACATAGATGATGAAGCATAACAATGCAGAATTGCATGCATCCTACAATCCAGTGATATCATTCATAACCTAATAATGTTTCCACTCATACTGTCTCTAAGGATACTTTCTTCTCTCAAGACAATCTTCATGGTGTATTGTAATAGTTAACATTAGGAAGGGCTTCCAGTTATAAAAACTATGCCAAAATGGACATTGAAGCTTGGTGTGCTCTTCTGGCTTGCCAGCTCCTGTCAAGCCATCCAACCCATGCCAATGATGATAATGATTGTTTATCAGTCTGGACGTACACAAACATGTTAAATAGGATTTCATATAACTCTGTACACATCATCATCGTTTAACGTCCACTTTCCATGCTAGCATGGGTTGGATGGTTCAACTGGGGTCTGGGAAGCCAGGAGGCTGCACCAGGCCGAGTCTGATCTGGCAGTGATTCTACAGCTGGATGCCCTTCCTAACGCCAACCACTCCGTGACTGTAGTGGGTGCTTTTTACGTGCCACTGGCACAGGTGCCAGACGGGGCTGGCAATGGCTACGATCGGTTGGTGCTTTTTACGTGCCACTGGCACGGAGGCCAGTCAGGGCGGCGCTGGCAACAGCTACGTTCAGATGGTTCTTTTACATGCTACCGGCATATACGAGGTGGTATTAAAACATTCCCGGACTAGTTATGTTTAATAAAAAATAACTTATTTACCTAAGTATCAGTCTGATATTATACTAAACTAACAGTACCTGTATAAGACAATACTGATTTAGCTAATATTGTCAGTATGATACTATATTAACTAAGCTAATAATACCAATTTAATACTATATTGACATGTTAACAGTGTTGATATCATACAATGCTGGCTTAACCTTGTTTATCTAGCCAAGATTTATTGATTCTGAAGAGTCAAAACAATATCTACAGATTGTGTCTATCCACTACTTAGTTACAGATTGTGAATTTCTAGTCAGCATCTAGAGATTATATCTATCTAGCAAACATCTATAAACTGTGTCTATTCAGTCAACATCTATAGTTTTTAAATGTTTTTGTTAAAATATGGTCACCAAAGGATTACTACAGTGAAAACATTAAAGACATTATGTAACGTGGAAAAGATAATATTAACTCTATGGTTACTATTACTTTAAATATTTCACCAAGTATGGGAGATAACTTTGGGCATGTTTTGGTTTTAATAGCTCTCCTCAGTGAAACACTGGCTTCATTATACTTGCTGAATTATTGGTGGAAAAATCACTGAGTATTATGTCATTATAGCCGCCAATTTCAAACTGAATATCTAGGTAAAAAAAAAAGACTGTTCTAGTTCCAAAACACTATCATATACAAACCAGAAAATGGACCTCCACATATTTACTCAATCTGCTAGAAGTAACTGCCAATATTTTTCAAATAACATCCAACTGTTTTAAAGAAGGTCATGCGTATCGAGGAACACTACACCTGGAAAAAAACAATGGAATATCGTCGATCTTAAATCAACTCAAAGTTGTCTTAGGACTAATTAAGAGCCACAACAATGTACTAATTAGATATGCCTAGCTGCAAAATAACAGCTCGTAGAAGCTTTCAACAAAAATTAGGGTAAAACTGCTAATAAACTTCAACTGAAAATTAATTTCCATTGATGAAATTTAAAAAATTCGCTATTTTTACCAAATAAAGGCTTTTTACCATGTCAAATTCCCGTTTGTCCCATCTAACCTATCAAAGACTAAATCCATCTTAAGTAAAAAGATATTTTGTTCTATGATGCTGGTTGGAACTGACAGTAAATTTTGTACGAAGCGGTATTCTTTATTTCATTGAAGTTCATTCTCCCTTCCCCACCTTCTACTCATGTTCCTCAGCTTCTTTCTTTTATATGTTCGCTGTTTCTTCTCTCTCAATCTCATGGTTGTTCTGTTTTAAAAATACTTCGTAAATAAAGTACAGATGAGAATGAAAATTAAATAACTTTACGAATTATCACCTTAATGGAGAAGGGAGTAAACATTATCCTAGCAAACAACATATTTCCAAAATTTCTTCAATAAATTCTCCTGTCAAACAAAGAAAAATTCCATTGATCACTTTTCCTTGTACGTATGTGTGTGCGCGCGCTACAAAATATCAGGTGAGAAGAGGGCTAGTGCTTCTATACTAAACAATATGATAAATATTTTGGGCAGTTTTGCTGGTAGGAACAGTCAGCTCATAAAGTACAACGTTCTGAAATTTAACTTTCCGAACTAAACTTCATTAATTTCCTCCTTCTGGTCAGACTTCGTTAACGAACTATGAGCGTGCCCCCTCACCGAGTAATGAAAGCAATTAAAAATGAATAGACCTAGATAATATAACCTTAAATTGGAAAAGTGCGCGGTACGCTGGTAAATTCTTGCTGAAATGGGTCAGCAGCCAGGTTTTGATTCCCTTTTAGCTTACCTTATTACATTAATACCTGACAAAGGCTTGAAACAACACAATCCACATTTATCCCTATTCCATAACACTGAGACCTTTTCATTAATTCTAACATAATATTTCCAACAGGCATTGAAATGATAGTGATGGTGGCGGCGCGATGTAGACTGCCCCAAACTGTCTACACCACCATTACTATAAAAGACAGACGAGTTATACACTTACAAAAAAAACATGAAAACTAGCCTCTAGACAGTTATTTTATTTCGTTAGCAGTATTAGTTTTGCTAACTTACCCTTTATTTGTTGTAAATTGGTAAGTGTAATAGGCCGGAAGTAAATTCTACATTGCTAGGTAGATTATGTTAACGAAGTAGTCAATGTTAATTGTTACATATTACATTCACCTAGCGAGTTTGAAATGGCAAAAATTAATCATAAAGAAGCAAGACATATCGCTGAGAAAAAAAAATTATTACAAAACCCATTCCAGAATATTACATTTCATTTTTACTTAAGTTGATTATAAAATAAAGGAAATTAGATGGCGATCGAGAATAAAAGAATTAGAGTAAAGAACAAACATGGAGACGAAAAGGGGAAAACGGTAAGGGGAGAAAGAATAAAATACAGTGGAAGACAAATAGAGTAAATGAAGCGGGTGAACAGACAGATGGGTGAGGTAAGAAAATGAAGAGATGTGAAGAAAGATAAGCGCGAGTAAGGAACAAAAGCGGGAAAGATGATGTCAAAACGAGAGAGAGGGAGAGATTGAAGCTGAAACAAAAGGAAAAGGATGGGAAACGTAAGTAGTAAGGGGGACTTTTTCACCGCTTACACCGGGTCGCATCAAATTTTATCACCCGCAGACAATGGTACGGAGGAACTGGCGCTGTAGTAATTCGTTCTGCGACTACTTGGTGACGCGATCCTAGCTGACGCTTGGTTATCCCTCCCCCAACGTTGTGTTTGTCCTGGTCGGGACTGTTTATGGTGTGTCAGCGGGCCAGCAACCGACCGCAGCCAAACTGGCTCTCTTAGCAACGGCCCCGCCTCTCTGTAGCCGAAATACTAGTGAGTACTTACAATTAGTTCCTTCATTCTAACACATTCTCGGCAGCACGTCACAGTCGTTTCCTGCATGCATGTTTCCACTTAAATTAAAAAAGAAAAAACAGAGGGAAGCAGTTAAAGAATATATATATATACACACATACTAAAAGTACACGCGCACACACGCATACATGTATATATATATATATATATATACACACACACACACACACACACACATACATATAGCAAGTATGGTTGATTACGAGATAAGGGGATTTGAATGTATAGTTAATAAGAAACATAGGTTTTAAAATATTCTTATTTCTTCCTTCGGATTTCAAAGACAAACAGACACGGAAATATTTACACCTTGGCAAATAAAACGCTAATATTTATAGCCCTTTTATTTTAAAATATTTCAGTTGTTTGTTTTCTACACTTTATTTGTGTATTTATTGATATTACTTTGTTAAAGAAATAATAGTATTTGAGAAATGTCGGCAGTAAGATTCCGAAGGAAGTCTTTGTGAAAGAGGTGGGGGCATGTTAAAAATAAATAAATAAAAATGCATAGACTTCGGTGTATATTTGTGCGTCTGATCGTATAGATTTTTGGAAATCCTGTATTCTCTCCTACCACATCTGTTCATTGCTGACCCATATCTTCCGATTTTCGGCGTAAGAGGGTCTGTACAAGAAGAAATATATAAAGGAAGCAAATTAACGAAAAGCTTACACTAATGTCTTCTGTAAGAGTACAAAAGTGTGTACATGTGCTGTGTTTTTTAACAAAAAGTTATATATATATTCCTCTATATGTATATAATATATATGCACGCGGGAATTTTATGTATTGTGTATATGTACGCGTGTGTAATATATATATATATATATATATATATATATAATATATATATATATAGGAAATACAAGTGTTTTCTTGGATGTAATCATCCCTTCAAGAGGTTAACATATTCTCTAATTAACTTATATATATATTCTCATTCGTATATCCATATTGAATTGATGTATGTATTATATGCATGTGTATAAATAGTCATTATATAACTACATGCGTTTGTATGTTTTTGTATATATCCATGTACGTTTGCGTGTGTATTCTGTTACATGTAAATATTACTAAAATCAATCTTTAAAGTTTATTTATTAACTGATTTGTGTGTATATAAACCTCTAGAGGAAGAGAGTGGTTTAAATTCTGTAGAGACTATTGATTTATGTAGATAAATTTTTCACACATAGAGCTGCAAAAGAGCAACTTTTAGGGTTTGCTTTACCTGCTGAACGACAGTTTGTACTTTGTCACTCGTAGCGGGTTGCGCCCGTGCTCGAAAGAGAATATTCTTCAGTCGCCGGATCCACTAAAAGGGTACCTCAAAGCGTTATACTTCACAACGTCAATCAGCGGCAGGACTATAAAGAAAATTCTGCATTAGTTCGTCTCTAACCAGTCTTGCTACGAAATATATTGATGGAGTCCTTACTGATATCCCGATGTCAATGGGTTATTAAATTATGTATTTGAATTGTAGTCTTTATACTTATGTAGCTATATGCACACACAAAAGATTACCGTTGGGTTAAATAAATTACTTCTAAAGTAAAATATATCTATAAGTATTAGCTAATATTCTATGTGATACAAAGGTATAAACATTTTGAATTTATGCACGCTATGTTCCTGGATAGAAAAAGTAATGTGCTGCATAATCTGCATGCCAAGAATGTGTGATATATGAAAATTGGTTTCTTTCATTTATTCGAGCCCTTACCAATAACTAGTTTAAAAGCTGTCTCTTCGTAGTCAAAGGCAGTGTCATTAACTGAAAATATCTCAACACAATTCAAATTACTTCGATTATCCCACTTTTTTCTGCCCGCTGTGGTGTTTGGAATAAAGACAATGTGTTTATGTCTATCAGTTATTTAATATTAAGTACGTATGTGTAATATAGGAATTGTGTGTGTATGTGTAGACATATATATATATATATATACATATACACGTGTGTATATATATATTTGTATACGTGTGTATATATATATTTGTATACGTGTGTATATATATATTTGTATACATGTGTATATATATATATTTGTATACGTGTGTATATATGTATATACATATTTGTATATATGTGTATATATATATTTGTATACGTGTGTATATATATATTTGTATGTGTGTATATATGTATATATATATTTGTATGTATGTGTATATATATATTTGTATATGTGTGTATATATGTATATATATATTTGTATACATGTGTATATATATATTTGTATATGTGTGTATATATGTATATATATATTTGTATACATGTGTATATATATATTTGTATATGTGTGTATATATGTATATATATATTTGTATACATGTGTATATATATATTTGTATACATGTGTATATATATATTTGTATACGTGTGTATATATTTGTATACGTGTGTGTATATATATTTATTTACGTGTGTGTGTGTGTGTGTGTGTATTTGTACCTATACATATATACACATGTATACATATTTAGAATTCATTTTTCAGGACTCAAAGCACACACAAAGTTAAATAATAGCATGTAAATATTGGGTTGAAGACCCCTTTTGGATATGAAAAAAAGTTGAAGGCTTCCTGTGAAACTTGAACCCTCATCTCCTGTACACATGACAGGCATTCTGCCATTCATTTTTCAGGACTCAAAGCACACACAAAGTTAAATAATAGCATGTAAATATTGGGTTGAAGACCCCTTTTGGATATGAAAAAAAGTTGAAGGCTTCCTGTGAAACTTGAACCCTCATCTCCTGTACTCATGACAGGCATTCTGCCACAAGCAGCCTTTGACTTTTTCTGTCCGACAGGGTTTTTCAACCCACTATTTACATGCTATTATATATAATAACTTTATGTATGTGCTTCGAGAATTTCAAAAAAGAATTAGTTCATGTTCTCTCAAAAGTTATGAAATTCTTCTGATGTTATATTTATCTGTATACAAATATATATATGTGTGTGTATCTATATCATTTGTCTTTTATTTGCTTCAGTCATTAGACTGCAGCATGCTGGAACACCTCCTTGAAGAATTCTTAGTCAAAGGAATCAGCTCCAGTCCTTAATATTTTTTAAAAACCTGGTACTTATTTTATCAGTCTCTTTTGCCGAACCACTAAGTTATGAGAGGAGATAAACACACCGACACTAGCTATTAAGTGGCGGTTGGGGACTCTATCTTCTATTAAATTGCTGTTTCATTAAAATTATGTTTCGCAAAAATCCCAAAAGAATTATCTCTCTCCCCTTTCATGCTCTACCCTAACACTGGCATTGTCTCTCTCTCTCTCGCCATGTTTCGATAACCATTTGCTTCTCCAATCACTTACCTCCTCCTCCACCATCCCACTCTATATAAACCTACTCTCTTGGATTCCTATACATTTCAATAACCCTGCCAAAAGAACACAAACCCAGAAGATGTTGTTCAGATAAGGAATCTTGCTTTTTTTTTTAAACTCAGTACATCTATCACCTCTATTTCTAGTCCTGTAAACATAGTTTTCATCTTCTGTCTTAAAAACAAACTTAAGTTCACACGAATACCCTTGTTGTCACTTATTCATGCATCTATTTACTTTTGTCACATTGTAAATTATTCATTTCTCTAATTTTTTTGTCACAGATTGGCTGACCAAAAAGTCTAAGAATTTTAAATTCTGTCTACTATTAATATGCCATTCCTAACACCAGTATTGCTATTTCGCAGTTCGCCCGCCCTCCCTCCCCAACCACCAGTACCAGAAGTCCCTATCCTCTGACAGCCTTCAGTTGTCTCTCATGAAGACTTCTAAAGGCTTAATCCCATCCCCACCCCTACTTAGGCTCTATCTCCTATGTAAGGTTGTGATCATATAGTACATAAAAATGATAGTGTAGTGTATGCAGGTTGAAGGCTGTTGTTTGTTTATGAATTCTGCCAAATGCAAGCTTTCTTTTCAGGTACATGACACTGCTGTCCCCCATCCCAGGGTCACGTGGGCCCACACCTCCCACACCCTCAGGGTTGGCACAGTGAAAGGTAGGTCTGGTGAGATTGTTGAGATGCTTGAATGGGGATGTGTAGATTAGCACTGCATCCAAGATGTAAGGTGGAGAGAAGACTCTGCTAGGTTTCTCACAGGCAAAGAACATAGATACAAGATCTTCTGGGCAGGGAACACTGATGGGATTGGGAGCGTGGGTATACTTCTTGCAGAGAAATGGGTTGATAAGGTAATCGAGGTCGTGAGAGTCTGCAATAGAATACTTAGGATTAGATTAGTACTACATTATGGGTTAGCTACCATTATCTTAGCCTATGCCCCTCAGCCAGGGCTACCTGATGGACAGAAAGACCAATTTTATGACACTCTCTTGCTAACTACATCGTCGACGAATGACAGGGACCTTCTCTTTGTGGCTGGTGATTTCAATGGACATGTTGGACAACATGCAGGGGCCTTCCATGGCATACATGGAGGCTATGGTTTTGATTCCCACAATGAGGAGGGAACCAGGCTGATCTTGTGGTTTGCAATACTAACTTCAGGAAACCTACCAGTCACCTAGTCACCTACCGATCTGGTAGACACACTAGTCAGATTGACTACATCCTCACCAGGAAAAGGGAAAGAGGGCTACTTATAAATGCCAAAACCTTCCCAGGCGAAGAATGTACCCCGCAACATAGACTGGTAGTTAGTGACTTCAGGATCAGAGCTAAATGGATGCCCAGAAGATGACCAGCATTGGAGGAGAAGGGTCTGGAAGCTTAAAGATCCTGTGAATGGACAGAAATTTTTAAACATATTACTCAAAGCTTTTGACGAAATAGAGGGGGATATAGCATCACATGACATGGAAGACAACTGGAGGTTTCTACGGAACAACCTGCTGAGGGCCACTGACCAGATCTGTGGATGGTGCAAAGTCCCCCCTCGACCCAAGGTAACATCGTGGTGAGACAATGTTGTTGACAGAGAAAAGAAACAGGTTTGGAAGAACGGTGGTGGCAGGGAATCATATCAGACTGCCAAAAGGGGAGCTAGGAGACAGTTTATTTAGCTAGGGGCAAAGCAGATAAAAAATGTGCCGTGAGGACCAAAGACTTAAGGTATTCTGTGCTGCGAGACAGTGTGTGAGAGAGAATCGTGATGTGGTAGGAGAGAAATGTATTTGCATGGATGATGGTTCACTTGCTTTAAACGAGGCTGCAAAGAGAGAGGTATAGAGACGCCACTATGAAAGGTTGTTAAATAAAGAGAATGAAATGGGAGAAAGAGAGCCTGCCAAATGCCGACCCAACAGAGGGACCAGCTATCCGAATTGACAGTGCCTTGGTATAGATAAAGCAATTAAGGTTATGAAGACAGGGAAAGCCCCTAGCCCATCAGGAATCACTGCAGAGATGCTCAAAATATCTGGCAGTGTTGGCTATAGCCTAGTCACCCATATAGTCAACCAGGTGATACATGAATTTGTCATACCCAATGACTGGTGTAGCAGCACCATAGTCTACTGCTACAAAGGTAAAGGTGACGCATTAGATACAAATAATTACAGAGGTATCAAGCTGTTGGATCAGGTAATGAAAGTCACAGAAAGGGTTGTAGCCCAACTAATTAGGGAGAGGGTCAGTCTAGATGAGATGCAGTTTGGGTTTGTGCCAGGGAAAAGCACCACTGATGCTATATTTCTGGTAAGACAGCTGCAGGAGAAATAACTAGCTTTCGTTGACATGGAGAAAGCTTTTGACAGGGTCCCCTGATCCCTTATTTGGTGATCAATGAGGAAACTAGGGATATATGAATGGTTAGAGCTGTACAAGCCATGTACAGGGACACTGTCAGTAAGGTGAGGGTTGGCAACGAGTACAGTGAGGAATTCCAGATAGAGGTAGGAGTCCACCAAGGTTCAGTCCTCAGCCCCCTCCTATTTATCATAGTCCTCCTGGCAATAACAGAGGAATTCAAGATAGGATGCCCCTGGGAGCTCCTCTATGCTGATGACCTTGTTCTAATTGCTGAGTCACTATCAGAACTAGAGGAGACGTTTCAGTTGTGGAAGCAAGTATTAGAATCAAAGGGCCTTAGAGTCAACCTAGCTAAAACCAAAGTCCTAATAAGTAGGAAGGCAGACAAACCACAAACCCCTTCTGGTAGATAATCTTGCTCGATCTATAGAAAAGGTGTAGGTAGAAATTCTCTAAGATGTACCCAGTGTAAGCTATGGACACATAAGAGGTGCAGCAATATCAAAGGAAGGCTAACTGTGAAGATAGTTTTTATATGTGGCAGATGCTGAGGAGCAATAAACACTGAAAATGTGCAGAAAACTTATGTCACATTCCAGGGAGAAAAACTAGAAGTAGTTGACAGCTTTCATTACCTAGGTGACCAAGTCAGTAGTGGAGGTAGATGCTCTGAAAGTGTAGCTGCTAGAATAAGAATAGCTTGGTCAAAGTTCAGAGAGCTCCTACCTCTGCTGGTGACAAAGCTCAGAGTAAAAGGTAGACTATATGATGCATGTGTACAAACAGCCATGCTACATGGCAGTGAAACATGGGCCGTGAGTGCTGAGGACATGCGTAAGCTTGCAAGGAATAAAGCCAGAATGCTCCACTGGATGTGTAATGTCAGTGTGCATACATGACAGAGTGTAAGCACCTTGAGAGAAAAGTTGGACCTAACAAGCATCAGATATGGTGTGCAAGAGAGACGACTGCACTGGTATGGTCATGTGGTGTGAATGGATGAGGACAGCTGTGTGAAAATGTATCACACCCTAGCAGTTGAGGGAATCTGTGGAAGAGGTAGACCCAAGAAGTACAACCTTCAAACATTGGGCCTCACCAAGGCAATGACTAGTGACCAAGACCTTTGAAAATATGCTGTGCTTGAGAAGACCCGGCTAGCCAAGTGAGACCATAACCTGTGGCCTATGCCAGCGGTGTAACCAGCATACTTATGCGTACCTTTCTTTCATTGAACACTAATCTTTGCTTGCAAAGACCTGTTGAGGCAAGTGAAATCACAATCAAAATCAAATTTGCTGACGTGGCCGATGACAGCACCGCCTGACTGGCACCCGTGCCAGTGGAACATTAAAGCACCATCTGAACGTGATCGTTGCCAGGACAACTGACGGGCACCTGTGCCGGTGGCACATAAAAAGCACCATTTGAGCGTGATGGTTACTATCGTTGCCTTACTGGCCCTCGTGTCAGTGGCACGTAAAAAGCAACCACTACACTCTCGGAGTGGTTGGCGTTAGGAAGAGCATCCAGCTGTAGAAACTCTGCCAGATTAGATTGGAGCCTGGTGCAGCCATCTGGCTTGCTAGTCCTCAGTTAAACGTCCAACCCATGCCAGCATGGAAAGCAGACGTTAAACAGTGAAGATGATGATGATGGGCTCCTTTCAGTTTCTATTTACCAAATTCACTCACAAAGCTTTGGTAGGTCCAAGGCTGTTGTAGGAAACTTGCCCACGGACGACACATTGGGAATGAACACGGAACCAAGCTTCTTTCCATACAGCTATGATTGTGCCTTCCTCTCTCCATTGTTTTCTTTCCACTTTTCCTGGGTGTCAAACCAATCCACCTTGTTTCTTATACTCTAACCTGTCTCTGTCTTTTGTTTTTTGTACAATTTTGAACTGTATATCTATATATCTCAAAGTTAGATTAGGCCAGTTTATGGGATTACCTTAGGTTTTACATCCATAAAGGGCTTAGCTTATGGTGTATCATCAGATCCCAAAACCTGTTGGCTAAAGGCCTCTCTAGCAAGTTGCCTACATACGCCATAATGGTAAGCCCTTTATGGATGTGAACGTTAAGATAATCCCATAAACCAGCCTTATCTAACTTTAATACATACTCCTTTATAACTTAGAGTGCGCTTCTTTTCTCGGATTTATGTTTACGGATGATATATATATATATATATATATACACACACACAAATGTACATGTGTGTGTGTGTGTGTGTTAGGTTAGAAAGAAAGTTATGTTGCATATCAAGCTGGGAAAGAAACAAATGCTTCTTTGGTCTTAATTGATATATTTAATCAAGATAATAGTTTCCCTCATTATTGATAACATAATTCCATTTATTTGGAAAATTGTTGATCCCTTCAGTATAAACTCCTTCAGGTTTCAAAGCAAAGAAACACTGATTATCATTTCTAACCTCTTCATAGGCTCAGGAACATGGGGCTCGGGGAGAGCTAGAGCACCCGTTAAAATTTGGGGTGCTAATGCAAACACTATACACCTTTGATTGGATCTGGGTTTGCACCCTCTAAACAAACATTGTTCTCATGCTTATGAATCTCTTCATAATTAATAAATTGTCTTCACTAAGAATAAGGTTACAATAATCTGAAAAGATGATGAGATAGAATAAGGTCAGAAGAGTAAGGAAAATGAGGCAAAACTTCCATATTTAGTACCATAATCTTTT
Source organism: Octopus sinensis (assembly GCF_006345805.1). Classification (NCBI taxonomy): domain Eukaryota; kingdom Metazoa; phylum Mollusca; class Cephalopoda; order Octopoda; family Octopodidae; genus Octopus; species Octopus sinensis. The sequence goes on from NC_043010.1 coordinate 30,977,257, forward strand.
TCTGAGTGACTTAAGTAATATGTATGCTTGGATTATCATGTAAGAGCAACTCCCTTTTGCAATTGACCAATAAGGGCTTTTTTCTTTCTTTTTTTTACAAATTTTTATGCAATGCTTCAAACTGACAATACTTTTCTGCATTGTTTCATTTTGGTTTAACACTTAATGATAGATGACTCCTTTCATATCCCTCCAAACACTCAGCATAGCCTTTTGGGTGTAATCTTGCAGATGACGCAAAAGTCTCTCAGAGGCTACAGAACCCTGGAAACATTGCGCTACTGCAGCTGGAGTTGAACACAATATACAGGTGGATTGGGGACAATAACTACGGGTTAATGCTGGAAAACTCCAAGCCCTGCACTACCAACACACTGCTGAATGAAATGCAGACAGGATACACTGGCCCATGAGGGTTTGCAATCCCTGAATCAAAGTCAATGTGCAACCTAGACATTGACATGTGTAATGATGCATATTATTAATTTGGTTATAAAATGCAGGCAGCTGGCCAGAAGGATTCTCCAAACTTTCAGAACAAGAGAACAGGAAACTATGATAGTCATTTGAAAGACATATCTCCTCAACCACTTAGACTACTGCTCCCAACTATGTATAAAATTAATGGCAGAACTCAAAGTAATCCAGTGAAGCTATGCAAAGAAAATTGTCTCAATGCAACATGTCATCTACTGGGAAAGGCTGAAAAAGTTAATACTCTGCTTCCTAGAACAAAGGCAGGAAAGATATGCAATGATATACACCTGAAAAATCCTTCAAGGACTTGTACCAAACTTTGGCATTGAAAGTTATGCAAGCAGCAGAATGGGGTGCCACTGCATAGTGCCAAAGTTCCCCACATTGCCACCAAGATACAAGATCAATACTGCTACAGTTTGGGTTTAAAGGGCCCACAGCTCTTCAAGGACTGAGAGACCCACGTGGTGCAGATGTGTCTTCAAAACAAAACTGGATCTCCTCCTGTCAAGGATTCTGGATTAGCTTATGTCACAACAAGAAACGCAGATGAGGGGAACAGCATCAAACTGCTTCATTCACTTAATACCACATATCAGGGGAGGTTTCAAATGGTGCAGATATAGCAAAGCCATTTGTGGTGCCCCAGTATGGCCTCAGCTCAAACTGGAACCAGTTAAATAGAGTAAAGATTGTGTGTGTGTGTGTGTATATATATATATATATATATATATCTATCATCATCTTATAACATCTGTTTTCCATGCTGGTACCACCATCAACCACAACAACAATTTCACTTGACTCAACAGGTCTTCTGAAGCACAGCATATTGCCCAACGATTGATGGGTACTTTTAAATGAACCAGTTATGTGAAACTGGCATCATCTGTGGATATGATCTCACTTGGCTAGCTGAGTCACTTGGCATTGTTTCTGTGAGGCCCAACGTTCGAAGGTCATGCTTCACCACCTCATCCCAGGTCTTCTTGGAAAATTAGGATGTTAAATTTTTTTATCATTTTGGGAGTGTGTGTATGCTGAGTATGCCTCAATCTAAGAGTGTCCTCAGTAAGGTTTATGAGGGTCAGCTGAAAAGTTTTTTGACTGATCAAGATACTCTCATGGAATGTGACCAAATTAGGTTTATTTTACAACTTAGTCCCCCCCTTGTGGTTCACTTCTTCCATTGGTGTTGTAGTGCTTAGATCCCATTGGTGAAGGACCTTTCATCCTGCTGGTCAAATAAGTCATCAACAGTAGATATGACATCATCATCACTGCAATACTGGTTCCCAGCCAAGTAATTTTCATTTTGGGGAATAGATGAATATCAGGTGGGGCCAAATCAGAAGAATAGGGAAACTGATCAACCAATTCAAAGCTACAGTCACATACAGCAGCCATTGAAACCATTGATGTCTGGAGCGTTATCCTGATGAAACAAAAACTCTTTCATAAATGCCTTAGAAAATTGGCATAGTACTTTACATTGCACATGTGGCCCTTTTGAAAATAGTCAATAAACACAATGCCTTGTATATCCCAAAACACTGAGGCCATCACCTTTCCTGCTGATGAAACAACTTTGGCCTTCTATGGAGCATATCATGAGGTGTGTTTCCACTGCATGGATTGTCTCTTTATCTCTGGTTCAAAGTGCTACACCCAATATTCATCCTGGGTTAGGAAATGCTCAAGGAAAGTAGCTGGATTTACCTCAAGCAGTATCAGATTTTCCCATGATATGATCAGCCTGGTGCACTTTTCATCAAGTGTCAGAAGACATGGCACCCACTGAGTAGAAACCTTCATCAAGCCAAGTTCATTGTGCAGAATAGTCTCAACTCTCTCACAAGATATGCTAATAGCACTGGTGAACACAATCCAGGTTTTCTTCAGTGGTTGCAGTTGCAGGAAGACCAGACCATGGGTCATCTTCAAGAATCTCCCTTTCACTCTTGTACAGTTTATAAACTGGAGAGTCATCCCCTTATGTAGCCACCATGTCAGCATGAATGTTCTTGAAGGCCAAACCTTTTTTCTGCAGGTACTTGATAACATGACGATGCCATATTTTGTCCATTTTCAAGAGAGGTTGCTATTAGTTTTGAAATCTTCTTTTAAGAGTCACATGTCAGTTTACCTAAAAAGAAACAATGCAGTTATTTATAAGAATAGTTGAAATTTATGCAAGCAAGATTTCACAGCTCTAGCATCTCTCCTTCATGAACTTTTCAGCCCACCCTTGTATATAGTATTTTGTATTAAAGCTATTAATACAAGTACAACTCTTTTGTCGGATCTTTTTGGTTTGAACGGCAGTTTTTTCTAGCAGTGTCATATGAAATTGTCACCCATAACTATGACCCTAGTATCGATCTATTACATTTCAATCTGTTTTAGGTTTAGGGTTAGTTGGGGGTGGGGGAAGGGTATTTTTTTTTTCTTCACAAATGTAAATAAACCCAATCTGTTTCTTAAACGAGGGACATATTCATACGGCACAGAATGTTTTTTTACCTCAATAGACGTATTTGATTGGTTGAAATTGCAAAAATTGAAGAAAAAAACAACAAATATCTTACAAACTATAGAATTTTCTCAATAAAGCCAAGCGAAAAAGATGTTTTATAAACACATTCTACCAGAATACGAAGTTTAAAATTTTTTAGTTACCTAGAAATTATGTTAAAAACTGCCGTTCAATCCGAAAAGATCCCTTTCATCAGCTAAGTGGACTGGAGCAGTGTGAAATAAGTGTCTTGCTCAAGGACTCAATATGCCACCAGTTATCAAACTCACAACCTTATGATCATGAGCCAAATACTCTAACCACTTAGTCACATGCTTTAAATATATTAATTAGGCCTTTCCTAAGGCGGTCCAATTGGTGTCCATTTTGTTACATGTTGGAATAAGACCGTTTTCTCTGTATAATCCTAACTATACATTTAAAATTAGAAGCTATTTTGTTTAAAACCTATAAGGTTGCTGATTTCTGTTCCATCATAACAGCCCATTGAAAGATCAAACAGTTCTGGTTCATTATGTTTTGCTCAGAAAGACTTGTCTGGGGTTGATTTCTTCAACTAAAACCCTTTAAGGCACTGCTCCATTATAGCTGAAGTCAAATGACTGAAATAACTAAAAACATAAAAGAATATATATATATGAAGAATATTCCTATACCACCAAAGAGAATATACCTAAAAAAACTCATTGTAAAAACAGAACATCTAATAAAATGTATGTGCTGGAAAGTATACTTCTTTGAGAAGGGAACCCCATCTCATAGAAGAGATTTTCTGATATGCGTAATGACATTGATGTCCAGATGTGCTTTGGCAGCACATCTGCAGGCAAAGTTTATCCTTTTCATTACTGTATTTATCTTGAGATGCTCTGTGTTTCTTTCAATTAATTATAAACAACAAAGAATTTAGTAAAATCACTCAGTTATCACGAAGCTAGTGTTAGGAACATAAATTGTGACTAAGTTTTGGCGGAAGATTTTAATTCAAAACTTATGTAAACAAGACATTTGTACTCGGAGTCAGAGCCAGTTTCAGCCGGGTTGGTAATGAAAGGGTTAAAGCTTCTAGTAATAGAAGGGTTAAAATCAATAATATCAAATTGAGTAAATTTACAGTTCCTTTCATTGTGTAAATTTCCAAACCAATTTGTCACTGATGAACTATTCTTCCAGAGGAGAAGATTAGTAGCTTTAATTATTTTATCATTAATGGAGTCTAATATAGTCTTACTAACTCTGCCTAATTCACGTCTGGCAGGGGTTGATAAGTCTAAATTTGGAGTCAGCTAAGTTAGCCATATAATACTTTAGAGTGACATGGTGAGTCCTAGGAGCTAACCATTCAACCCTTTCATCTATTTTAGTTTTGACACTAGTTTTTTTTGCTTCAATATTATTATTGTATGTGCTAGTGTTGTTGTTTTTTTATGGTTTAGCTAATTGCTAGAGAGGAGTTGATTATACAAATTTTTCTCTACTTCATCAATGTTTTTTGTTTTGTCTGGGAGTACATGCAATTTGTCTGATACATGGAAATGCTTCAAATCATTTAAGAGTGTGTTGGAAAAATTTCTGAACTTTACCTTTTTAACTATGTTCAGTAGATTGTTTTCAAAGGCCTCCAATTCCTTAATTTGAGGTGGATACTTTTCTTTGGTGGTAAATCCATATTTGAGGTTAGGAAAATTTCCCTGGGTTCCCTTCTCAAAGAAGTATACTTTCCAGCACATACATTTTATTAGATGTTCTGTTTTTACAATGAGTTTTTTTAGGTATATTCTCTTTGGTGGTATAGGAATATTCTTCATATATATATATTCTTTTATGTTTTTAGTTATTTCAGTCATTTGACTTCAGCTATAATGGAGCAGTGCCTTAAAGGGTTTTAGTTGAAGAAATCAACCCCAGGACTTATTTTTTGTAAGCCTAGTACTTATTCTATCATTTTCTTTTGCCAAACCTCTGTTATGGGGATATAAACACACCAGTATCAGTTATCAAGCAATGGCTGGGGGACAAACACAGACACACACACATAAATACATACATATATATATATATATATATATATATAATATATATATATATATATATATATATATACCATAAATCCTCGTGTATAATCTGCATTTTTTTCCCAAAATTTAAAGGTCAAAATCCCTAGTGTGTACTATATACGAGGTTAAAAGTGAAAAATATTTTCTAAGCAATGATCAAGTCTCTATTTGCTGTCCGGCAATGTTTATTCAGACGCATTTTGTGATGTTAGATGCGAAAATACCTAAGCTAAGCCTGAAAGCAATGAAGTCATAAAAGAATCATCAATAACTTGCAGTAAGCAACATTTATTAAAATGAAAGTATTCAGAACACAGAATATCATGTAACAAAAGCAATTTGCAAACATTTACATTCCCATATAACAATTAAGAACATCACCATTATTATATTACGCATGCGCGGACATGTTTGTTTGACTAGATGCTGCTGGCTTAATTACCTCTCATCCATATGGTTAAAGCTTCAGTTCCACTGCATGGTACCTTGAGCAGGTGTCTTCTACTATAACCCCAGGTCAACCAAAGTCTTGTGAGTGGATTTGATTGATGGAGACTGAAAGAAGCCCATTATATATGTGTGTGCGTGTGTCGTTACATTTATGTTTGCCCCTACCACCACTTGACAATTGGTGTTGGCTTGTTTACAACTCCGTAACTTAGTAGTTCAGCAAGAGAGACCTATAGAATAAGTACCAAGCTGGAAAGAAAAAAGTTCTGGGGTTAATTTGTTTGATTAAATTGTTCAAGACAGTTCAGTGACTCACAACTATAAACCTAGTTCTTCATTCATACTTTAACTTCTCTTCACACCTCATCTGAAGTTATCACTCTCTTGTTCTCCCTTTCAGTTAAGGAGGCTCTTTAGTCTTGTGAATTACTAGGTATCTTCACTGGTGCTGTTGGCATGAATAAAATAGCCAGTCCACTCTGTTAAGTGGTTGGTAAAAGCAGAGATATGGTCCTTCTCCTCGTTAAGTCATGTCGTACCATCTGGGCCATGCCAACATAGGGAGCAGAAGTAAAATTATAAATGATGAATACTCTAAAACAATAACCCTTATTGAATTTTTATAATGGAGCTACACAGCTGCTTGCATTTAGAAGAAAGGTTGAGAATGATCTGTAGGAACTGCAAAGGGATAAATAGGTGATGAGATATTCAGATGGCCCCTCATGGAACAAGATGTATAGAAATAAGAGGGGACAGCAGAACTAGGATTGTAGGTGTAGTGGGGACCATACACCTTTTGTGTATTTGAAAATGTTCCTGCACATAATATTCTGTTGTTTTTTGTTTGTTTGTTTGGTTTTTTTTTACTTTATTTGGGAGACTATGATAGTTTTGAGAATATACTGTTAATGAAATTAGGTTCAATATCCTTATAGTGTTAGCATATGAAAACAAATCTTTAGTGATTTTAATTTTAAAATTAAGTTGTAAGAAGTGTACAGTCAGCATAGATTAGGATCTGTCTAAATATGTACACAAGAAAACACACATATATTTCAACTGTAATCTTTATTTATTTTTTTCTTTGCATTTATCCGGTCATTTCATAATTTTTTGTTTTTTTGTCTTTTCAAAGGTTGCTGGACATTCTCAACCAGGTGATGTTTTTGCTGTGATTTCAAAATGGGATCTTGCATTCTCTCATCTGTTATTGCATCATTGAACGCTTCAACATCAGAATTCAACCCAACAGAAACTAAAAGATTATTTCGGTAGTAAGAATATGGACTCGCTAGCAGCCGACACCCAGCAAATGCCTTGCCCAACTGCAGACTTATCAGTAACAGCTTCCCAGAAGCCGTACTCTGGGGTTACTTCCCCTCTAGTATCACCCGATGTTCCAACTTGTTATTCACAGTTACCCCCCTTGCCTGTATTGCCATCTGATGGCACTCCACCGGATAACTGCCAAAAATTAAACTCGGGGAACAATTCAAACCGAGTACAAGTGAAAACAGATCCGGGGGAGATGACTAACCCAGAAAGTACATCGACCAAAAAAAAGTCATCGACAAAAAGCTCTGAAAAACCTTTCAATTGCACCATGTGTGGGCAGCACTTTGCACGTAAAGACACTCTGCAGTGTCACAAGCGGACACATACTGGCGAGAGACCATACTCTTGCGATTCGTGTCCATTACATTTTGCCCGACGCGATACGCTGCAGTGCCACCGTCGAACTCATAGCGGTGAGCGTAGGTTCACTTGTGAAGTGTGCCTGCAGAAGTTTGCTCGCAGGGACACACTCCACTGCCACCAGCGGACTCACAGCGGTGACAAGCCATTCAGCTGTGACTTGTGCATTCAGAAATTCGCCCGACGTGACACCCTGCTCTGTCATAGACGAACACATTCTGGTGAGAAACCGTTCGTGTGTCAGTTTTGCGGGAAAAGGTTTGCACGCACAGACAAGCTGCACCGTCACAAGCGCACCCATCTTCGAGGTAATCCCACCACAACACCTGGCTCTCATTATAATCAGAATACAGCATCTAACTTAAGTGCTGGTAACAACCTGCATTGCAACAACAGCAGTTGCAACAGTAGCAACTGCAGCCTTAGTGCTATGCAAGGTCCTTGCAATGACAATTGCCTAAATTACAACAATAGTAGCTCAGGTGCAAATACACCATGTACGAGTGCACTCTGTAATAGCTCAATGGGTTGCACCTACCACTGTAATGGTAGTGGATGCAATCAGGTAATTCCTGCAAATGTGCAGTGCAATGTATCAGGGTGCAATGGAATTTCATGTAACAGTAACATTTCCAACAGTGTGCCATGCTGCCCAAACATGATCAACACAAGCGGTTCTTGTGGAAACAGCAACATGTGCCTCACTTCCAACAGCCCCCAGTGCCATGACAGAAGTTCTGCATCTGTCAGCACAGACACTACAACTGCCTCTTCTGTGGCACCCACCTCTCTTCCTGCTGCTTCAGGTTGTGGTGGTCAGACCGTCGTGCTTTCCCACCATTCATCACAGCCTACAGCTGTAATGACAACTTCAGCAGCACCAATGTTCACGACCAACTCCACCAACAACCTCACCAGCACAGGAACACTACAGAAACCTGATCGGTTCCAAGCCAATTCAGCCAACCAAATATGGCAGATATTCTACTGAATAGAGAACCAATTCAAATGTGGTAACTGAACACTTTCAACCTCATCAGATATCAGATTGGCTATTCTTCACCTATTACTTGATGCATCAGATACACTTCCTGTTTTGTTTTCAACTGTTGGAATATGGTTTGTGAGCACTGCATGTTCCAGTGTCTCGAAGGTTTTCAGATCCTGGGGGCTGGCAGCAGTGCTACACACCTATTTGCATTTTCTGTTTCTATGCAAATTGGTTCAAAAATCACATGGACGCACGTGAATATACACATGAGTGTGTGTGTGTGTATGTTTATATATACATATATGTCTGTGTATGTATATATATAATATTTATAAACATAGCTTAAGTCAGGAAAAAAAAAGATTTTATTGTGGGATAGAATCTGTTCTTTCACTCTGCCTTTTGCTCTGCTTATATCTTACATTGTTTACATCATAAGAATTTAGAAACTTCAAGGGATATGAAATAAATTGTTTTGTTTGTTTTTTTTCCTTAATGGTCAAACACAAAATAAAGCTATAAATAATAGCCAGTAAATACTGAGTTACAAAGCCCCATGGGTAGAAGAAGTCAAAGGCTTCCTTCAGTTTTTTTTTCTATTAGAGGAGTTTTTTTAACACAGTATTTATATACTATCATTTATAGCTTTCTCTTTTGAGTTCCACCATTCAAAACAATTTATTTATCATTGTGTGTGTGTGTGTGTGTGTATATATATATATGTATGTATGTATGTATATATATATATATATATATGTGTGTGTGTGTGCCAGCATTTTATTTATTTTTTTTATTATTTCTTTAAAAACATAGAATGTAACGGTGAAGAAAACACTTTTGTATTTTATACCATGAGTCGAGAATACACTAGATTTTATGTTTCCCTATCACTACCACTTCCACCACCCAACTTCATTTCAATTTTATAAAGTATGCTGTTTTTTTTACCCTTTCTCCCATTTACTTTTAAATTTGAAGAAAAAAAATGAAAAAAAAAATAACAGGGAAATGTTTTAGTCTCACTAATTGCATAACTGTTCAAGCCTGTAATACTGGCCAATATGTGTGTGTGCACACATGCATATTTCATATTATTTATGTGTGTGTGTGTATGTGTATATACATACACATAGACACAAGCAGACATGTATACATACATGTACATTATATATATATATATATATGTACATTATATATACAAATATATATATATATATGTACATTATATATACAAATATATATATATATATATATGTACATTATATATACAAATATATATATATAATATATATATATATACACAAATATATATACAAAGATATATATATACACACAAAGATATATATATATATACACAAAGATTATATATATACATATATACACACACACACTCACACATGTGCACACACAAAAAAGATAGGTAGATATATTGGCAATTAAAATTTTTAACCCTTCCTTTGCCCTATTGTTTTGTCAAACACACAAATATAAGAATCACCACTCACTGCATATTGTTCCATCAAACAATGTTATCAAACATCTTCATATGCAGCACAGTGTGCAGTCAGACACTGTTATGAAACTTCAGCCACCCCTGTTGTTCCATCAGACACCATTGTAAACCTTTTCCCCCAACCCCCCACTACATTTACTGTACTTTCAAACACCATTATATGAGTAAATAAAAAAAAAATAACAAAACAAAATGACTCCTACTTGTATCGTCAGACATGCTTTAAAAAAAAAAGAACTCAAGGTAAAACTCACAATTACAGTGATAATTTGGTGATGGAATTCTGGATTTGTATATATGTATAGCTGTATTGTTAAGAAGCTCACTTTGTAAAAACCTGATTTCAGGTTCAGTTCTACTGTGTGGCACATTGTACAAGCGTCTACTACAGCATTGGGCCAATTAATGCTCTATGCTTGAATTTGGTTGACAGAAACTGTGTGAAAACCTGTCATATGTGTTTGCTTTATCTCCACCCCTGTCCCCATAACTTAGCTGTTCATCAAAGAGACTGATAGAAATAAGTACTGGAATTGATTTGTTTGATTAAACCTTTTAAGGCAGTTCCCCACCATGTCTGATGACAAACAAGTAAAAAATAAAATATAATTGAGGTTTCAAATTCTGCCAAAATGGTTTTTGTTGCTTTTGAGGTCCTTTAACTAAATACTGGTCATATATATGGGTTCTGAGGTGAAAACTTTAATCATATATTATGTGAGCTGATAAAATTAGTGGTAATCACAGAATGGTGTTTTGACTAAAGAAACTTGATCTCATCCAATGTGAAGTTGATAAAACCAGTACCAATGATATCATAGGGTTTGAAGTGAAAATTATTTATATGTGGTGGTTTGCTTTCTCTACTAAACATACATTTATAACTGGCCACTAATGCAGAACTGGCTATTACAACCTCATGGCAATAGTAACAAGAACAAGACAAAAAATATGTGCCACACAACCATTATAGTAAAGTAGTGTATGCATGAAAATTGTTTTTCTTAAACATGTTTTGAAATAGTAGCCCTAAATTAAGATATACTTTTGCAAGAAAAGAGATGACTGTGACTTTAAAGTTTAAGCCTGCTGGCCTTAGCAGGTTGAAACTCAGATGTTGTAATAGTGTACTCTACAGAAAGTATTGAGTAATCCTTCAATTTAATGTAAAACTATTATAACTTCACATTTTATATATATATATATATATATATATATATATATAGGCACATAAAAAGCATCATTTGAGCATTGAGCCTCACAGAGGCAATGACAAATAACTGAGACCTTTGGCAATATGCTATGCTTGAGTAGAAGACTGATCAAGCCAAGTGAAATCATAGTCATAGCAGATATTAGTGTCATTCAACTGGCACCCGTGCCAGTGGCATATAAATGCACCCATTACACTCTTGGAGTAATTGGCATTAGGAAAGACACCCAGTCATAGAAACCATGCCAAATCAGACTGGAGTCTGGTGCCGCCCTTCATCTTACCAGCCCTGGTCACTGTCCACCCCATGCCAGCATGGACAACAGATGTTAAATGATGATGATATATACATATATATCAAAGCACAGAGAAACAGAACTGTCTAACCTCTTATTAAGCTACTGGACTCATATAAACACAGTCCTATTACCATGTCCATAACAGCAGGACAGCAAATATACAGTATTATCACCCTGTTAGTCTTGTCATACTCACATCACTTCATGATTGTCATCTTACAGCTGATGAGAGGATATGAGATGAGTGCACATGGTATAGACTAGGAAGCTTGAAGGAGGAGGAGGCAGTTGAGTAAGTAGTGTAGAGACAGCATATCTGTAGGCCAAAGGCTGGACTGTTAAACATACATATTTCTATATACCATAGACATCATATTAAGACCATAATCAACCTCACACACAAATATGTGTATATGTCATATGTGAAAATATATACCGAAAGTTACATGCGTGTGATAGTATTTCATGCCATAACAATTAGCTCTGTAAAGTTATCCATTTAGTGTTCTATATCCATCAAAGGCCATTCACATCTTACATTTTCAAGATTTTGGATTAGTAGTCAGTATCAGTGAGGCAGCACTCTACAACAGATGTAACTTATTTTTAGTGCAGTGTACTGGAGCAATGTGGGAGGAAATGCTTTGCCTATGGACACATGTCACCTGATCTGGGAATTGAACTCACAACCTTATGATTATGAATCCAACAGCCTAACCACTAGATCATGTGTGTTCACTGAAAAGGTAATCTATTAAAGTTGGTTTTCACTCAAAGTTTTAATTATTTCACTTCATGTACATTGCTAATGTCTTTGACATAAGACATGCAGGTACAAACATTATATGGTTTCATTTCTCCTTCCACTATTAAAACGCTTGTGTGTGAAATCAACATTACATATTGTAATAGTGGAACGTTTAGCTATCTCTTCCCTTTAACAACCAGTACAAAAGGGGATATCAGTGAATAATAAACTAAATGCCTTCACATTTGGTTTGATGTTTCATTACTGTGAACTGAAATCTTGTCAACTTTTGTTGTATTTTACAGGTTGTGACATTGATTCAAGTATGAGTAACATACTTGGATTTGGCCACTTTTTCGTATTATCTGCTGGTGGATTAGGCAACGATCCATTCAAATTTGATTTACAAGCAGAGACCATTTCTCATATAGTGATGAGGCACTATTTCTTTGCATTGAGAGGTTATAGCTCTGGTAATACAGATGTGATTAGAATGTCTCAGAAAATAATCACAAGACAGATTCTTTAAGCCAAGCAGGAGACCTAAAGGCAAGCTGGTTGGATAATATTTATAGTCTGCTGGTGATGCTTGAGAATCCAACCAAAAGGTATGATAGTCACTTCTGATAGGATCCTATGGAGGTGATACCTGGGGGAAGGGGGACGAGGACCTTGGGAATAGTGGACAGAGAAAATGGTTGGATGAATTTTTTTTTTTCTGAAGGAAAAGGCTGTGCTGAGGATCTCCAAAACCAGTGAGATTGACATGGTTAATGTGCCTTTTGAATAACTGCAGGGAATAATATAATCAGGGAGGCCATTCCAGAGAGATAATATTCTATGAAGAAAGGATTGTGCAGAGATCACAATTGAGGTGGTGACAGAAAGAGAGATAAGTTGGGATTGGCTGAGTGAAGGTGGCATCAAACCAGAAAGTTCCAAAGAGGAGAGGCCAAGTGAGGAGCAGTAAGAAAGGTAGAGTGTAGACCAGAGGCTGAAGTATGTTGGCAAGCAGTTTTGTCCATCAGTCAGACAGCAGGATTTATATATATATACTGCCTAAAATATTTTTTTATGTAGAAACAGTACCATTCCAGATATGGGAGTAGTGTTCCAACCTAAGGTTTTACATCTGGTGTCAACATATACATTCCTTTATTCTTAGCTTAACACTTTCAATTAAAACCAAGATATTTCAAAGAGACAAAACGAAGTTATGAAAACTTCAGTGTTTAGATTGACAAAGATTTCTTGCTAACAGAGAGAAATAAATGCATGCATTCCCACACTCTCTTATAAACAACTTATCCCTTGTCTTTAGCAGCAGACTCAACCCCATCATGGTCTTGGGAATTTGTTATTTGTAATTTCTCTATGTCTCTATATGTATGTATATAGGCTAAATTTGAGAGTGCATAAAAGGAAAAGAAAACACTATCCCATCCAAAATAAAAGTATTTTAAAAAGTCAAAAAATATTAACTAGTTTATGGCTGGGAGATAATAGTTTACTCAAAGAAGCCACTCTCAGCTTTCAACACATTCTCAAGATAACTCCTCACTGTGTCCCTGGGAAGGTCTTCGAGCACCTTGATCTTGGCTACCAGCACATCCTTGGTGTTGCAGGCAGCGCAGTTGGTGTCATTCTCAACCATACCCCACAAATAGTGACCCATGAGATCACAAACAAGGGGATTAAGAGGCCAGAAATTGGGGCTGGTAAAGTTGTAGAATTTCAACAACCACTTCTGACTCTTTGTGCCACACTTATAGTCTTCCAGCAGTAACCCTCTCCAGCCAGGGCTTGACCACAATCTCCAACAGCTTCACATAACAATCTGAATTGGGTCTAAGACCCTGTTCAAAGATATGGGGATGAATTCCAACATGCTGATACAGTCAGTACAATTACATGTCCCTTCCTGTTGGCCACAATTTTGCAGCTGTCCGTGTCACATTGTGCAGCCTTTACAGTGTTCACAGAGCATTTGAGATGTAGTCATGATGTCAGCATTTTGACACCTGGTGCCAATCAGCAAGATACAGTTTACTCTTTTTTTGTATTCACATGGCTTCCAGTCCATCTCCACTTTAACTTCAATCTTTATGCTCTCCAATGCCGTTGACCATTCACCATCACATCAAGCTGTTCTTGTAAAAGAAGGAGACATAAAAAAAAAATCATCAAATTTAGCCCAAACACCTTTTCTCTCTCGCTATATATATATGCATGCATGTATATACGTGTGTATCAGTGGCATGCATTTACTTCTAAGGTTGGTCAAGCAATAAATACTTGGTACACATGGCAGAGACGTAACCCTCCCCCTCCCCCTACCAACCACCCACTTTTAAAATAATTTTTGTTTTTACGAAAACTCACGTTTTTGGCTAGGGAGATTTCCAATTCTGAAAAAAAAAAAATTGGTGAAAATCACAACTTGAAAGTTTCAATTCCGCTCTCCCCCTTCCCATTTCTTCATTTCTCACTTTTTTCAGAAATTTCGTTTTAGGAAATATGTAGAAAAATACAGAGATTATGATTCTGAAAAAACATTTGTTTGTAATATTTCATACACAGGTCAGGCGGAATTTGATGAGGCAGATTTTCTACAGACGCCTTTCCTGTTGCCACGCCTCACCTGTTTCCAAGCAAGGTGATACTTCTCCGTCGCTGGACATATTTTTCACGGAAAACTAGAAACGATTTAATACTAAGTACTTCATAAATTATTCTGTTACCGAAACGGGGTTTGGTGTGTTATGGCGATAGCAAGAAATGAATTGAGAGAGACAGAGAAAATACAGGGAAAATATAAGAAATAATAATTACGAATAAAGATGGTAGATTCAATAACAAGAAGCATTAAACCCAAGAGAGAAGGAATGAACTTAATGCAAGAAATGGACTTAAAGGTGTTGCATGACAAAAGAGGAAGATGAAGCTAATTGGAAAAGAATGAGAATGGTTAATCGAGAAAGAAGATAAAATAAAAACAATGATGATAGGCAAGAATATGTCACACAAGCCAAAATGAGAAAACAGACTAGAAGAGGAAACATCGTCAAAAAGAATGGATAGGATTTCCCAGATGTTCTCCGTGTTAATCAACGGAAACTGGAAAATAGATCTTATTTTGACTAAGTATCATGAAACAAAACCATCAAACTGTTTCTTATCATTATGAAAGTGAAATAATCGAAACGTAATTAATTCAACTCGAATGTGTCAACAAAATCATATTAATTTGTAAATATTGTTTACGTTTTAAATATTTTTGAATTAACTATCACGACAGTTACATATCAATGAAATACTACTCCGCCCTGAAGCTATTTCCAGTTTTCGTGTACCTCGAAGTATTTCAAGCGCTTAAACAAAAGAAATACAGGTGATTATGATTTTATAAGTGTTTCGCATTCTGTTAATCAGGTTCTGGAAACATTAAATAAATTAATATTGCTTATTGTGGTTTTGCTACTGATACAAGCCATCATAACTCAGAAAACTTTAGTTAAAATTATATTGGCGTGCATGTCCAAAGTAGTCTTGAAATAAGAATAATTGTTTAATGAGAGTGCATTGCATTGAAGATTGATATTATATATATATATATATATATATATATATTGGAGGTTGCAACTATGATGTAAAAGGAAACAATATCTTCTTAAATATAAAGAAACAGTTTCTGTGGCTCCTGACTACTAAACCACAAATTTGAACTGTATAACATGACAAATATTTATGCTCAGAACGTAGGTTCGCGGCAAAATTTTCTAAAGGACCATAAAGAAAATGTTGCTGCGAATTCTTCCGTTCGCCTCATCTGCTCCTCAAGCTTTGATAGGATTAGCAAAGTTGTATTAGATAAGATTCTACCCAAACTTCGTGCTAAATCATATGGACTAAAACTACTGAGGCTATCCAATGCTTTACTACCTTAAGCCCCAAACATACATTTAAATTCATTCAGGTAGATATAGACTGATATCATTCTAGCATACCCTTATCCTGTTCGACAAACATGTCATATTTGCAATGAAACATTCTAACCCCACTCGATGTTAACTGCTCCATGATCTCTGGGACCAATTCCCTAATATATCTGGCGGTCTATACAGGGACGTCGCTCTGTTTGCAATCCAGAATCGTGAAATAGAACAACTTAGGAAAAGATTCAGATTTTTTTAAATAGACGTGGGCCTTACCGTCTCTTACAGTAACAGCATTAAAACAGCTAATTGCTTAGAGGTCACTCTAGATTTACAAAACAACACTTTCTACCCGTACCATAAACCCGGTGAGAACCTTAACAATGTTGACTTTTCCTCCAATCTCCCCAACCCACCCCCATCAACCCTAAAATCCACCGTGGACAGCGTATCTTAAAGGCTTTCATTCCTGTCCGCCAGTAAGAAAATATTCGAGCAATACGCTGAATATTATAACTACGCCCTGCAACGTGTCGGATATAAGAATCTGATCGAATATATCCCTATATGGGACGACCTTCCATCTACTAAACCCGGCACCATGGATGCATCTGCCCCTTTAAATAAAACATAAGTGTCTCACATATTCACCGTCCCCCAAATGTTACCGTAGTAGAAAACCTAATAGGCACTACTCCCACCCTGTGATCCAGGATCCCAAATCCACCGCTGCTCATCGAAATCAGCACCAGCGCACACCTCCGTACCCTAAGCTATACTCGGGTAACCTTCTTAACCGCAATAAACGGAACAGGACACGCGACGTTTTCTAGCTATCGACCGTGGTAATGCCGCGAGCATGTTGGCTTGATTTAGTAGGGTCAGGTGCGGTCCCAGGAATTTTTCGAAGGGCGGGTACAAGGTCAGAAGGGATTACAATTCCAGGAGAAAAGGGTGTAATAACATTATTTAGAAGGGTGAACCTCTTTTCTTGAGGGGTGGGGAGCACGTGCCCCTCAGGCCTCCACCCACCCTCCGACCCTGATGGTATGCGGCTAATTGAAGCACTTAGTGTTGAATTAATGTCTTCTTTTTCTTTCTTTCTTCGCTCGTGCTTGTGTTTTCTTCGGGTTTGGATTGGTATATCTTAATGTGGTTTTGCACCATATATGTATCATATACATGCGTGTTATATATGTAATAATTAAATTCTCTAAATTTTCAATAAATTTGCTACCATGTGTGGTGCGACCGACTAATGTTTAATAAAATTCTGGAATTGTCTCCCTTGCCTTTCTTGACCTGAGTTAATACAGGTAGATAATGGTTTTAAAATCTTTTTAGTCAAGACGGAAGGCTGTACCTATGACTCTCTACAAGACCTCTGTGTCACGAGGGAGGAAAGTTTCCTCAAACCAGAGACCTGGCCTAAATGCTTGCAACGCAGTGCATTCTGCTAAAGGCACCCAAGTATTTGATGGTGGTCTTAAACCGGGCGATGGATTAAGTATATCACCCATTAGTTTTTATCTCAGTAGGGATGCAAATTAAATTGATTGAAATGTCTTAGCTCATTACACTTAATATGGTAGAGTCCACTTTACTATTCCTTTTTTCAACAGCAGATACCGTTGGGCATTCCTTCTTTAACTCCCCCATAGACATCAAAATCTGAACTTTGTGTCTTAATTCAAATAATAAGAATAACTTGAATACATTTGACATTTTTTGTGAACATAGAGTACAGATAACTATCATCATGAAAACAAAAACTGCTTCAAAACTCTTTATTCACATAAAATCAAGTAAATGTTTCGTTTTTGGATTTGGTTTGCAAGATTCTTTATATGAGTTCGTGTGTTGAAGCATATTCTGTTGTGTCTGGGGAGAGTCATTTTCTTTTTGTGCCTTATAATATAACACACTCACAGGCAGTGTAAATAACGGACAGAGTCAAAACTATTGAAAAGGTTGCAAGACGCAACGAAAATTTTAGGAAAATAAAAATAAGAAAAAAGTGGAAATTTTACCGGTGTGTGTGTTATATTATAAGGCACAAAAAGAAAATGACTCTCCCCAGACACAACCAAATAAATGTTCAATTTCAACATTTCAGCATTTTAAATATATAAATCAGGAGAAAAAAATATGCGTTTAACCGGCAAGTTTAATCATTGCAAAACAGTTTGTCTAGGTCATGCAATTAACCGGCGCATGCAATTATTCGATATGTATGTAATTAAGCTGATTTAAATGCATACATACGTAAATAAATGGCATCAGGTTCAAAACACAAAGAATGGCATACTGAACCATCCAAAAATCTATTAAAATTCTAGAATATGCTCAATTTTTAATACAGTATACTATTAAAAGGTAATCAAGTCAATTTAATGAATTTTAATAATCACAAGTTCTTCATTATCTAATAAATATAATTTCATAAAATATTATTTACAGTACATGTCTACAAAAATATTTAATAAAATATTATTTACACGCGTCTACAAAAATTCTGTTGTTTTATGTCGATAAAATATATCATAAAACGGTAATAAATCTTAGCAGTCACATACATAAAACGATTTATTTGGAAATTGTATGAATGTAGCATATCATTTCTTATGTTTGTTTAAAGGCTGACTATGCGTCCCTATTTTAAATGTCTAGCAATTATCACTAGGTAGGAAGGCCCGAAGACCACAGCAGGTTGAAGTAGAGGTTGTATATGACTGTAGAGTAGCGTTAATTGAAGGCAGCCGAAATCTTCCCTCAGCCGGCTGAGAAACACTAAATGAAACCAAATCTTACTGATTGACTGACACTTCTTGTCCTACCTGTGGTTACTCAAATATTTCCCAGCGTAGATTACAAACATCGCTACCTAAGAGACTACATATAAAGAGATAGAGAAATAACCCTAAGGAAACTACATATAAAGAGATAGAGAAATAACCCAAAGTATATCATTGTAAAGTGAAATGGAAAGGAAAGAGAGAAGACATTACAATAATAATTGAAAACAACAACAAAAAAACCCTTGATGTTCCTTACTCTATAAGATTTGGACCTTATTAGTAGTGGGGACCTAACACCGGTTCCAACGCAAACACACAGACAACTCCCCTCCAGTGGGCGAAAAAAATTCCAGCTCAAAACAAGAAGAGACGGCACTGACGAAAGGTAAACAAAGCATTCATATCATATTTCTTCTTTCTCTTCTTCCTTATTTCTCTCATTCAACACGCTCATATAAGTGCACACACTCATACATATATGCATGTATATATATATGTGCATATCTATGTCAACATTATATGTAATTTGTTTACTCTTTTTGTCTCTCTATCATCCTCTACTTGTCTCCATCTCATTATCCATTTGTCTTTATCTTTCTACTCGTCTTTGCTAGCTTGCATGAATGTTGTTGTTGTTGAGCCCAAGGCCAGCTCTGATCCAAAAGGCCTATTACGAAAGGCGTTCCAACCGTGATCATCCCATCTTTTATTCTTATATAGTGTGTTTCGAACAACATTATTCAGTGTGTCCCTCTTTAAGACAAAAGGGTGTGATTCGACAGGGATTTAGCTGCTATTTCTAGCATGCCGAGCAACCATGAAAAAGTTCCTTATTGAATAATGTGTATTTCTCAAAATATAATCACACACACACATAGGCGCGCGCATGCACACACACACACATACGCACTGAACTCATGTACCTACCTTATATTTTGCCTGTACGTTTATAGATATAACTAGCCCCACCACGAAATAAGAAAATCATCTCGTATATATATTTAATTACAGTTATTTTATATACATATCTGTATGTATTTATGTGTTAGCATGTGGTTGTTTATTCGCATCTTTATTCTGATGTGTGTTTGTGGTTCATATGCTTATCAGGTGTAGCGTAAATGTGTGTGCGTTTTTGACATATGTAAATTAAGCGTGTGTGTTTATGTGTATGCATACATATTCAAAGAGGAAAGGGGAGCGTAAACCGGAAACGTACTTTAAAAATCATTAAAATATTTTGGAATTTTTAATTATATTTCAATTATATATTTTGCTCAGCTTTATTATTATTATTTTTTTTTTGTAAATCATTAAAACGGTATTTTTTAAAATACGTAAATTCTAAAATTTTATTAAAATTTATATGCATTGTTTCCAACCCTTTTAACACCAAGCATTTACTCACACGCATACACATAATGGAACATATATATATATATCACATACACAAACACACGTGTTGTTGTTTAGCATCTGGTCAGTCGTTATCTAACTTATTCCATCCATATATAAGACGGCGGGATGCGATTTGGCTGTTATTCTTAGTTGGTCAAGCGACTGCGTAGTCTCTCCAGACGTTATATATGTCTGTATGTTGTTTAACCACAGGTCAGTTCTAATTAATCATACTCTGATCAAACATAGTACAACCGTCTCGTCTCTTATTCTGACAAAGATGTATATCAAGTACATTAAACAATTTGTCATTTTCTCAGACCACAGTATATAGTAATTTGAGGGAGTTTTAGCTTATGTTTCTAGTACGTCGAACGATTTCGTTTAGCTCTAGATTAGCACCAATTAACTAGGCTAGTTATTAAAGGTACTCCAGGGTAGAAGCTCCTTGTTGGTGGGGGTAAATGACCAAAGGAAATCTAACAGTGACCATCCTGTCTTTATTTCAGGCTGTGCATCTAGGACGATGTTATAAAATGTATATCTCCTTTTTGTTAAGATGCTACGATGTTATTTGAGGGAGATTTAGTTGCTATTTGTAGTTGTTCAGGTAGCTACCACATAGAGAGATTATGTGAAATTTTAGAATTGAGCATATGAAATAAATTTACATATGTTTATGTGTCTGTGTATGCGAATACATATGGTTAAATGTTTAGGGTATTGACTTTATAAAGTAATGGCACCTCATTTCACATTGCTCTAGTCTACACAGCTGAAATGACTGCGGGTTGACTGCTTGTGCAGCTGTCCATCCAGCTGTCATGTCTTTGATTTTTCTACAAGGACAAGGGCAAAGATGAGAAGGCAAGGGCATCTCTGTTCACAACTAAAACATAACCACATAAAACAATTTGCCCTTGTCATGACATGACAGCTGGATGGACAGGTGCACAAGCAGTCAACCCGCAGTCATTTCAGCTGTGTAGACTAGAGCAATGTGAAACGAGGTGCCATGCTCAAAGACACAATACCTACCAAGTCAAGCTTGCAAGTGATAGCTGCATTTTCTTTTTCTGCTTATATATATTAGAAGTACTGAAAAGTAAAGTCATATCATCAAACAAATAATCTGTTGTCATACCACAAATAGTTTACAGGCCAATAAAAGATATCCTTGTAATCATTCAGTCAGCATAGAGTTAATGGCCAAAGATTAATGTGGACATGTGCTCTGTATGTATGTATGTTCTATCTGATAGCTCATGCTTTACAAATTCTCTAAGGGTAACAATGCAGCCTGTGCAAAGGGAAATATATATACTGTATATCCTTATAGTGTGTGTTCAGAAATGCCAAAGGTTGTTTAACAAATTCAAAAACAGTGATTTCAATCTTTTGAATGGGTATCGATCAGGAAGACCAACTGTTCTCAATAATGATAATGCAGTGAAAACAGCAATTGAAGAAGATCCATATCAAAGTATTGGGGACTTATCCTGGGGGCTTCATAAATCTTGGTCCACTGTGCAAGATCTCAAGCAGATTGGGAAAGTGTATGGAGAAGAGAAGTGGATACTACATTATAATGATTGGTAATGTAGGGTTAGTTCAGTGAAGAAAACCCAAGGGAAGGTAAATTCATCAGGCTGAAAAGCTCTACCTCACTCTCCCACTCACCAGATCTCGCATCATCAGATTTTCACTTATTTGGTCACTTGAACACTTTACCAGTGGAAAAACATCCGGAAGCAAGGACAGTATTGAAATGACACTCCAAAGATTATTTTGCTTGAGGAATCAATAAGTTGGCTTTAAGGTGAAAAATGTTATTGATAATGATGGTGGTTATATTGTAAATGAATAAATAATTTTCAATATGCTTTATGCTAATCTGAACTCATTACATAAATGTAACATTACATTTTGGTTCTTCAAATGCATGCATGTATAGTGTGAGTTGAATGTAATATTTGTGTTTGTTGAGACTATACTAAAAATTATGCTCCTGGAGTTCTACAACACATGTAACCTACTCGTTTGCAATACTAACTTCAAGAAGCTGGCCAGCCTTCTGATCATCTTACCAATCAAGAAATGCATAAGCCAGATAGATTTCATTCTTACCTGGAAACAGGAGAGTTAGAATGCCTGTGAAAATTAAGTATTTCTCTTGTGAAGAATGCACCACCCAACCTAAACTAGTAATTAGTGATTTTAGAGTGATAGCTAAATGGAGCAAAAGGCAGTCAGGAAGAGGAAGATATGGAAACTGAAAAAGTTGTAGGTAACATATAGCAATAGAGAAAAGACGTTAAAGAAATACCTGCTGCGGCAACAGACCAGATCAATGGCTGGTATAAGATTTCAGCCAGATGAAAGGTGACCTGTGAGGAATAGTACTGCAAATAATTGTAAAACCTAAGAGGCGAGCTGAGAAAGACTGGAGGAAAGGGAAATACCTAGTTGCTAATAGAGAAGTTAGACACCAGATATACTTAGCAAGGAGATAAGCCAAAAGTAATAGGTTTACACACATTTTGTGATGTGAAGACAAAAGGCATAGACTATTCTGGATTGCAAAGGTAGTGTATTCAAGAAAATCAAGAGTTGTTGAATTTAACAGTCTACTTGCCGTTACCAACACTGAAATAAAATAGGCATAGAAATGCTATTTTGTTGTTGATTGAGAATTAATGGGAGAAAGAAGGCCCACCCCAACGGAGGGACCTGCCATTGAATTTGACAACAGTACTATTGCAAGCATAATTTTGTATATGAAGATAGTAAAGGCATGTGGACCATCAAGAATAGCTGCTAAAATGCTTTAAATATCTGGAAAAGTGGATGAGGGCTAGTCACTTGCATAGTCAGATAGTATAGAGAAGTATCACACTTGACTGGCAGAGCAGTATTATTATCATCTGCTATGAGAACAAAGGAGAGGCACTAGAGCAGTGGTTATGAACCAGGGTCCATATAAGATTTTTGGATCCACTCAAGCAAAATAGTAAATTGGAGATGCACAGTATTATTTTAAAGGTCTGTGATAAAATTCCAATTTAGATGTATTTATTGCAGGAAACAGCTAAGTTTATTTCTCTAGCATTTAATTTGACATGTTTCTGGTTGCTGAAATATATTCTCTCAGAGAGTGCTATTACAAACCTACACAAGTGAATGCGGACAAAATAGGAATTTTGAACAAAGTATCTAGAAAACTAACTTTTAAACATTGAATGGTTATGGAGGTCCACCAGAATATAAATGGTAATCAAAGAAGTCCATAGATAAAAAAATGGTTGAGAGCCACTGCATTAGGGCAGTGCTCCGTAACTTTTTCTTACTTGCAATACACTTATATTCTTTTCAAAATTTGGCAGCACAACTGAACTAAAAATATAACTAAAAGTATAGGGGACAAAATTATATTCAGGATGCAGCACACCTAGCATCGTCTCATAGCACACCAGTGTGTTGTGACATACCATTTGCAGATCATTGCACTAGAGGGAGAGGCAACTACAAAGGTATCAAATTGATGTACCAGATCATAAAAGAGTTAAGGCACAACTGATTAAGAACAGAATTGGACTGGATGAGATGCAGTTCAGCTTTTTGCCTGGAAGAGGTACTAGTGATACCTAATTCTACAAGAAACAACTGCAGGAAGAGTACTTAGCTTGTAGTAAGCCGCTATAACAAGTGTTCATCGATCTGGAGAAGATATCTAATGGTCTGTTGCTGGGTTGTTGCTAAGGAAACTAGAATCAAATGAATGGCTTGTAAGAACCATGTAGACTATTTACCGAAGTGCTTTCAAAGTGATAGCAGTGAGTTTAGTGATGAATTTACATGCAAACAGAAGTCCATCAAGGCTCAGTTTTTCAGTCCCCTCTTATTTGTTATAGGCCTCCAGTCTATAACAGCGGAGTTTAAGACTGGTTGTTTGTGGGAAGTCATGTATTTTGATTTCCTAGTTCTTGTTTGCTGAATCTGTAAAAAATTTTGAAAAGAAATTCCAGACATAAAAACAAAACCTAGAATTGACAGATCTCAAAGTAAACTTTATTAAGTAGGAAAGAATACAGGAAAATGGCTGTGTTTGTGATGTAGAAATGGTGCTCTCTGCATAAAATCATGGATGTACAAGAGGCGCAGTAGAATCATAGGCAGCTGGTAGAGAAGATGAGAAAGAATGGATTAAGATTCCTCCTTTCTTCCATCCTAATTATCCTCAAGAAATTTGCCCACATTAAACAATAGCCTGTCCAGCACTGAGTGATGAAAGAACTTCATAAAACAGGTGTTGCATTTATTGCACATGATTTTGTGATTAAGAAGCTCACTTTGTAACTGCATGGTTTCAGGTTCAGTCCCACTGCATGACACCTTGGACAAGTGTCTTCTATAGCCCCAACTAACCGATGCTTTGTGAGTGAATTTGGTAGATGGAAACCATGTGGAAGCGTGTCATATATATATATATATATATATATATATATATTGAGAATAACAAGATAGTCAGAATGTTGGATGATTATATATATTTTCATTTACATTTTTAGCGCTTCCTTTCGTTATCGGACTTATCAAAAAAGTGGTTTTCAGTAAGTTTACTTTGCCTTTTTTTTATAAAATTGAAACTGATGATGTTTTAGAGAGAGAGAGAGAGGAACAACCCAAACTTCTGAAAGACAATGGAACTATAGTTCATAAAGAAGTTCTCACCAAAATTAAGTGGTTGAAAAAAGGAAGGAGCAAACATTTGGATATATGTGGAGAAGGAAAATTCAAAGAATGACCCAAGGTTCCAAAAGACAACAGAACTGTATTTCATAAAAAAAGTCCTCAGTAAAAATTAAACAATTGAAAAAACTACATCAATATACAGGGATGCTCCATCAAATCAAATAGAATAAATCAGAGGTCCAACAACAACATACTAAGATACTATACCCAACCAACATTCCTGGAAAATATGATTGAGAAATAATGTGGATACTAATATACCCATGTTTGGCCCTCTCCAAACATCACCTGTATGAAATCAATCATCACTGGGGAGAAGGTATATTTCCATGGACATTCCGACTCCCCACCTGCCATTCAGATTATATTTATGATTCTTTATGATTTGTAGATTCTGATCCTTTGATTTAGATTGTATTCATAATTGTGAATATATTCATTTAAGAAAGGTATATTTTCATTGACATTTAGATTTCCCCCTCCCCATTTTTTTTACACTCAGATCCTATTTATAATTTTTTTAAAGAAATTCAAATCACATATATGATTGAGAAACACTTTCCCACACTTCAACTTTTTTTCAGATTGTATTCAAAATCACAACTATACCTACATAAAAATCACTCTTTCAAAAACATAGCTACACACAGCTATATCAAAAACAACATCTGGAATTTGAATCAAAAAAATTTGACCACATCCATACAACCATTCTCTCCCCCTTACATTAATGAATATAAAAGAATTAAATAACAAGACCTTGAAATGTAATTATAATTCTTACTGGAGAAAATCAAAAACATCCCGTTTTCCAATTAAAGAATTTGACCACTTGAATACAAATCCCCCCCCCCCCCAAGGTCACTAAGTTGAGAGAAAAAACATATTGAATCCAAATCAAACAAGTCTGACCACACTGATACAAAAACCATGCCTCCTTTACCTCCCCCTCTCTCTCAAATGTTTCTCTTCTTTCTTTTCCCTTCCTTTGCAACCCCCCCCCAAAAAAAAAGAGTACAATCCAAAAACACACTCCTACTCGTTTTCTCTTCTCTTCTCTGTCTTCACTATCTCCCACTCTCTCACCCCTGCACCTTTCTTTCTAATTTGTTTCTTCTCTCTCTCTCTCTCTCTCTCTCTCTCTCTCTCTCTCTCTCTCTAATGTCCCCATCATCAGGATGATGCACTCCTTGGTGGCTGCCATCATACTTGATTCTTTATTGCCTACCAGGGGCCAACACAGATGGGACATTACAATCTCAGAGGTCAGACACAACGAAATGAAATTTAGAAAAGAAATGCAGTTAAAAATTTACATGCAATGAATGATAACAACACAACAGACAACACAAATGGTGTGGTGTTTGGGTTCAGCTCCAACCTCACAAGCCCCAATTCACCATTGATATCTTTAAGACACTTTATGGCATATTCACACGGTTACAACCACTCTCAACACTCGTGCTACATATTTCCATTTTTTGTTAAACATTTTCTCCGACAGATACCTCATCTCCAGCCCTATTTTCCTTTTCAAATGAAAAGTAAAATACCTTTGCAAGGCAAGACCAGAGATAAAGCTGCCTGTCATTACTCCTTTCATCCTTGTCTTCCATGCCACCTCTTTCGCTAATGCTACTAGGGTGAGAAAACAATTCTTACCTTCATTCGACAGAAAATCAGGCAGGTCAGTTTTCATAATTGTCTCAGTCGATAGCTGTATTCTTCTTGTACCTGACAACAGATGTTCCACATAAGCCCACATCTCTGACACACCTGGACACTGAACAATAGCATGAGGGACTGTTTCTCTATCCAGCTCACATCTTGGGTGGGTTGGCGCGTCGCATTGACCATGTTTTGCAAGCTTATCCTGAATGGGCAAGACTCTTCTGTGATATTGCTAGGTCAAGGACTTTTGGAAGTTATCCAGTATCCTCAACCCAAATGTATAGAAAAACAGGCTGTCGAGATGAATATACCCAAGACCCAAAGTCTCCCCCAGGGCATCGTTACATCCAGCCTCTACTAACCCTCTACAGAAAAATGCTGTAGAACCACCACCACTGGCATTTCCTGAGTGATGGAATAGCAGGAGCACCTTGTGACACTCCATATGCCACTCACTCAACCAAGATCTACAAAAGCACCAGGCTTCCCGTCCACTGAAACCAGTGAATGAGGGAAACATCTGTTTCGCCAGCAGAGACCACACCAGTTCACCATCCAGAAGAATCCAGAGATGCCTCAACCTCAGCACATGTGCATCAACAGCCAAGGCATCCCTAGTCCTCCCTTTAACAGTCTTTGACAGCAAATAGAGTTTTACAAGTGGCTTCAAGCCCTTCCACAAAAAGTGAAAGCGCTGTCTTTCCAACTTGATCAACCATGAATCTGGGCAAGGAACAATGGTTAGGCGGTAGGTAATGACCAATGCGATGAACACATTCCCTTTCGCCCTCCCTTTCAGGGACAGCCACTGCCAAGACCAGGTCCTGACTATGTGAGCCACCCTGCTCGAAACCTCGTCTTAATTCTCTACCTGGAGGTCTGGACCAAACCAGACCCCTAGCAACTTAACCGGGACCCCCCGTCCAATGTCCTACAACGCTGTCTGAAGGCATTGACTTGCTCCTCCAGTTGCCGAGTTGCAAGCTGACTGATTATTCCTGGTTAATCTTTGCTCCTGCCACTGTCTTATAATCCTCAATGGCCTTGCCTACCCTTGTAGGTATTCCATTTTGGTCATGCTGATGGTGATGTCATCCACATAAGCTGAAACCTACTCTCCACATCCTGGCTCTCTCAGGATGCCACTCAACCTTTGCAGTAACGGCTTAAGAGCCATCACATACATAAGTGTGAGAGTGGGCACCCTTGGTGAACCGAGCATTTGATACAGAACAGTTTTGATAGAAAACCATTCACCTGAATGATCAAGTCAATGTTTTCATACAATTGTATAATCCACCTAAGGAAGCCAAGACTTAGGCCAAACTGTGCAAGAACAGTCACCAGGTAATGATGGTCAATCCTATCAAAAGCTTTAGATTGGTATAAATTTACCAATGCCCCACCTTTGCCAGATTTACTCTCAAACCCTTCTAAGGTGTAGCAGAGAAGGTGGAGATTGTCCTGGTTACTTTTGCTGGGAATGGCACATGTCTGTGCTTCCCCGATCAGACCATCCACGACGTGTGCCAACCTTTTTGCTAGCACCTTGGCCAAAATCTTCACTTCTGAATTTAATAGAGTGATGGGCCGGAAATTATCCATATGATCCCCCTTGCCCAGGTCCTTTCTGATCAGTGTCACCACTCCCCAGTGCACAGATCTGGAAATAAACCCATTCTGTTGCCAGTTCGCATATACACTAGTCAGCAGGTGCCCAAACAAGTCTGGCATACACTTATATAACTCGTAGGGTAGACCATCCAGTCCCGGTGACTTACCTACGCCACAGTCTGCCAAAGCCTCAATCACCTCCTCGGGTGTAATCAGCCCTTTACAAGACTCCGCATCCTGCCCTGAGAAGCACAGCAGCCGAGAAAAGAAGTCTGCAAAGTCCCTCCTACCATCCTGTCCATCGCTCCCCACAAAAGGTAGGTGGAGTGCTCATAAAAAGCCTCACACATTTCCTCGGGTTTGTTTATCAATACACCTTGATGATTTACCAAAGATCAAACTGTGGAATCATTTCCACATTGAGCTTCCACTTGGGTCCATCCAGCGGCCTTGATCCTTTTGCAACCCACTGCACATAGTCTAGCCCTGACAATGCACCCCATGTATTGGGTTTCAAGGTGCTGGTTTAATTCCTGTCTCTTCGCCCTCACCTGGTCTGCACTGCCATTCCTCATGGCTTCCTCTAAGTTCTTAACTAGACCCTCTTCTTCCTTACATTCCTTAGCCACTAAATTTATGCTATACCGAATAGACTCAAATTTTATCACTCATTTTAGGGCATACCACCATTAGTTGTTAATGATGGCTCCTATTAATACCGTCTGAATTATCAACTTAATCCACTTTCTGTACTCCTCAATCACCAACAGGGATGCATTGAGTTTCCAGTAGCCAGATCCCTGTCTATGTACCTTATCTAAGTTCAGAGTACAGATAACCATCTTGTGATCACTGTAGCTGACTGGATAAAACTGTGGACACTTAATTATGCGCTTGTCTACTTTTCTAATTAAAATCTTATCTATATATGATCTGGAAGACCTGTTGTTATTTGACCGTGTACACAATGGAGCATCCAAGTGTTCCAGCCTATATGGATCTGCTAGCTGAAAATGACTTAGCAGATCCCGGAAGCCAAAGTTACATATCCTATGAAGTCTCAAGTCAACACAATCTATGCGTGCATTGCAGATTGTTTTAAAGTCTCCTAGAAAAATTAAAGGATGTGACATGCCTAGAAATTTCTCTAGGTCACAAAAATACTCACTTTTTTTACCAGAAGCATTGGGTGCATAAATTGCAACCAGCCTGATCATCTTGCCACAACTGACTGTCAAGTCCAAAATGACCAGTCTACCTTTTGGATCAGAAAAAATTAACCTTTTCTCCGAAACCTGGTTTCTTTTTAATAGGACCAACACCCCACCCCACCTGTCACCTGACACAGAGAAATGTATTTCTTGTAGCTGTTCAGCAGAGGGAGCAGATCTCTTGGCCCCTTCAACCGGGCTTCTTTGCAACAATTACATCCAAATTTTGTGATGCCATTTAGGAAGCGCCCTTGTTCCATCTCGGCATCAGCCACATACATTCAAACAACCAATGTGAATTGCCATATCTTACCTCAATTTTTTTTCTTTATTCCATGGTATCAGGTGGAGGGGAGTCTCCACCTCTTCTTTTTTCTTGGTTCATGGGATCAGAGTAGGTAGTCCTTCAAAAATTGAAGGTAAAAAGTCTTTCCTTATCGTCCCTCCAGAAACCCTAAAGTTATTACTTTGGATTCTGTAGTTTTTCAAGTCTGTCTCATAAATGTCATAGTTTTTGTATTTCTCCGAATGCTCATCATTCCTTATGGCAGTTTTAATCACCTTCGTGCTTCTTACTAGTTCAACGTTATCTGTTTTTATAGCTACTAAGCCCTTTTCTTCTTTCTTTTCTTTTTTTGCCATCTTCTTTGGCCTCTTGTCCGATGGTAGTTTTGGTTGGTGCTGTAGGATGCTTCTTTCTTTTGTTGCCTGCTTGGTTCTCTGTTTTCTTTTCCTCTTCCTCCTCTTCTCCTTCTTTGCACTTAGCACGGATGTGCCCCAGTTCACCACACTAGAAACACTGTGGCTTCCAACCCTCCACAAACACTACAAGGTTTTCATCCCATCTCTATTTTTTTTCAGGGATTTCCTCCAATATTTGCAGCTCTGCTTGAATTATTAAATTGACTGTTTGTCCATGCCAGTTTTGTTTATCTGTGACTGATGCCTGGTGGAGTGTGATCTTCCCTCTCTTCTATTTGTTGATACTTTTGTTTACCTACCAATGCATTGTTTCACTTTAAGGATGCGTATTTACTCATCGATTATATTTTGACTGTTGTCCATTGCTTCAAATATATTTTAGCATTGTCGTTCTAGCCGTTTTTTAAACAATCACAAGAAATTTCGCTTTCATGTAAAACAACTATATTTTGTTATCATTATCCATAAGCTACTCCCAAAACACTTCAGTAGCTTTCCTTTGCATTGCTTGCAAACTTATATGCTCTATTGATCATAAAAGTGCAATGACCTTCACAATAACAAACTTTCAGTTTGGTTTTCCGTTCCTAGGTTAATTGGAAACAAAGATTGCCATGCTACCTATAAACCTCTTCAGTAGTCCATTTGGTAAAAAACATACCACCAAAGTAACTTAAACCATCCAAAGGAGAGGTGCGTTTGCTAGTATATGTATGGATGGCTGGATGGCTGGATGGATGGAGAGAGAGAGTTTTTGAAGTGATATACAGATATTGTATACTGAGAATAACAAGGAAGTCAGAATGTTGGATGATCATATACATTTTTATTTACATTTTTAGCGCTTTCTTCTGTTACCTGATTTGTCAAAAAAGTGGTTTGCTTTACCTTTTTATATAAAATTGAAACTGATGAAGTTTTAGAGAGGGCGAGAAAGAATGGGAGGAAAAATTAGAAAGGAAGGTACAGGGGATGAGAGAGGAGAGAGTGGGAGATAATGAAGATAGGGAAAACAAAGTAGAAGGATTGTGTTTTGGGAATGTATTGTTTTTGTGGGGTTTGCCAAGGAAGCGAAAAGAAAGAAGAAAAAGTTTGAGGAGAAGTAGAGGAGGCGTGGCTTTTGCATCAGTGTGGTCAGACTTTTTGATTCCACCTATTGACCTTTTGGGTGGGAAAGAAAAGGAATTTTTGTATTCAAGTGGTCAAAGTTTTTAATTGGAAAACCCAGATGTTGTTTTCCATTTTCTCCAGTAAAAATTATAATTACATTTCAAGGTCTTGTTTTTTAATTCTTTTGTATTCATTAATGTTAAGGGGAGAGAATGGTATGGCTATGTTTTTGAAAACATAGCCATACACAGCTAATTCAAAAACAACATCTGGAATTTTAATCAAAAATGTTGACCACATCTACACAACCATTCTCTCCCCTTTAATGAATACAAAAGAATTAAAATACAAGACCTTGAAATATAATTATAATTCTTACTGGAAAAAATCAAAAACACCATCTGGTTTTCTAATTAAGAACTTTTACCACTTGGATACAAAAATTCCTTTTCTTTCCTACCCAAAAGGTCACTAAGTAGAGGAAAATAACATATTGAATCTTAATCAAACACTGATACAAAAGCCACGCCTCCTCTACCTCCCCTCCTTCTCAAATTTTTCTCTTCTTTCTTTTCCCTTCCTTGGAAAACCCCCAAAATACACTGCTACTTTCTTTTCTCTTCTTGATCTTCACTATCTCCTCCTCTTTCATTCCTGCATCTTCCTTTCTAATTTGTCCCCCCCCCCTCTCTTTCTTTCTAAAACATCAGTTTCAATTTTATATCAAAAGGCAAAGTAAACTTACTGTTAACCACTTTTTTGATAAATCTCATAACTGAAGAGAGTGCTAAAAAATGTTAATCAAAATAAATATAATCATCCAACATTCTGATTACCTTATTATTCTCAATATAGTGTTAAAAATGTAAATATTTTTATTTACATTTTTAGCACTTTCTTCCATTACCAGATTTATCAAAAAGATGGTTTCTGATGATGATTTACGAAAAGGGAGGGGAGAGAGCCCCCAAAATCAGAAACCTTAAAAAACAACTCACAAGAGAACAAAACATTCTCTGTAAAGGAATGTGGAGACAGTAGATGGGGACACCCACATAAAATTTAAAAGGGGATTCTTATTCAAAATAAATGCAAATATGAGCTGCAAGACACAAAACCTCATATACTGCATTACTTGCTCCAAATGCAAGGAGAATTGTATTGATGAAACCAATAATTCCCTTTGCCAACGCGCAAGAATCCACAGACAGTACATCTGACAAGAAGAGCTATGGAAGATTCCACTGAGCAAACATTTGAAAATATATGGAGAAGGAAGATTCACATCCTCCCCTTTTACAAATGCTTAAGGAACGACCCAAACTTCTGAAAAACAATGGAGCTACACTTGAAAAAGAAATTCTCATGAAAATTAAATGGATGGAAAAAGGAAACATTTGGAAATATGTGGAGAAGGAAAATTCAAAGTTCTGAAAGATAATGGAACTATACTTCACAAAAGAAGTCCTCAACAAAAACTAACATGACTATATATTTTTTTGAAAGTCCACCTAGGAGAATTGCATATGAATATGACTGTATATATGTTAAAGATGATCTCAAACCATTGCTAAAACCTTTTTACCACATTGTTGTTGGACCTTGCAAGACACTCCAGATTCTGAAATTCTATAAGAACAGCTGTTTTGTCTCTTCTTGGCTCTCTTTCTCCTTTAGAAAATTCTAGGTTTGAGCTTTAAAATATATTCAAAACAAAACAGCCAACAAGAAACAGATGAATTTGGATATATAATTGTGACAGCATTGTGTATTGCTTTTTCAAAATTCTATTTTGCAGTCTGAAGGACAAATACTCAGACAAAAGTCAAGAGTAGTGGCTAAAATGTGTAGGTATGAACATGCGTGCTTACGCGAATACTATGAATCTTTTTACCCCCTTACTTGTAACTCCCTCCCCTCACTTAGTGGTCATTCAAATAGCTCTTTTGTCTTAATAGCGGTCAATCACACAGTAATTAACCTTTGTATAATTTTTCATAGCATTTTTTCTGATGGCCAGATAACTGAAGAGATGGCGGCGTGGATTTCCACCTCGGCATCCGAAACTCAGAGTTTTATGACGGCTACTGAATAATTGTCACATATTACATTTACAGATATTCATAAATATATATGCATATATATATATATATATATATATACACACACATATATATATACATATATATTTATATAGGCATCATCATCATTGTTTAACGTCCGCTCTCCATGCTAGCATGGGTTGGACGGTTCAACTGGGGTCTGGAAAGCCAGAAGGCTGCACCAGGCCCAGTCTGATCTGGCAGTGTTTCTACAGCTGGGTGCCCTTCCTAACGCCAACCACTCCATGAGTGTAGTGGGTGCTTTTTACATGCCAGACAAGGGTGGCAAACGGCCACGATCGGATGGTGCTTTTTACGTGCCCAGTTGAGGCTGGCAACGGCCACAATCAGATGGTGCTTTTTATGTGCCACCGGTACGGAGGCCAGTCAGGGCGGTGCTATATATACATATATATACTTATATATACATATATATATAAATATATATATGTATATTAATAGTTATCGCCAAGCTAATATGGTAGTCTATAAATAAAAGACTAAAGCTGCCGCTGATTAGCTCCAAGAGGCCATCGCCTCTAGCTAGCTATATGACACACGAACCTGCGTCCATTATAACCTTCGAACAGGGGAGGTCAGCCGCTTCACCTTGCTGGTCAGACATCTGCAGACATGTTTCAGGGTAGTTGCCCTTTATCAATGCAGGGTAGTCAGACTCTTTTTTCCACCTTGTTTCACATTTATGTGTTTACTCCGGTATGTATGTATATATGTGAGAACAGTCAGAATCAAAATCAAAATGAAAATCAAACCAAATCAAATCAGATATCAAAAAGCAGAACCAAAATTGAGGTCGATCAACATCAGTGGAAGTTGCAGCTGTGGTTAAGCGAACCATCCGATCATGGCCGTTGCCGGCACGTAAAAGCACCATCCGCTCGTGTCCGTTGCCAGCCTCGCCTGGCCCCCGTGCTGGTGGCACGTAAAAGCACCATCCGTTCGTGTCCGTTGCCAGCCACACCTGGCCCCCGTGCCGGTGGCACGTAAAAGCACCATCCGTTCGTGGCCGTTTGCCAGCTCCGTCTGGCACCTGTGCGGGTGGCACGTAAAAAGCACCCACTACACTCACGGCGTTAGGAAGGGCATCCAGCCGTAGAAACACTGCCAGATCTGACTGGGCCTGATGCAGCCTTCCGGCTTCACAGACCCCCAGTTGAACCGTCCAACCCATGCTAGCATGGAAAACGGACGCTAAATGATGATGATGATGATATATATATATATATATATATATATATATATATATATATATATATATATATACTATGTCTGAATTATAAGACTGGATGGTCACGAGGGGAACGCCATTAACCACTTGACTGCATGATTAGGATTGACCTCAGGTTAAACACCAACGACATTGAAATTCATCTTAAGAAGTCACTGTTGTGCTAGTTAAGTCTGGTACATCTTGCACTGACCAGCACACAGTTTGACAGGTTAGTCTCTCTCTCTCACCCTCTCTCCTCATTTCTATTTTCTTTACTTCTCTCGTTCTTTCTATTTACCTCTTTCTCTCTATCCCATTCATTATGTTTCTATTCTCGCTTGTCCTTTCCCCCTATCTATTTTTCTCCTTACCTCATTATTCCACTTCCAGCCACCCCAGTTTTTTTATCCTCTACATGTTTAACATTCAAGCTATCAAGTGTTTTCAATGCTATATCTATCTATCTATCTTTAGTTGTTTATATATCTATGTTTAGCTATCCAGTCTTCAGTATATTTATATCTATATATCCAGCTTAACTATCAATATTTTCATTTATCTATCTACATATATGTCTAGTTTTTGTTGTTTTTTTCTCTCCTGTCTCCCTCCATCGTCCGACATTTGTAAGCGCTGCTGTGAAAATTTTCTTAATGTTTGTTTAACCTGAATTTATATTTCTTTTAACCGCAGCACTCTCTCTCTCTCTTTCTTTCTCCTTCTCTCTCTTTTCCTAAATCTCCATTCTCAATTATCTATCTCTTACTATTTCCCTGTGTTTCAAATTCTGCCGCCTACCTTCTTTCACATTCTGTATCTTTTGTTATTTTTTCCTCTATTTACGAGTATATACCTCTCTTTCTCTCGGTCTAAACTTTTCTCTCTCATATATCCCTTCCATCTTTCTGTCTATCCGGCTTCCCCTCTCTCTTCCGTTCCTTCTTTCTTTCTCCATCCATTCCTATTTCTCTCAGCCAATGTTTTCCTGCCGTTCTTGGCAAGACTTTCCTTTCACTGTAAAACATCGGACAGTCTTACCGAACAGATTGCTGGTGAGTACGGAACTTTCAACAGCTGCCACACTTTTAATACCTTCTTTCTTTTTCCTTCTCTCCTGCTTGTTCCTTTTATTTATTTTTTATTTTTGCTCTGTTTTATTTTCTTTTGTTTTTCTTTTCTTTTTTTATTTCTTCTTCTCTTTTCATTCCAGTGTCTTTTTTTCATTTCGTTTTCTGTTTATTTTTGCAGTTTATTCCACTACACTTTTCTCTATTTCTCTTTTCGTTTTTTTTTTTAATCTTTTAAATGTATGGCAATAATTATGGTGGTGGTAGTCGTCATCGTGGTAGAAATAATTGTTGTTTATCCCCATATCAGCAGACCTGTGATCGATAGCATTCCAGTCACGACCATTCCATCTGTTTGGAAGTATCTAGGATTACATTATCCAGTAAGTCTCTCTTTTAAGATTGTAGAGCATTCTTTGAGACCGATTTAGCTGCTATTTCTAGTAAGTCGCTCAACTATATGAGGGCCACCCGCTTTGACTCATGGTAGAAATATTATTACTAATGTTGGTGGAAGCTCCAGGTCAACTCTGATTAAATACACCTATGATCAAAAGCGGTCCAGTCGTGAATATCAAGTTTTATATCCAAAGATCGTGTGTCTAATCGTACGTTGTCCAAAAGGGTGGAAATTTAAGGAAAATTTGGTTACTATTTCTAGCAGGTCCTATGATCTCGTAGAGGATTTCTTGTTGACTCGTGGTAATTGAGTGTATTGGTGGAGGTGGTTGTGGGTATTAGTAATGTCACTAGTGGTGGTGGTAGTGGGATGATGGTTGTGGTATATTGCTAGAAATACTACTGGTGGTGGTGGGACTCCGAAGAAATGTTATTAGCGGTGGTAGTAGTAGTGATAACTGTGGGTATTGATAGAAATATCATTAATGGTGGTAGTTGTGATGGTTATAGATCTTGGTAGAAACGTTATTTGTGGAGGTGGTGGTAATGGTGATGGTAGTGGGTATTGGTAGAAATATTAGTAGTGGTGATGTTTGTGACTCTTGGTAGAAATGTTATTGGTGGTGCTGATTGTGGTGATGGTAGGTATTTGCAGAAATATCATTAGTGGTGGTGGATGGTGACGACTGTGGGTCTTGGTAGAAATGTCATTCGTTAGTGGAGGTGACGGCTGTGGGTCTTGGTAGAAATGTCATTCGTTAGTGGAGGTGACAGTTGTGGGTATTGGTAGAAATATCATTAATGGTGGTGGTGGTGGCTGTGGGTCTTAGTAGAAATGTCAGTGGATGTGACGGTTGTGGGTATTAGTAGAAATACTAGTGATGTGGATCTTGGTAGAAATTTTATTGGAGGTGGTGGTAGTGTTGATGGCTGTGGGTCTTGGTAGAAATGTCATTTGTGCAGGTAATGGTGGTAGTGATGACAGTTGTGGGTATTGATAGAAATATCGGTGGTGGTAGGTTTTGGTAGAAATGCTTTTAGTGATAATGGTGATTGGTAGAAGTGCTTGTTAGTGGTGGTGGGAGTGTTAGAAGCGTTGGTAATGGGTGTTTCTAGAAATATTAGTGGTTTTGGAGATGAGTTTTGGTAGATAATAATTTATCTATTAAGATTCATTATTAGTTGTGATGGTCTTGTAATAGTGTAATAGTGGTGATGGGTCTTGGTAGATATGGTTAAAGTATTCCAAACATGATCATCCCTGCCACCTTTAATGTAGACGATATATCTAAGACTGATTAAAGGGGAAATGCTTAGCGGCATTTCATCTGTCTTTATGTTCTGAGTTCAAATTCCGCCGAGGTCGACTTTGCCTTTCATCCTTTCGGGATCGTCGAAGAAAGTACCAGGGTCGAACTTGAAACCATTATCCAAAGTGTCATAACCTTTAAAAAAGACGATGGTGTATGCTTTGAGGGAGAATTGGCTGCTATTTCGAGCAGTTCAAGTAACCACATAAAAGAATCTCCTCTCATTAAAGATGCTTGCACTTAAAATTTCCAGGTGGTCACCCATCTTAAGTAGTGCTTAAATGTGTCCTGGAGTTGTTTAACTCACTAATCGAACGGGAACCGGTATTTTCGGCGTGACATGACTAAAATTATTATTAGTAATGATGGTGGTGGCAATGGTGCTTGGACAGGCGGTAGTGCTGGTGGTGCAGGCGGCGGCGCTAGTGGTGGTGGTGGATAGTAGGGTGTTCTTACAAATCTTGATAACGAACGTTTTGTTATTGTTGTAGGTAATGCTTGGTTAGTCTGCTGGGAAGGCGGGAGAAGTATTTGCAAAAGTGATGATCGTGATGGTGACAGGTCTGGGGCTGAGGGTTAATTGATTAGAAGAGTTAGATATTAATAAAAACACTGTTGTTGTTGTTTAGCCCGGATCCGCACTGGTTGAGCAAACCCATTAACAAAGGCACTGTAAATCCAGACATCCCGTTTATTTAGTTTTTCTAATATCAGATTACATTGTCCAATGTGCCCTAGATATTTTTAAAGTGGGTGGAATGTGTGATTTGAGGGAGAATAGGCTGCTTTTTCTAGCAAAGCGAGCGGTCGCGTATAAACCCCCTTGTTGATGTAGGTGGTGTTGGTGGTGATTTGGAGGATGTTTATGAGGGCGATCATTTAATGATTGGGCAAGAAAAGTGAGAGGAGAGTGGCGATCTTGATATTAAAAGCGGCGATGGAGGTGGTGGCGGAGACGAGGAACTGTAAAGAAAAAGTTTCACTTTCCTGTTCCTCTGGAACAGGAAAGTGAGGGGATAATTGAGTATGTAGATACGGAGGTGGGATGTGTGACTACCGCATTCCTAATCTGCCAACTTTTTCTTTTTCCGTTTCTCTAATTCATTTTCTATGCTATTTTATTTTCTCTCCTTACTCTTTCACTTTTGAAATCTGTTTGTATTCTCCCTCTCTCTTTCTCTCTCACTCTCTCTTCCTCCCTCTTCTCTCTCACTCTCTCTTCCTCCCTCTTCTCTCTCTCTCTTTGTGACTATTTCTTACTCCCCCAATTTCTCTATTTTCATCTCTATCGAATCCTGCGATATCGTTAATATAGACTGTCTTTATGTTCGTCTGCTGTTTTGTGTGTATGCGGCCAAGGTTGTTAACGCAGACTAGTAAAACCTGTTCATTAGTGCGGTCGTCTGTCTTTAGAGGAAAACTTCTTCGAACTTCCTATCAGTTGAAGAGAGTAATGGAACCCTACAATGTTAAAGAAACAAAAGAAAAACTTATGGTGGTGTGCAATGATTAGCTCATTCATAGAGCTAAAGTATTAAAATCAGCGACGAAGTTTGCAGTAAGTACGGGAAATAACTCTAGATGCATTTCGCCTCCTTTCCTCAACTTCTTCGGCACTTTACCAAATAAATATACTAAAATCTTGTTGGCACAGTGTATAATAAATACCGACATATTACATTTCCCTTGTATATTTTATTTGCCCTGCATGCATACCTATATAAGTGTTCCCCCAATCCGACTTTTATTTTCACATAAAATATTATTCTTTTACTTGCTTCACTCATTTGACTGCGGCCATGCTGGAGCACTGTCTTTAATCGAACAAATCAACCCCGGGGCTTATTCTTTGTAAGCCTAGTACTGATTCTATCGGACTCATTTGCCGAACCGCTAAGTTACGGAGACAACATCGGTTGTCAAGTGATGGTGGGAGGGGGGACAAACAAGCATACATATACGAGGTCTGATCAATAGATATCCGGACTGTTGCCATAGTAACGAAGCTAAAGCATGCAGAGTAAAGCCGCTTGACACAGATTGACCTTGAACTCTGCTGTGCATATGCAGTAAGTTTTAAGATTCTAGCTCAATTCTGCTGTTTACAGCAGTGCTTGGGAGGAAGGTGTGTAGCATGTGATCATCGCATTGACCATGACAGCGATATCTGCTCAGAGGCCTACACAAAGTTGCAGAAAGTGTCATCAGGATGACATGGCTGAATCACTCACTACAGATTAACTACTTGGATATAAGTTAATGCTGCCGACTATAGATGTGTGTGTGTGTGTGTGTGTAGTTGTGTGGTTAAAAAGTTCACTTCCCAGCCACGTAATTTTGCATTCTGTCCCACAATCTGGTATCTTAGCCAAGTGCTTTCTGCTATAACCCCAGGCCAACAAAAGCTTGTCAGTGAATTTGATTGTCAGAAACTGAAAGAAGCCCATCAAATACACACATAAATGTGCACATGTGTTTGTGTTTGTGCCTTCTTGTCTTAACATTACATGATAGTTGCAAACGAATGTCACCATTATACAAGTAGTGTTATTTATTTCTTCTGGAAAACATGTCTAGTCACAGAGAAACAAGTGAGGGTTGGTGACAGGAAGGGCATCCAGCCATAGAAAATCTGTTCCACCAAATTCTATCCAACCCATGCAAGCATGTAAAAGTAGACACTAAAATGATGATGAGGATATATAGTCAACATCTCCTTTGGACGTCTGCAGAAGTATGTATGACAGAAATGAGCACTGTATCTGTCTACCAGGATCAAAGTCTACAAGGCTGCTGTCATCACTACTCTCTTCAATGGGTCAGAAGCTTAGGTGCTCTACATGAAAGCTTCCTCCTTCACTCCATCATGGAAATTTCATGGAAGAAATACATCACCAACAACAAAGTCTTTCAGTAGACCAATGTTCTGAGCATTAAAACCATGCTGCTGTTCAGACAGCTCAGATGGATAGGCCACACTTCACACATGGTCAAAGCCAGAATGCCAGAGGTTGTATTCTGTAGCAAGCTCAGCTAGGAGTAAAAGAGACAGGATCTCCCCAGGAGCATTTCAAAGATCAGCTGAAATACCAGCTCACCCAGGCAGGGATAGACCCCACAGAGTGGGAGGGAGATGTGAAGAGATTGCATCCAAACTGCTGCAAGCAACTTTGAGAAATCTGGACCAGTTGTGGCAGATGAGAAATACTAAAGAAGGAAAGAGATATCATCACAGTCCCCATCTGATCAAAGCCTACATATTTGCTCCAGCTGCACCAGATCCTGTCATTCAAGGATCAGTTTACTTAGCCACTTAAGGGATTGCTACTCCTCCAAACATGAAGAACTGACATAATTCTGTGTGTGTTTAAGAATGATATAACAAGGATGGAGGGCATCAAGCTTTAATCTACTGTTAAAGCCTGTTATCCTCCATCCTCATATTATTCTTGTATTAATCTTATGTAAAGAGGGGTTCCACGTGTGTATCCCACCCTGGAATATATCCTACTGTAGGATAACATGTGGTAGCCAAATAACAACACAAGAGCTCTTAACTGCACATAATGAGGGTTTTACCAAAATTATACTAAATGTATATGTATGTATTTATGTGTGTATGAATGAACGATAATTACGTATGTCTAGAATACTCAGCCACTTATATGTTAATTTCATGGCCAGGCTGTTCCATTGCTCAAATCCACGGGAACATTCATAACCAATGGAGTGCCCAGCCAAATTGGGGAATTCAGTTGATCAAACAACAGAATCTTCATTGACAAACAATGGAAAACTATCCATCCAGCCACATATATTTATGTACACTCACAGGGTTACTCGTAAGGTTTCTAGGACCCTGGGTACTCTGAATTTCTTTCCTTCAATATATACTTTTAAAATGTTTTGACAAAAAGTAAAAATTGCAAAAATTAAACATAGAGCTACAAATTTATTGAATGTAATAATTAAATGTTTTATCTTATTTGTTATTTTCATTTTTTTTCCTTATGTATTTCTTGGAATATCCCTTAGAACATTGTGCTCTGTACCACATGGTCCCCTGGGTGACTGCCTAAGTTGCTGATATCTTCAACTGACCATGCATGCACGTGCACATACACACATTTTGTTATATTTGAAAATTACTGACACAACACTGTTTCGTTTTGATACAATAATGTACTATAGAATAAATCTATACATTTTAGCCAACACTGCATATGTGAATTAAATAGATTTGGCTATTGTAAAAAAAATGCTTTTTTTATATAATTTCTATTGCTTTGTAGACTGGAAGAGAGGAATCAGCTATACTGGTTTCAATTCTTTATTTGAGATTTCATAAACAACTGAGTACCTGCATATAAATGTTCACAGTGATACACACACACACACATCACCATCATCATTATCATCATTTGTTGTCCCTGTTCCATGCTGGTATGGTTTGGATGGCTTGACAAGGATCTGATGAGTCCAAGGGCTGCATCATGCGCCAGTATTTGCTGTAATATGGTTTCCATGGATACCCTCTCTAAGGTTAACCTGTTTAAAGTGTGTACTGTGTTAGATATATGTATAGATATATATATTTTGCTTATATATATGTACACACGCACACACAACCACTATTATTGAAGGCTCCACTAAATCAGATTTACTAATTTAATTTATTTATTTACTAGCCATTAAGAATGTTTTATGGGGGGGGGGGGCTGACTCTTTTTTCTTTTTTTTTTTTTTGTAGGAGAGTAGATTTAAGGGAGATTTGGTTGCTGATTCTAACAGATCAGTCAACTGCACAGAGGGTGTCCTGCAACATTGCTGTAAAAATCAATAAATGATCTATCCGCTAGCAGTACTGTGTTAAAACCCTCCTTTTGGTTTGAGTCTTGATAGAAATGTTAGCCATGCTGTTGTGTTGGTAACTATTTTAGATTGAATCAGAAAATGTGTGAATTAATTTGTTATCCAACTGAAAAAGTAAACAAATTTGTTGAGTCAGCAGAGCATTTATTAGATAGAATGTCTCCCGGTATTTATTGTACAGTTGGCAATTAACTTTGATTTTTATTCATTCAGGGTCAATAAAATAAATTACCAGTCCAAGGTGATGGATTGGTGGAACTGTGAGACCGTCAGGCTGGATGCCTTGTGATATTTATTTCAGATCCTTGTGTTCTGAGTTCAAATCCTGCTATGACCTACTTGCATAGCAGACTTAATTCATCCCCTGGCTTAGTACCACCACTTAGTGCATTGGTTACTTTTAGAAGAGTCCACTTTGTTGCAAACTTTCAGGTCAAGCTTCCGATTTAAGAATACTTATCTCCAATCTCCTCACAAATCATGTGAAGAGTCAGGGGCAGCTTTCCCTCTTCACTAAAATGATAAAATAAATAAATAACTGAAAATTCTCTTTCAATCTTATTCTCTTAATTCTCTTTAATCTTAAATATTTTTCTTCTTTATTTTTGTATTTTTAGGTTGCGGAATATGTATCCTGGTCAGTCAGTCTATACCATGAGCCAAAAATTCTCCTGTGACGAATGTGATGAAGCATTTCCTTTGTATGACCTGTTGAAAGCCCACATCCGCACAACCCATTCATTGGCTTCACAACAGCAACGTAGTTATTGCTGCGCAATCTGCAACAAAGCTTTCACACAGAGAACAAACCTGCGTACACATGAAAGAGTGCACTCTGGTGAAAGACCCTACAAATGTGCGATGTGTTCCAAGGCATTTTACCAACGTACCAATCTACGAAATCACATACGAACTCACACAAACGAGCGACCTTATACTTGCACGGTATGTGGGCGTGCCTTCACTCAGCGAGGTAACTTGTACCTTCATGAAAGAATTCATTCTGGTATTCGTCCATTTCAGTGCAACATTTGTGAGCGAGCTTTCTCGCAGAAGGGTAACCTTAAAAGCCACCTGCGCACACATGAGCGCAAGAAGGATGCAGGAAAGAACTATTCTAAAGTTGAGGGGAATAACATTACTGCATTTGCGTGTGGCGAGTGTGGAAAAGCATTCCAGCGCCAGTCCTTGCTTAAGTGTCATGAAAAAACACACCAACTTGAACAGCAATCACTGAAACAGAAAGCATGTGAGGATAAGGAAGAAGACATGACATTGAGTAACTACAAACAGAGTGGTATATCTCAAGCTGTCTTTCCTGATACATCTTCACCCTTGCTCCTGAGAATCACCACAAAATGAACCTTTCCAACAACAATCTAATAAATCTTCATTTTCTCTCCTCATATACACCCTTTCCCTTCTCTCTCTCTCTCCATCCTTTGTCACTTTCATGCAGTCTCTTTCTTGCCCCTCTCTTTCTTTCATAGACCCTATTTCCCTGCTCCTCATACT
Source organism: Octopus sinensis (assembly GCF_006345805.1). Taxonomy (NCBI): domain Eukaryota; kingdom Metazoa; phylum Mollusca; class Cephalopoda; order Octopoda; family Octopodidae; genus Octopus; species Octopus sinensis. Next base: position 31,020,926 of record NC_043010.1, read on the forward strand.
CACTCTCTCTTTCCTCTTAATTCATTACTTCTCTCATATTCTCTGTTCCTTTTTCAGTCACCATCATGTATACACTCTGTATTACATCTTCACTATCATACGCTATATATATCTTAACAGTTACAATATTACACATACATCATGCAGCACATTGTCATTACATCTGCACATTTCTTTGCTAATAGCTGAGGTTAAAGTGGCGGACCACAGACTACATAGGCATGAGTTGTTCAAACCATACTACTACTACTATTACAATCAATCAGCATGTTATCTCTCTAAGCAAAATATAGCCCTGATTTCTCCAGTTTACCTGTCTAACTGAAATGATTTTCCTTCACTTAGGAGGTCTATTTTAGAGTTATTACCCCTGCCTGCCTTGGTGAGAGAGAGAGAGAGAGTCTTGATCTTTTTTTTTTACATGGTGTTAACATTTATTTAAACAGATGCCACTCATACTTCATGGGTGGGTGTCTAGAAGTAGGAATGGATATTCATTTGCAAAAACAATCATTCACACTACTCACACTAGCAATGACAAATATACTTCATAAAACTAGTCAATAAGGGAGCTTCTATGAGGTCGATTGATCTTCCGAAAACAGCAGCCAGATCTCCCTCAGATCACAATAAATATACAACAAATGTAACTAGTCACTGAGAGAACCTCTACAAGGTTATTCACCATGCTGGGAATAGTGGTCACTTATCCTCCAATTACATGACAAATATGCAATATATATAACTAATCGATAAAGGAATTCTACAAGGTCATTCAACCTACAGAAATAGCAATCAAATTTCCCTTAAATTACACCCTACCACTCTGAAAAAGGAAGAATGTGGTCCTATATTTTGCAATGCCTGCGAAAAGATTGGATGGTCATGACTGGAATGCTCTGATGTGTGTGTGTATTATGAAAACATTGAACAGAAAAATAAAAGAAGACAGCTCAGGAGGGACAAACTTTATCAAATGTATTAGCTTATGTGTGTGTGAACGTGTGCAGCCTAGCGGTTAGGGTGTTACACTAATGGTTGCAAGATTGTGATTTCAATTGCCAGATTGGTAATGCATTTTGTTCTTGGAGAAAAACATATATTATTTCATGTTGGTTCAGTCCATTCAGATGTAAATGGGTAACCCTATGATGGACTGTCATTCCATTTGCAGGTGAATGATAACCTGTCCACCTACCCAGCAGGATGACATCATTCTAAAGCTTTAACAATGTGAAGAAGCACATTGTGACCAACAGTGTATAACAACATCTAATAGTCTTGTCTGGTTCATACAATGATATGTATGTATGCATTATATATAGATATAGATATATATATATATATATATATATATATATATATATATATATATATATATAATGTGTGTCTGTATGTATGTATCTATCTATATATCTGTATAAATGTATCTATATATGTGTGTGTATATATGTATGTATATATATATATGTATATGTAATATTTATGTATATATGTGTATATATATATGTGTGTGTGTGTATATATATGTATATATATAATTATGTATATATATGTATATTTATATATATGTGTGTATGTATATGTATATATATATATTTATATGTATGTATATCATCATCATCGTTTAATGTGCACTTTCTATGCTGGCATAGGTTGGATGGTTTGACTGTATATATGTATATGTATATATATGTATGTATGTATATGCATATATATGTGTGTGTATATATATATATGTATGCATGTATATATATATGTATGTATATATATATATATATATGTGTGTGTGTGTGTGTATATATATATCATCATCATTATCATCGTTTAATGTCTGCTCTCCATGCTGGCATGGTTTGACTGAGGACTGGCAAGCCAGAAGGCTGCACCAGGCTCCAGTCTGATCTGGCAAGGTTTTTACTGGTGGATGCCCTTCCTAACAGCAACGACTCTGAGAATGTAGTGAGTACTTTTCATGTGCCAGTCAGACAGTACTGGCATCGACCAGCACAGGACTAGTCGGGCGGCACTGACATCGACCATGTTCATATGGTACATTTTACGTGCCAGTCAGGCGGTACTGGTATCGGCCATGACAATGATTTCAATTGACTCAACAGGTCTTCCGAAACTCAGTTTATTGCCCGATGATTGAAGGGTACTCTTAAATGGATGAGTTATGCAACACTCACATAGGCTAAGGTTACAGCCTCACTAGGCTTGCCGGGTCTTCTCAAGCACAGCATGTCTCCAAAGGTCTCGGTGTGTGTGTGTGTATATGATGAACGGCAACGAGAAACTCAGAGTAACAGATTTTGTTGAATTTTCTGCTGCTGTGTGTGTGTGTATAATTGTTTGTATATATATATATATATATATATATAGAGAGAGAGAGAGATGTGTGTGTATATGCATATATTTTTATATATATTATTTCTCTTTATATAGAATTAAGGATAAAATCACTTTAATGATTTTATCTAGTGGCCAGTGTGAAATATAACCTATATATAAATATATGTATGTATGTATATATGTATGTATGTATATGTATGTATATATATATATATATATATATATGTATATATATATATATATATATATATATATATATATATATACATAGCTGCAGTCAAATGACTGAAACAAGTAAAACAATACATATATGTGTTTGTGTGTATATATATACATACATACATATATATGTGTATGTATGTATATATAAACATATATATATATATATATATATATATATATATATATGCACATATATATATTTATATATCCTTTTACTTGTTCCAGTCATTTGACTGCAACTAAGCCTTTAGTCAAACAAAATAACCCCAGGACTTATTCTCTTTTGCCGAACTGCCAAGTTACAAGGATAAACACAGACACACACATGCATGCACATATGTATGTATATATATATAGATATATATATATATATATTATATATATATATATATATATATATATATATATATTATATATATATATATATATGTATATATATATATATTTATACATACATATACATATACATATACATGCGATAGGCTTCTTTCAATTTCCATCTACCAAATCCACTCACGAAGATTTGGTCAGCCTGAGGCTACAGTAGAAAACACTTGCCCAAGGTGCACGCAGTGGGACTGAACTCAGAACCATGTGACTTGGAAGCAAGCTTCTTACCACACAGCCATATCTGCACCTATGAATATATATATAGTAAAAATGATGATATTTTTTAATAAGTACCTGGTTAGAAAGACAGTGAGAATGATAATTTAAGGTAGATGTTTGATTAGGCTTGTGAGTGCTGTCATCTAAAAACTCTCGCACACACACCTACACATGTATGTATGTCATTGTTCCTACATCTGTCTTTGTTTTTCTATAAATTTGAACTATATATATATATTGAGAAACAGAGTAAGGAGGTGGGCAGAGAGATTGTTTAACCAAGAATATCTCTAAAAGTGTCATATTGGTATGACATCATTGATATTTGACACACTAGTATCAAACTGCAACAAAGACTAGAAATGATCAAAATTTAGTAAACTTCCACTTGACCTTTCAACTTGCTAGATGTAGCAGCCAGATCTCTCAAACCACATTCTACTATCAAAAATGGGGGAAGTCCTCAATACATTATCTAGAGACATAAAACAGGGTAGTCATGATTGGAATGTTTTTGAGCATAGGTCTACTGGATTATAGCTGACTGATCTGAGTCTTAACAACTACTGCTACAATACTAGGTAAACAATAAAGACATCAACACAGTAATATAGAAAGACACAACAGAATTTATTTGCATGTTATTTAACCTATACACTGATGAAACCAAATCTCCCTACCCTTATTAAAATGGTGCCCTAAATCTCAAAACTGAAACCCATTGAGGTGAATCCATACCACATTTCTAAATATTCAACCAACACAGCTGACTGACGTTACTCAATAACAACAACTTTATCACTGTACTGCATGGTACAACACTGGCTAACCAAAGACTGTATATACAGTCACTGAAATTGATGGAAATAACAGTCAAATCTTCCTCAAATTGCATCATATTTTTTTTTTTTTTAAAGTGACATTGGATAATGTAGTACCAGATATTTAATGGAAAGGGCATGGCTAGGTTTACTTTAATCCTAGGTCTGGTCATGTAATGCTAACCTGAGATTAAACAACACTAATACTACATTATATCATGCTATACTATAATTACACTAAAAATATCTCAAGGGTGTCATATCTCATTAAAATCAGATTTCATCTTCATCCACAAAAACTATACTACAGAAGTCACCTCCAACATTATCATTGCCACTGTCTCCATAAAAACCATCACAACAACAACCACAATAACAAAAACATTCCCACAATGTTATTTGTAGTGCCAGATAAAGAGATTTATCTCCAACTACCTGAAAAATTCAATTCAATAACCTAAAATAAATGGCTAGAAGAGAATGATGCAACCTCCTTGATACTGAATTCAAATTCATTTGAAACCAACAAAAAGCCCTTACATCATTGCTTGACCTGCTAAAAATAACAGCTAAATTCCTCAAATCATATCTTTGCCATCTCAAATAAGGCATACATTAGATAACACTGCACTGTGCTGAGTCCTGTCATTTAGCAGACAAATTCCTTGCAAGCCAAATATGCAAAATGGTTTTAATTCCCAGTTGAAACCATTTCATCTCACCTTCTTATATGTTGCTAATGTCTTTGGCAAAAAGCATGAACATCACAGAATCCCTTTCTTTTCTTTTATAAATTTAGGAACTTGGGCCTAGTCAAAAAGTCGAATAACTAAAAGAAACTAATAGTCCATCTAACTCTGAATCTATAAAAACTGAGTTCCTTGATATCAACCTCGACCAACTTGCATAATCAATAACATTATACTCACTCGTTCCTTACTTTACCATTACAACTCTCTCCATATATTTCGTAGACTGGTACGCTGGTAAAATGCCTTCATCGTTTTGTATACAGACATCAAAATAAAATATATTTAATATAAAGTAGATTTAAGCTAATTGTGTTCTTGAAAATTTTCAACCTGATCCCTCCAACACACTCATATGCATACGTATAAATATGTGTATCTGTATGTCCACTTCAATTTATGTCTTTACATATATGTGTGTGTGTGTATATATATATATAATATACACACTCTTGTTTATTTAACAATGTCAGAGGCTTTTACTTTAAAATTGACATTTCTTGTTAAAAACAACTTCGACAGGAGGGAAAATATATTTGTTCTTGTCATATATTGTTTGCCTATTCATGAATGCATATGAATGGGTATATATATATATGAGGGAGTGCTGAAAAGTTCCTAGCTTTGGGTAAAAGAAAATATAAGATTAAATAATTATGATTTTGTTCAACATATTCCCATCTCAGAGTAACAAATTCATTGCAGCGGTCCTTTAGTTTTCTTAAGCCCTGTAAAAGAACTTGTAATGTTGGGCTTCCAGCCAAGCCTTTCATAATAAATAATAGTGAAATTATTGTATACAGTGCTCAGATGCACCACAACATGATACCTTTAAGCCAGGAATTTTTCAGCACCCTTCATATATATATATCTTTTTCTTATTTCAGTCATTAGACTACAGCCATGCTGGCGCACCACCTTTGAAGGGTTTTTAGTTTGAATGAATCAACTCCAGTACATTTTTTAAAGCCTGGTGCTTACTCTATCAGTCTCTTTTACCAAACTGCTAAGTTATGGGGATGTAAACAACTAACACCAGTTGTGAAGCAGTGATGGGGGACAAACGTGTATATGAGTGTGTGTATGTATATATATATATATATATATATGATAGGCTTCTTTCAGTTTCCATCTACCAAATTCACCCACAAGGCTTTGGTCAGCCCAAGACTATAGTAGAAGACACCCAAGGTGCTACGCAGTGGGACTGATCCCAGAAGCAAGCTTCTTACCACATAGCCTGTCCCTTATGGTCATCCCATAAGTTCTGTCCGATTTTACCTTTTTTAAAATTGAATGAAATTTAATAGTATTTTAGAATGTTTAATGGAATTAAAAATTATTTTTATGCATTTGTATACATTAAAACTAATTAAATATTATTTTACAGAATTAAAGAATTAAAATTTCTTTGATAAAAACCCTTTCTAACATGGAAGTATCCAAAGAGCATTTAGGCACATAATGCTTTATGAGTACAAAAAAAGAAAACTCTGCAGCCGAAGCAACTCGAAACATACACTCAGTTTATGGGAAAGAATATTTGAATGAAAGAACTTGCAGAAGATGGTTTGCAAAATTCAGAAGTGGAGATTTCAGCCTTGAAGATGACGATCAAACAGGACGTCCAATTGAGTTTGATAAGCTCCTTGAGGCATTACTTGAAGAAAATCCTACATTATCAGTTGAAGAATTGGCAATAAAGCTTAGTTCAAACCATACAACTATTCATCGTCATCTTCAACAACTTGGAAAAGTTCCTAAACATGGAAAATGAGTGCTTCATGAATTGTCCGAATGCAACCGTAAATCCCGAGTTGACCTCTTCTCTCCATTCTCGCGAACTTATTTCACCCTTTGTGGATAGACTTGTAACTGGTGACAAAAAATGGATCTTCTATTGAAATGTTAAACGTTGTAAACCGTGGCTTAGTAAAATGGAAAAAGCTCAACCACAACCGAGATGGGAAAAAGGTTCCTCTCTCTATCTGGTGGGATTGCAAAAGATAATTCACTTTGAATTGTTACCACCTAATGCAACAATCTATGCTCAAGTCTACTGTTAGCAATTAGAGCGTTGTTTGAACCAAGCTTTGAAGAGAAAAAAAAAGACCTGCTTTAGCGAATTGAAAATGAGTGATGTTTCATCAGGACAATGTGCAACTCCACACTGCAAAGATCGAAGAGCTTGGTTGGGAAAAAATTCCTCATCCACCTTATTCTTCAGACTTGGGGGACAACTTCCGCAAGCCAGGAGGAGGTCAAAACTGACATTTCAGAGTTCTTCGCTTTGAAACCAAAAGTTTTACATTGATGGGATTAAAAAGCTTGTAAATTGATTGAAGGAAGTCATAGATAATCAGGGAAAGCACATTGATGATTAAATATAACATTTGATCAGTTGTTTTCTTTATTCAAAATTTGGACAGAACTTATGGGATGACCTGATATATAAAATTCTTTATTTAAAATCACAATTGTTTCCACACATTGATACACATGTAGTGCATTGGTGACATTAATATTGTGTAATCACTACCGTTCATCAAAGTTGTAAGATGTGTTTATTCAGGTGATTATTTTTAAATAATCACCTGAAGAAAAACATCTTACACTTTTGATGGATGATTACTAATTACAAAATATGTTAATTATATCATCTCACCTATGTACTGCAGGTGTAACAATGGGTTGAAACAATTTTAGTGATTTTAAATAAAGAATGTCATTCAATCTATTTTCTATTATTTATCTATTTATTCTTTTACTCATTTCAGTCATTTGACTGTGGCCATGCTTACAAATCCACTTACAAGACTATAGTCAGTCTGGTGCCTACAAATGCATCATTTACATTAAATAACAGAGGTAACAATTTAAAAGTAGTTTGCTTATTCACAGTCACATATACATATAGGGGTTCATCAACACTTTTTCTGTTGGAATTTAATAATAGGCTCTTCTACACCCAAGGATTTGAGCCCTGAGAGAAATGTACATGTAATTTAACTATTATTTGTACTATAACAATTTAATATTGGATTTGGAAATGTATGAATATTTGCAGGAGGAACAGTATCCTGTTTCATAAGGTAATCACTGCCTAGACATCATATATGTTACTAGTTACAGCATGCTGAAGTTGTATTATTGAAAGACATAGCGTTTAATTCCTGTACATTTTATCTTTGAATCAGGAAATGTATGAGTTATAACATTTGACAGGCTTTGTAGGACTAGTGGGAGAAAGAGGTAAGAAGATAACTTTAAACTGGAAACCTGGCTCAAATGCTTGCTACAAAGTAGACTCTACCTGAGAAACTAAAGGTGTCAGGTGGTGATGAGAAATTGGGTGACAGTTGAAGTCTGCTACCCAAGTAGGCTATGGCACAATTTGAACTCAAGATGCAAAGAGCCACAACAAATACCTCAAGACATCTAGTCTGAAGTGCTTACAGTTCAGCTAATCCACAGTGCTGGACTGGTACTTATTATCAACCTTAAAAAAGATGAAAGGCAAAGTTTGATTTCAGCAGGATTTGAACACTGAGTGCAGAGTCAAAACAAACATCGCAAAGCATCTTATCTGACACTGGAACGATTCGGCCAATTCACCTAATTAACAGAAAGATATTAAGAAAACGACGTTGATGAGTTGACGTGAGACATCGTTAGTGTTATAGGTTATTAAAATATAACCAGCTTAAACAGATGAATCCCAAACAGTATCATTAACATTTTTGTTATCAGCCTGTCTCTAGTGCTATGATTACAAAGGGAAAGATAAGTCATAGATACACTATCGAGGGGGGGGGGTAGCGGAATGTCATTGATGTGTTCACTAAGGGCTGACCCGAAGTAAAAACAACCCTTTTGAAAGTACGTGACATATGCAAAAAATAATCTGTAACATGTAGGACCAATTACCTATAAAGCAGACCTCCCTCACTCAAACTATCTGTTAATCTAGAGAAAGAAATGACTGAGTAAAGGGGTTCTGAACAAGGAACGGAAAGCATAGTTATCGCCTTTCTAAGTGTAAATACATCAAGGGAAATAACTGTAAATAAGTAAAGCGCACACAAGTTATTCCCCTTATTTGTGTTATCAAAGGCAAAAGGTATTTGTGGTAATTTTCCCCACGAAACTTACCCGCCACTCTTTTATTCAAAAATTATCTGATTTAAGCCACTAAAGGTTTTTCAAAAACATAAACATCACACAAAACTAGCTAATATCTACTTTGGCTTTATTTCTTGTTAAAAAAACGTGTTAAAATTTTCGTCACACAACTGCGATCTGATGACAACAGTTGCAGTCGTCTTGTGTCGGCGATCAAGTCGCTGACTGCAAATAAAAAGGTTAGTGGCTTGCTCCCATTTCAACTTACATGATCTCAGCAGCTGAAGTTGCAGCTCCAACCTCATCAGTAACAACGACAAATGATCAAAAATAAAATGTAGTGGTGATGGTTGTAATGCAATTGATCAACTGTCTGCTCAATCATAACTCAACAATAACAACGAAGTTCAGGCTTAAGTATTTTTATTGATTCCTTTAAATAGATGACCAGTTCTATGTAAAAAAAGTCACGTGTGACACTTTAAAAAAAATCTGATTAGTGTTTCTGTAATTCAAATTAAAAACGTGATATCATGTTGTAACAATATCATACAGTGTTAGTTTGATTTGAATGACTCAGTATGTGTGTGTGTATATATATATATATATATATAAGGGCATCCAGCCGTAGAAACACTGCCAGATCTGACTGGGCCTGATGAAGCCTTCCAGCTTCACAGACCCCAGTTGAACCGTCCAACCCATGCTAGCATGGAGAACGGACGCTAAATGATGATGATGATGATGACACACACACACACACTTAGTTTGATTTGAATGGCTCAGTATATCTATGTAGACAGACAGATCGAGTGACAGGTATATGGGGACATGGTGTGACAAACGGAGATGAAGTGAAGTAAGAAAAAAAACATCAGGGAACTGGTATATCACTGATAAACTGATGAAGTCATTGATGTGAAGTGGAGTTATAAACAATATGATAGGGTTATGATGAAGTGATACTGATTAGGAGTGGTGATGTAATCAAACCAATGTAGACTGATGTGGAGTGGTGTTGCAGTCACACTGGAATGATATTTTAGTAACACTAACAGGAAGTGTTACACTCAGTCTGCTGTGAAGTGAAGTCAGAGATATCAATATGGAGTGGGGTCTCAGTCAAAACAATCAACATATAAATCTCATAGAAGATTCCTAAACAAAATCATTTCAAATGAAGATGTCTTTCATAAAAAAAAAAATTAAGTATGCAATAACATGTTGCAATACTCAATAACTTGTGTATTTCATAACTTGCTGTTGTGGTATCAAATAACATTTGATGTTCACAAGTCTGGTGTGTAGTCCCCATGTTATTAATTCTAAGTGTTTGAAACCATGATGTCTTAGGCACATAGTAAAGTGTGCCAACAGAGGCGTGAAGTAAACATGGAACAGTCCTTTCCATGGGTTTCTACAATTTCCATCTGCTAAATTTTACTCAGAAGGCTTTGGCTGACCTTTAATTATTGTGGGAGACACCTGTTCACAGTGCCAAGCAGTGGGATTGAACCCAAAGCCACATAGTTGTGAAGCAAGTTTCTTCAACACACAACTATGCCTGTTAGTCAAAATAGCTGAACAAATGCATTTCAAAGTCATTAACATGACCCTGGTTATTAAATACATAAGATATATGCAGTTAAAAAATTACTATGTAATGTTTACCTTAGTTTTTGTTTATCTCTTGACTATTAAGTGTTAATGTTTACATTGGATACATAGAAATATATTTATTATATCATATATGTATATATAATTTGTTTCTTATTTGTGTGTTTTTTTGTGTTTCTTCAATGTACTGCTTCGTGCAAAGGATTTTATACAAATATCGCAAGGGAATGGTTTCTCCCCTGTGTGCATTCGATGATGTTCCTGCATCTGGCTAGAACGTGCAAAACACTTCCCACAGTCACTGCATCTGAAAGGCTTCACACCAGAGTGTGTCTTGGTGTGCTCCAGCATCTGGCTGCTCCGACTAAACTTCTTTCCACATGTGTTACAGCTGAACGGTTTCTCCCCAGTATGTGTCCTGATATGGCGTTTCATGTCATAGTTTCGGGCAAAGAAATTACCACAAATATAACACTGAAATGGTTTCTCTCCTGAGTGTATTCGGTTGTGTTCTTGAAGTTTACAGCTGCGTGAGAAACCTTTGCCACATGTATCACATTTAAACGATTTCTCACTGGTATGTGTCTTCATATGTTCACGCAATTGGCACCTTCGGCCAAATTTTTTCTCACAGACATCACAGCTAAATGGCTTTTCCCCAGAATGTATTTTCAAATGTCTTTTCAACTGAACGCTTTGGTGGAATAGCTTTCCACATACATCACAAGGAAATGGTCTTTCTTCACTGTGTAATTGGCTGTGCTTCTTCAATTCATTGCTTTCAATATAAGAGCTACGAATCTCACAGCTGAATAGCTTCTCAGCCATTTCCACACCCTGATATGCTGGCATTTGGTTAGTTTGAACAAAAGACTTTCCACACATATCACAGTCAAATGATTTCTCTCCAATATGGATTGTTGTTAGATGTTTCTCCAGCAAATCATTCTCTTGGAAGGACTTATCACATACCTCACATGGGAATAATTTCTGTCTACAATCTTTTAATTTATTGTCTATAGCTAAAGGTTCCCTGTGTTCTTCCTCCTCACAGGTAGTCAGTTTCTCATCCATGTGACTTTTAATGTGTTCTTGCAAAATATTATCCTGATTGAAGTTCTCATTACAAACTGAACATTGAAACAGCACTTCCTCAGTATGCATTCGTAAGTGTTCATTCAATTTGCTACTCTGAGTAAAAGATCGTCCACAAGTTTCACAGCTGAATGGTTTTTCACCCGTGTGTACCCATATATGCTCACGAATCTGAGTACTTCGACTGAATCGCTTACCACAGATCTCACAACCAAACGGTTTTTCCCCAGTATGAATCCTCGTGTGCCTTTTCCTGTCATAACTGCGGGCAAAGTGCTTTCCACAGACATTACAAGGGAACGGTTTTTCACCAGTGTGTGTTCTTGTATGTTCTTGTAGTTTACTGCCTTTTGCAAAATATTTCCCACACATTTTACACTCCAATAGTTTCTCGCTAAGATGGGTTTTCAAATGCTCCTGTAATTGTGAGTTTTCCTGAAATGATGTCCAACAAACATTACAGTTTAATTGTTTATTTTCAGAGTGTATTTGAGAGTGTCTAATTTTTTCATCATTTCTCAGAAATTGCTTTCCGCAAACATCACACTGAAAAGGTTTCTCAGCTAAATGAATATGTTGATGTTTATTTAAGGAGCTTTTGCATGAGAAAGATTTCTCACAGATTTTACAAGAAAATAATTTTGTACTTGAATGAGTATTCTGGTGTTGTTGCAATTGGCTATTGCGGGAAAAACATTTTCCACAGGTTTCACATTTAAATGGCTTTTCACCTGTGTGTGTTAGCATGTGTTCCCGAATCTGGCTACTACGACCGAAATGTCTCCCACAAATATGACAACTAAACGGTTTTTCACCACTATGGATTTTTGTGTGTCGTTTCATATCATAATTCCTGGCAAAATGCATGCCACACACATCGCACTGGAATGGTTTTTCCCCAGTGTGAATTCTGTTGTGTTCCAATAATTTGTTGTTTTGAGCAAAAGATTTCCCACAAATTTCACAAACAAATGACTTCTTGGTCACATGAATTTTAAGATGTTCTTGTAAATTAAGAAAATACTTGCCACAAATTTCACAAAGTGGCATTTTTTCCTCATTGTTGTTGGTGTTTGTTAGTCTTTCCTGGATATCCCTAATTTGTGTGAAATCACCACCAACGTTGTTATTTTCAATGGTTTGAATATTACAAATATCACTGTTGCAGTTGTTGTTGTTGTTTGTGGTGGTGGTAGTGGTGGTGGCAGTAGGATTGTTAATATTGTTGTCATTGAGTTCTTGAGGGTAAAAATCTTTGGGAGGTTCTGTGACAGAAATCACAGATGTATAAGCAGTTAAAATATCCGCGAGATCCATACTTACAGTCATATTTACAATTAACAACAACTGTACATTTGAACTGTTACACTCCAATAAACTGAATTCTTTGAAAAATACAAAATTAATAATAAACACAAGTAAAACAAATTTCAAAACTATATTTTTGAGTAGTGGTGGTCATATCCATAAATAAGTGATTAGCTTCATGTTGAACATATTATCGTTAAGTTACACTTGTTTGCTGTATTCTAGCAGATGTAGGATTAGCCCTAATGACTCCAAACAGGAAAGAATTTGAATTTGTGGTGTTCATACCTTAGAGCAAGGACATTAGTAATAAACAAAGTGAAATAGCATAATCAGGAATTCATTCATGTCCCAGAATCAGTTAACCAAGAGCTGATCTCTACCTCTGCAACCTGCATTCCACTGGTCTTTTTGAGCATCAAATAATCGCAATCCATTTGCTAGATATACCTGTAGCAGTGAACATTATTCTGGAAGGGATCAGCTCAGGGTCCATATTTGCATCCTGAAACATCTGTGGCAGAGAATGAGTGTAAATCCATTGGAATCAACACCTACAACATAAAAAACAAAACAAACATTAAAAACTGCCAGTCACATGGCATGCATGAGTTTTATGTGAACTTGTCCATTTCTTTTTTTATATATAAATCGCAATTAAAATAAACAGGGACACACAATTGATTCCATTGCTACAATATATAACAAATGCAGTACATTTGTTTGAATAATTAATTAGGAATTCAATACACAACAATTCTCAAGTCAAATATCTTACCATGGTTAACTTAAAATCAATTAAAAAATAAGTTAATTATTGAGGGGAGGAGGAGGTTTGATTAAACTGACTACATCATAACATACCCCAAATTTGTGCTCATGAGACAATATTACAATTTGTTATTTTTATTTTAGTCTATAAGGCAGCAAGCTGTCATAATCTTAAGTGGATCAGTAAAAATGTTTAGTGGCTTTTCTTCTGGCTCTTTATGGTCTGAGTTCAAATTTGCCTTTCATCCTTTCAGCATCAACAAAATAAGCACCAGTAGAGCACTGGAATAGATGTAATCAACTTCCCTGTCCACTCAAAATTGCTAGCCTTGTGTCAAAAATTGTTCAAATCCTGCTGAAGTCAACTTTACCTTTCATCCTGAGGAGTTAATAAAATAAAAGACCAGTCAAAGACATCATCATCATCCTCTGGACAATACTGTCTCAAGTCCTAGGTCTCATAGGGCCAGATATCAGGTTTTTGTAGCATATAAGTAATTGAGATCAGAACATTCTCCCCTTAAATGGGACACCAGTCTGTCAGAATCACTCATTCACAACTGAAAGCAGGTGGAGTGATATGAAATTAAGTATTTTGCTCAAGAACAGAATGCACTGCCTGGTCCAAGAATCAAAACCACAATCTGGCAATCATGATTGCAACACCTAACCACTAGATCACACATCAAAAACAGGAATAAGTTTAAAATTTTAAACCCTTCCCCTCAAATTTCTCAGCTTAAGCCTATATTAGAAGTCATCATTATTATTACAATGGCAGTTAAAGTGGCTAACCAGTATAGTCTAAATGCTTTCCATCATATACTTTTGTTTCTGTGTTTGGAGTCAAATCTAACAGTGCCATGACTGTTATCTAAGGTCAATATAATAAAATACAACATTATATTGAACCAATTCAATTGATCCTTACTTCTACCTAAGAAAGAAATCATTGTTATTGATTAGTTGTTTTCTTATTTAGCCCTCAGGTAGCTCTGGAGCTAAACAACAATGTGAGCATCCCATCCTTGGTATTTGGTCTGTATAACACTATGTTATCTCCTATTCTTTCCATATTTAAGACAGTAGAGTGTAATTTGAGGGAGATTTAATAGTTATTTCGAGAAGGTCGAACAACCACATAGGGGATCTTTGAGACTGAAGCTAATATAGTTTTGAAGTAAATGTTTTGTGATATCTCAATCACTTCTCATACGTTTTTTGGTTAACTTCGTTTTTAATCTTTCAGACGAAAAAGTTATCCAGTTTAAAATGCTGTTGCTTTTTTTCCATCAAGTACAAAAATGAATTATAGTTGTTTTACCAATACAAATAACTGAGATTATTATTATTGTTGTTGTTGTGTGTAACCTTCAGTCATTCCCGATAAAGCAGGTCTATGGTCAAAAGCATTTCTAGACATAGCCATTTGTTTGTATATCAGGAGCAACGTTGCCCCGCGTCTCTTCATTTTTTTACAACCATGGTGTGATCAAGGGAATATTTACCAACTATTTCTTATCGGTCGAGCATAACCACGTAGCGGTTCCCTCGCTGTCTCGAAATTATTGTTATTTCATGTCAATGTATTAAAATCCTGGGATCTTTTCGGTTTGAACGGCAGTTTTTAAAAATAATTTCTACGTAACTAAACACTTTTAAATTTCGTATACTGGTAGAATGTGTTTATAAAACATCTTTTTCTCTTGGCTTTATTGAGAAAATTCTATGGTTTGTAAGATATTTGTTGCTTTTTTTCTGCAATTTCAACCAATCAATGACGTCTATTGAGCTGAAAACATTCTGTGCCGTATGAAAATGTCCCTCGTTTAAGAAACAGATTAGGTTTATTTACATTTCTGAAGAAAAAAAGATACCCTTCCCCCACCCCTAACCCTAAATTAGATTGAAATGCAATAGATCGATACTAGGGTCATAATTATGGGTGACAATTTCATATGACACCGCTAGAAAAACTGCCGTTCAAACCGAAAAGATCCAAATCCTGTTTATATTAATTCTGATTTTCACTCTTCTAAGTAGATGAATTAAGAAGAACTAGTAGTATACTGAGGTTGACTAAATCACTACACACCTCTTCCAAGAAAACTGGCATTGTGCCTCTAAAAGAAATCTTCATTTCTTATTTCAAGCAGAACAGCGTGACAAAAATGGCAAAACGTTCAATACCTTTCTGTGGGTCAATGAAATACGTATTACCAATAGTGTGTGTAATACATCAATGGCCTGCATTAAGAGTGGAATAAATAAAACCCTAGTTTATTCCATTCAGCAAGAAATCGTGTTTTTAATTCCAACACGGCGTTCACTTTTCATCTTCTATTCATTTGTATCTTTTCCGTTAGCATTCAATATACATAAGATATTGGAATAAACAGGCATAACAAACATATCTTAAATGAGAATTTTGACAATCAAACTTACGTTGCCTTCAAAGAATTTTGAATACACAGAAGGAGTTCTTTCTCCATCTTTTATCTTGACATGTTTCGAGCATAGTTTTAACAATAATTAACTCGTATCCAATGGTCAACGAGAAATTACCGTCCCGTTAACCATATTTTCTTCCACAGAATACGCAATACAATAAATAACTTGGCGGTGAATTACGGTGTTTGTTCTGTCTTGAAAAATAGTAAGGAATATATCGCATCATATAAGTATTTTAAATCTTAAGGCAATTGTACAATTATTCGAATCATGATAAAAATATATTCAAATTAGACTAGATTTAGTCCATATATTTTTATTCTTAAGAATTCTCATTTTTCATTATGCATACACCGCTCATATTAAAACTGGAACTGAAACTTCTAAACTACTGTCTAGGTGCCGGAAGACCTAATCAGGATCAATTCAAATTAAACCATTTAATCATTACTTAAAATGTTTAGTTATATACACATCTAACCGAGAGCACTTTAAGAAAGTACGCTTTCGAGTAAAATGGAAATAAATTTGAAAAGAACATTTTAGAAAAAAACACCGCTACCGGTTCAGAGATTAGTTACACAGTTTATTATGTCTTTTGATATTTGAAAAAGACAAGAGACACTGCTTTGTTATTGATGAAAGTATTTCTTATTTTCTTTTACTTTATACAATCCGTGCCATTGTCTGCAACAAAGAAGATCGATCTTCATTGTAGATGCAATTCGTTTAAGTTAAATAATAAAAAAAATATACTCCCACTGAACTAGATAACTATCGAGAATTAAGGTGAGTACAGCGCAGAGTTTATTCGCAATCCAGGCATCTAGCATCTTAGTTCATCTGTTTTCTGCATTTAAAAAAATAGGAAATTTTAATATATATTTGTCGCTATCTTCGCATTAAAGTGTCATATAGTCTAGCAGCTGACGCAGCATCGTTTTCTATCAACAGATGGTAATGACATGTTCTTACTATATTTACACTGCCCGGACTACC
The DNA here is from genome assembly GCF_006345805.1 of Octopus sinensis. Taxonomy (NCBI): domain Eukaryota; kingdom Metazoa; phylum Mollusca; class Cephalopoda; order Octopoda; family Octopodidae; genus Octopus; species Octopus sinensis. The sequence goes on from NC_043010.1 coordinate 31,038,045, forward strand.
TAGCCGACACTTGTTAAGCTGCTACGTCTATTCGTAGCTTTCCATGATCAGTCCAATTGGTCGCCGTTTCTTCGTGACACAACTATCATCTTACTATTAGACTTTACACCTAATCCATTCAGTCATCTTCAACAGCTTCTACGAGAAAGTTAATATTAATGAACAAGACTTTTAAATAATAATCAGTTAATGTTAATGACTTTCTTTAGGTACTTTATTATTTTTTTTTTTTTCCTAATTTAGGCACAAGCCTGTGATTTTGGTGAGGAGAGTTTTAGCCAATTATATTGACTCTATTTCTTCACTGGTCTTTTATTTTATCGATCCCAAAAGGATGAACTTAGAACGAAAAGAGCCGGAATCTAGTTAACATTAATATTGATTTCAAATTTTGGCACAAGACCAGCAATTTCGGGTGAGCGGGCACGTCGATTATATCTACCCCAGTGTTTAACTGGTACTTATTTTATCAACCCCAAAAGACTGAAAGGCAAAGTCAACCTCGGCGGAATTTGAACTCAGAGCGTGAAGACGGACGGAGCTCTCCGCCTTTAGTTACATTAATATTAACAATTATTTTCTAAATGACGTTTTCCTTCTTTCTTTTTTTTTTTTTATCCGCGATGACATACTACAGCTGATTCTGAACGACCTAACGAGGAAACTTCTATGCGGCCAATCGACCGGCTAGAAATAGCTCAAATGTCTCCCAAATTACACCCGTCATTGCCATTAAGATGTACGACGAAACTAAAGCGACGTTCAGCATTTGGGCTAGGATTTAAATGACAGGCTGTGAAGGTGCAGCATCGATAGATAAAGTTACTTTTTTTTACCAAATACTTCCATGTCACTTTCGGGTAAGTTATAGCAGTTATAAGTCTACTTTATCAGAGTTGCTGAAAACCTAGTCTGCAAGCAGTTAGAAATCTGCGAACTGAGTAAGTGCTGCTTCTTCACATCATTCTGTCCAGGTTCTGTGTTCTGGGCTAGTCACTCTTAAACTTTGAAGGAACTATTCAACAGGTTGACAAGACTGGTAGATATTTGTATATAAAAATCAAGAGACCAATTGATTTGTAACAGTTTTAAGCTTTTTTGATCAGGAGACAGAAATAGCTGCATATGATTAATGTAGTTAATGGTAATTTTGACTAATTGCAGATTAATGGCTCAAAGGAAATCATGTATAGAGATGGAATTCTCATATGCAGTTGTGGAAAGAAAGAAATAAAGGAATTGTGGCTTAGTTGTTGTTGTTTAGTTGCAGGTCTGCTCTAATTGAATAAACTTTATTCAAAGGTAACTATCTGCTCTCTTTACCAGACACAGAATATCTAGGACCATATTATCTAATGTGTCCGTACCTTTTTAAGACAGTAGGGTGGTATTTGAGGGACATTTAGATGCTACTTCAAGCAGGTCAAGCAATCACATTAAGGCTTCCTCACTATAGTGAGACACAGCGGAGAAAATAGGAGACAGGTTCATTAGGTTAGTTTAGAAGAGCAGAAGAGTATCTGAAGAAGAAACTCAGAGCGAAAGAGAGATTGATATAGCTTGATAGTGGACATGTATTTCAAGAATCCTGTGTTTGAAGCCTTGGTTCTTGGGTAAACAGTTATCAACACTAAAACAGTTATCCCTTTTTATGTGACCTAGAATAAGAATAGTTGCACCAGCACTTAGCTGGTAATTTCAGCTGAGTGCAATGTGAATTGAAGTGCCTTGCTGAAGAACACTTGCAATTCCCAGTTCAGGAATTGAACCCTATGACTTTATAATTGTAAGGCCAACACCCTAACCACATAACCATATACCTTCACAGTCTTAATATAGGGTATATCATATTCTAGTATTGAATGTGCCATACTTTAGTGTTGAATGTGTCATATTCTAATGTAGAATGTGTTGTATTCTGGTGTATAATGTATTATAGGCATTGATAGTCTTTGATTCTCATCTATAAAATGCCTACTCTTTGCCTTAGGCTTAACTCATTGCTGGAGTTATAAGGAACTACCTGATACATGGTATGTCTTGGGCATTTTTAGATCTGGCTGAACCTGTCCCTTTCAAACAGAGAAAGAAAATAATTTAATCCTGTGTAGTACTGGTACTTTATTTATTGACCACATGAGGATGAACTGTAAAATTGACTTCAGGTGATTTGAACACAGAATGCCAGTGTCATGTAAAGGACACTTGTGCATCATAGTCATCATCAATGATACCATGTAAATTGGCACCTCGGGAATCATGGTCATTGTTCATAGTGGTTGCCAGTGCCATGCAAATGGCACCCATGAATTGTCAGGGTCGCTGCTGGTGCCATGTAAATGACACCCACCCGTGAATCAAAGTCATGTAATCAGCAACCATGAAGTGGTTGGTGTTAAGAAGAGCATCCAGCTGTAGAAACCATGCCAAATGAGACTGGAACCTGGTGCAGCTATCTGGCTCATCAGCTCCAGTCAAACCATCTGACCCATGCTAGCATGGAGAGCAGACGTTAAATGATGATGATGATGAATGCAAAGAGCTGGAATAATTTCACATCTAAAAGCAGTCTATCTGACTCTGCCAAAAGGCCCAGAGCTGAGGTTCTCAATCATTTTTTATCTATGGACCCTCTTGATTACTATTTTATTCTGGTGGGCCCCATTGCCATTCGATGTTTAAAAACTAGTTTTATATAAACTTCTTCCAAAATTCCTATTTTGTTTTTCATACATTAACTTGAATAGATTGAACTATGTAAGATGTTAGAGAAAAAAACCTGGCTGTTTCTTGCAATAAATACCAATACATACATGTACAGTAAAATTTTTTTATCTTTTCAAGAGTCCTTAAAAAGGGGCATGTAAAAAGCACCTTTCAAGCATTGGGCCTCATGGAGGCAATGACAAATGACCAACACCTTTGGCATTATGCTGTGCTTGAGAAGACCCATCAAGCCAAGTGAAATTGTAGTTGTGGCTGGTACTAGTGTCATGCAAATGGCACATGTGCCAGTGGCATGTAAAAAAAATTACACTCTCGGAGTGGCTGACATTAGGAAGGGCATCCAACTATAAAAACCATGCAAAATCAGACTGGAGTCTGGTGTAGCCCCTCATCTTACCAGCCCTGGTCAAACCACCCAGCCGTGCCAGTACGGACAATGGACATTAAATGATGATGATGTATGAGCATGGCTGTGTGGTTAAGTTTGTTTCTCAACTATATGGTTTTGGGGTTCAGCACCACTTCGTGGCATCTTGGGCAAGTGTCTTCTACTATAGCCCTGGGCCAACCAAAGCCTTGTGAGTGGATTTAGTAGATGGAAACTGAAAGAATATACATGTGTGTGTATGCACACAATATTTCTCTCTCTTTGCCTTGAGTTTGTTTGATAGTTGTAAATGAGTGCCACTGTCATGCAAGCAGTGTTTTTCATTTGCAACCTTTTGTGAAAACAGTTCAAGTCAAGAAGGAATATTTTGCCTTCCTTGGAACCTAGTGAAGGCTGGCAACAGGAAGAGCATCCAGCTCTACAAAATCTGCCTCCAAAAATTCCATCCAGCTTCTGTGTGGATATGAAAATGATGCTGATGATGATAATTTGCTTTTAACTTTTCTCTTTCTTATAAAGAGCAAGCTAAGAATATCAATCTAAAAGAATTGAGTTTTGTTCTTTTTGCTGATGAGTGTTAATTTAAACTTTTCATTTCTTCCATCATATCAAACTAGGTACATGATTTTTAGGGTTTAAGGAACAAGGAAACTCAGGAAAAAAAAATTAACAACTTTTTTCAAAGTTATTCATAGTGCAAGAGAAGTGAAACAGCTTTAACCAGGCACTGAAACTACTTTCTGGTCTTGGCTTGCCAAGGTTCTAGACTTTCACTAAGAGTTCAAATAGTATATAATAGTTTTATACTAATAAAGTACCAACAGGACAATAGTTGATTATATGTCCATTAAAAAATGTCACTTGCTTTTTCCTGCAATTTATGTTTCTTTCATCATTTTTTTTTTTTTTTTTCAGAATCCAGTTACTGATCCCTGCTGCCAATGTTGAATTATGGTTGATTCTTTATTCAAAAACTCATATAAATCTTCTATTGAGTTCAATGACTGTGATACAAAGAAAAACATCAAAGACACTTCCAAAAGTAAACTTCTTGACTGTGATATCTGTGGAAAGTCTTTCTTCCGTCTGAAGAACTTAAAACAGCATCGTAAAACACATACAAATGAGAGACGTTTCCACTGTGATATATGTGGGAAAAAATTTTTCACTAATTCCCACTTGAAACGCCATCATAGAATACATACTGGAGAACGACCGTTCAAGTGTGCCATCTGCAAAAAGGCCTTTACACAAAACAATGACCTAAAAAGCCATTTCCGCATCCATACTGGTGAAAAACCTTTCAAGTGTGAAATCTGCAATGAGTCTTTCAGTGAAAGTGGGTCACTACGAAAACATATAAAAATTCACACTGGAGAAAAATCCTTTGAGTGTAACATTTGTGGACGTGGTTTTATCCAAAGTAGTCAGTTAAGACAACATATTCTGACCCACACTGGTGAAAAGCCTTTCCAGTGTCAGATCTGCTGCAGGAATTTTGCTCAAAATAGCGCTTTGAAAAGACACTATAGGGTGCATACAGGGGAGAAACCATTTCAATGTAGTTTTTGTCCTGAGTCTTTTACTCGGAGTTGTTTCTTGAAAAAACACTTAATACAGCATAAAGAAGCTAAATCATTTGAGTGTGATATATGTCAGGAAATTTTCATGAGGGAAGATGATCTGTTGTCTCATTGGGAAATGCATTTTGTTGAGAACACATTTGAAACAGAAACTCATCAAAATACCTGTACTGAAATGATTTATATCAATGAAGACAGCGAAATTTATCTTGATAAAAATCCTGTCCCTGTTGCTTTACATATAAATACTTTTGCTTTTGATAATCTAATTGGGTATCACAATAAAATGAAAGAGGATAAGACTTTTAACTGTGATATATGTGGTAAGGGTTTTACTACCAAAGCACACCTCAAACGACACAACATGATTCACACAGGGGAAAAACCACATGAGTGTTCTCTGTGTGATAAGTCCTTTGCACAACGTAGTGAACTTAAAAGCCATTACAGGACACATACTGGTGAAAAGCCCTTCAAGTGTGAGATCTGTGAAGAGTGTTTCAGTGAAAAGGGTTCATTGGGAAAACACATGAGGATTCATACAGGGGAGAAGTCATTTAAATGTAATATCTGTGGTCGATGTTTTACCCAGAGTGGTCATCTCCATCAGCACATTTTGATTCACACTGGAGAAAAACCATTCAAGTGCGAAACATGTGGTAAGCCATTTGCAAAAAATAGTGCACTAAAAAGACATTACACTGTACATACTGGTGAGAAACCTTTCCCCTGTGAAGTGTGTGGGGAAGCCTTCAGTCAGAGTTGTCATATGAAAAAACACCTACTAAAACATCACCTTAGCGAAATGCTCCCATAGCAAAGATTAAAAGAGGTCTGCTAAATTTGTTTTCTGCTTTTTTTTTTCTCTTCCCTTACCCCTGGCTACATATAGTATTATGATATTCCACTGATGTATTTTACCAAGAATAAAATTTATAGATTCAGGATTCGGTTTGGTTTTATATCCAGTTATGGAAACATGGCAACTCAATATTTGAGGTAGTTACTGCTTAGAATAAAATTTGCACTAACAGGTGATCGCTTGTAAGTAGATATTGTTATTGGCAGTTCTATAATTATCAACACAAGTAGAGGTGGAACTAGCAACGTAAGTAATTTAAGATAGGAAAGACAAACATATACTATTGTTGATGATGAAGATGAGTGTATCTATTAAAGTATTTCTTGGTATGGCAGTGACCAACTGAACATTTGATGGTAACTGTTTTTAATCTATCAGTTATAATCTAGGTTTTAATCTATTTTTTATTGCTGGTACTTATTTTATCGAAAACATGTTCAAAGAATAAAAATGAAGATTAATTTGACCTTTGTAGAAATTGAAATCCAGATTGAATGTTACTGGTTCATTCGTTTATAGTCTTGACCACCACTTCAGCACTGAGCCATCATCTTGCTTGGTTTCTATAAATCTTACTACTTGAGTAGCCTCTTCTCAAAAATTCTCACATTTTGAGTTTAGTACTTAAAGTTTGTATCCTAACTGTTAAAGTTACCATTGGATTATTGTTTAAGTAGAACCCACATGTAACTTTATCAAAATACTATAGATTAAATAGTACAATTTACTCAGTTGCCAGAAAAAATTCTGTTGTGCTTTATTATACAGATTTAGTAAAATGTAAGTTTCAGTCTGAACTTAAACCTTACAGTTTTAATGACCCTAACTCAGCATGAAGGTTGGTACATTATATAACAGAAGACAAAAAGTAATTTTTTACCTACTGTTGTAGCAACAACCAAAAACTACTCTCTTCCTCTCTCTCTCAGACAAAGAGGAAGGTACATATTGTTAGATTGAAAACACTACAAGAATTGATCCTATGAAACTCTCCTGAAAACAGTGTTTTGCTTTAGTTGCTTGGAGCAAGGGAAACTGCAGGGCCAGCACTTGTATGGGTATTTTACGATAACCAATAATTTACTTGTTTTAACACTATGTTCCAATCATCAAAAATTAAATATTGGTTTGGATCGTTTAAACAAGAAATTTTCCAATATTAATGGGTGTCTCAAGCAATTCATCAAATCTTCACATATAATACACTTTTCCATTAAGTATATGTCCATTTGATCGACATTTTAGTTTCATATCGAAACATGGCATTGCAGTGTACATTTTGTGGGCCTAATGCAGTTTTTCACCTCACCTTCAAAAATGCAATTTTTTGAAAAAATTTCTTCGGATTCCAAGGTTTTAGATGTCAGAAATTACAAATATGCAAAATAAAATTTTTGAGATTTTTAACACCCCTGCCCTTCGTTCTGAATGTATTATTGTATATTGAAGTGTGGAAATTTCATTAAAGCTGGTATGTAAAGTACATTTTCTATGTTCATTTGGCTAAACTGTAGAAATTGTTTTGATATTGTTGTTAAAATCCCCGTATTTTAATGCTTAAAATTTAAAATCGGGGGCGAGAGCAGTGGCGGTTCATAGATAAAATTAGTTGGGGTGCGGCTTCAGAAAATTTTTAGCTGTTGTTTTAATATTGTGTAATAGGAAACAAACATATAAAAAGAAAATTTATACATAAACTGGATCGGTTCGCATTTTAGCCACTGCCAGGTAGTGTGTTTAATTTGTTCTTTAAGCACTGCTGTAAATTACCCCTTGTTTTTCAAAAATCCTTCCTAAATCACAACATAAGGGGGAAAATGTGCCCTATATTTCAAATTCTGGCAGCAACACTGAAGCTGGAAGCAAGATAATCTAATTCTACACTTTATCACATTCAAGAATATAAGCACGTTTTTAAACACAACACATGTGGAGTCAAAAAGAAACACTACCTTTCACCAGAACACTGGGCTCAGCACTATTGTTCACGCTGTGCTCTCTCTCCCTAGCATGAAGCTTCCAATCTCGGACATGTGAGCATGTGCACAACAGCCAAACACCGCGCTGCTGGAACTGGGAAGCACACAAGGATTTTTGTATTTTTTTCATAAACCAGGGGCTGGCTACTAACATTAAGCTTAAGGATTATATAATGTACAAGTATAAAGAAGGAATGAAAGAAAAAAGGACTCATTACATTGAATGTTACATTGAATAATATCGAGTGGAAACAAGGGATGCTGCAGTTCCGCGGTGTCTATACACGAGCTGCCACTGGTGGGGTTTTTTGGGGTTTGTTTGTTTTTTGCATATTCGTAATCTCCGACTTAGTAATCCGAAGTTAATTTTTTCAAAACAATGCAATTTTGAAGTGATGTGCAAAACTGCATTAGCCCCCATTTTTTTTATACCTGCATTACACTTCTTAGCTAAGGACCTGCTTACCTTTATGTCGTTGGTGGTAAAGTTCGTTGTTTACATTCAGACTCAAGCCATCGTGCACGATTACATAGAAACCTGGAGCAGAACGTAGATTCGTATTTGGCTAAGCTAGTATATGAATCAAAATAGCAACAGTTTAACATCTCGTGTTTCACTCTTACAATGCAGAAACACAAACGTAATTATGTTTACTGTCAGAATCGTTACCGCATCGGACAAAACACTTAGTGGCATTTCTTCCGGTCCTTTATGTTCTGAATTCAAATGCCGCTGAGGGTGACTTTGTTTTCATCTTTTCAGGGTCGATGAAATAAGTTCCAGTCGAGCACCCGGGTCGATGTAATTGACTAGCCCCTCCACTAAAAAAAAATTAAGGCCTTGTGCTTGTAGAAAGGAATAAAAATGATGACGATGATGGTGGTGATGATGATGTAAGCTATAAATACGCAAAAGGTTAAGAATAAAATGGTATTTCATAAACATACAGGCAAACATTCATAATGTACAGAAATATAATTTATTTGTTGGCAAAAACTTTTTGTTTGGAAGAAACAAAAATGAAGAAGGAATCATACGGGGCGAGATATAATCTAATTAGTATTTTCTTGACTTTTTGTATTTATATATTTGAGAAGAACTTCAAATGAAAATACCCAAAAGCGACCGACTATCTTCAGTGTTAATAAGAGGAGGCGTTGTATGCAAGGGAGGTAACTCTGATTACTCAATGGGTGTGCCGGGTGTCAGAACTAACTTTTCACTGACTTTTAAACTTTTAACGACTTATTTATTATTTTATTGTTGTTAATTTACTCCCTTTTCGGACCACAAATATATATTTATGTACATATATATATTCTATCAGAACCAAATACTTCAACAAAAATATATACAAACTTTTTCTTTTACTTCAAATTTTCTATTAAAACTTTCTCGAGTGTGGAAAAAAACAAAACAAAAACAAGAAACAACAGGAAGGAAACTGTTGCGGAAAATGACCGACTTAAGGTAATAACCTACTTCCGTAGTTTCCATAACTTTTTTTTATATTTTACATTTTCACTTCAATCTTCATATCGAAAGAACTGAAGAAAAAATATGATAAAACTTTAGTCATTTTTTATTTCTATTTTTTTCGCATAACTTTTGGCGTTACTAATTCTTCATTAGTTACATAAAACTTCGTAAGAAGTTTCCTGTCAGCAAATGGCAAAATTTAGCTAAAACAGTGTGGGAACATATTAATTTATTTCTGCTTGTGTCTTAATTTGTTTTATATACTTTTATTTTTATTGGATGTTTTTGTTTGTAATTTTTTTTATATAAATATATAAATTTGCTCTTTTTTTTTTTAAATCGGACAGTTGCGGATTTATGTACGTTTCGCCTACGATCATGTAGATTTGTACTTGTAATCTTAACTGAATTTAAGCATGGAATAAGGACTGGAAAGTGGTAGGTACTATTCTAAATTTATATTTACACCTTTTAGAAAGAGAAATTGTTATCTAGTAGTGGTGACAACTTGTCGGAATTTGTTGTTTGGGAAACTTTTGACGAATGTCCTTGCGATTGTTTCGATGTCTGCAAAAACTTCGTAGCTTTTTAAAGTTTTTGCTGACAGCTGAAACTTTGGTGTACGTAATTGTGCAGATGCATATGTTTGCATGCAGAGGTATGGCTATCAATGTGCTTAAACATATTTGTGTGTTTTTAATCAGGGTTACTGTTGCCTAGAATAGAAAATAAAATAAAATCACTGTTTGCCCGTCTGCTACTGAACGAAAGTTGTAAATTTATACGCAGCTTGGTTTCAAAACGGAAAGAAAAAGGGAACAGGTGTTAATTCAAATACATTAGAAAGTTGACCAAGTTATTACGACTGAAACTTCTGCAATAAAATAATTCTGAAAAAAAAATATATATACATTTCAATGAAAATATTTTACAAGCGTCACGTAAGTTTAGTTCTGATTCAGCGATTGTTCTTTTCTGCGCTATCAGCAACAACACCCCATTCACTGGAGTTCTCTCTTTCTTTCTCTTTCTCTCTTCACATCACTCCACGTTTCCAGAGTTCATTATGAGTGTTACTAGACTATATTATTTTTCGTAAAAATTAAAACACGTTTCCCTTCCCCTCGTGTATCTTAATGTACAGAATTGTATTAGAATTGAATTAATAAATGATGAACAAAATTAGTATAAAATAAGAAGAGAAAAATTGAAATCGGTGTAAGTCATATATTCCCACTGTAACTATCCAAAATAATTTCAAACTGTTTGGATCGCCTTTCATTTATCATATTTTCCTGGCTCTTATTTGATCAGTTTGCCAGTTTTATAATTAAAATTGAACCAACTTCTGTTCATCTTTCGGAAACCAACGTTCACATCACTGCCTCTTCTGGTCAGTAGCAGACAGCAAGCTGCTTGGAAATCGTTTTCCCTTATATTCAAATCCTAGGCGTTTGTATGTGCATGTATAAGCACACACCACACATCTATCGCACAGGGCGTGTGTGTAAAACCAAAATTCCCCAAAAATTTAGGAATATATCTTTACTAGTGGGTAATATCTGGTAATGTAATATATGCATATAGTGAAGGCGCATATGCATATATTACGACCGAGAACCGAAAACCCTCCGGTATTCGGTTCTCAATCGTAAGGTCGTGAGTTAGATTCCCGACGGCGCATTTTGTCCTTGAGCAAGATACTTTATTTCATGCTGCTCCAGTCCATTCTGCTGGCAAAAATGAGTTGTACCTATAATTGAAAGGGCTTTGTCACATTTTGTGTCACGGTGAATCTCCCTGAAAACTATGTTAAGGGTATGAATATCTGTTAAATTGCTCAGCTACTTGCACGTTAATTTCACGAGAATATTGATCAGAATAATTGGAACACTGGGCGTTGAGGGCAAAGGAGTGCCAAGCATATCATCATCATCATCATCATTGTCGTTTAACGTCTGCTTTCCATGCTGGCATGGGTTGGATGGTTTGATTGAGGACTGCCAAGCCAGAAGGCTGCACTAGGCTCCAATCTGATCTGGCAAAGTTTCTACAGCTGGATACCCTTCCTAACACCAACCACTCCGAGAGTGTAGTGAGTGCTTTTTACGTGCCACGGGCACGAGGGCCAGTCAGGCGGCACTGCCAACGATCATACTCGAATAGTGCTTTTTACGTGCCACCGGAACGGGACCAATCAGGTGACTCTGGTATCGCCCATGCTTGAATGGTGCTTTTTACGTGCCACCACCATGGGTGCCAATCAGGCGGTACTGTCATTGGCCATGACAATGACTTCACTTGACTGAACAGGTCTTCACAAGTGCAGTTTATTGCCCAATGATTGAAAGGTACTCTTAAATAGAGCTGGTTATGCTGCACTGGCATAGGCCACAGTTATGGTCTCACTTGGCTTGCTATGTCTTCTCAAGCACAGCATATCTCCAAAGGTCTCGGTCACTTCTCATTGCCTCTATGCGGCCCAACGTTCAAAGATCATGCTTCACCACCTCATCCCAGGTCTTCCTGTGGCTACCTCTTCCACAGGTTCCCTCTACTACTAGGGTGTGACACATTTTCACACACCTCTCCTCATCCATACACAACACATGACCCTACCAACACAATCATCTCTCTTGCATATCACATCTGATGCTTGTTATGTCCAACTTTTCTCTCAGGGTGCTTACACTCTGTCGTGTATGCACACTGACATTACACATCCAGCAGAGCATACTAACTTCATTCCTTGCAAGCTTATTCATGTCCTCAGCAGTCATAGCCCATGTTTCACTGCCATGTAGGATGGCTGTTCACACACATCATACAGTCTACCTTTTACTCTGAGCCAGAAGTCCTCTGTCACCAGTAGAGGTAGGAGCTCTCTGAACTTTGCCCAGGCTATTCTTATTCTAGCAGCTACACTCTCAGAGCATCTACCCTCGCTACTGACTTGGGTCACCTATGTAATGGAAGCTATCAACTACGTCTAATTTTTCCCCTTGGCCTGTGACGGAAGTTGTTTTCTGCACATTTTCAGTATTTATTGCCTCTGAGCATTTGCCACTCACAAGAACTATCATCCCAGTTAGCCTTCTTTTGATATTGCTGCACCTCTTATGTGTCCATAGCTTACACCAGATACATCTTATTGAGTTTCTGCCTACGCCTTTTTTACAGATCGAGCATGGCCATCTACTTGAAGGGATTTGTGATTTGTCCGCCTTCTTACTTATTAAGACTTTGATTTTTGCTAGATTAACTCTAAGGCTCTTCAATTCTAGACCTTGCTTTCACACCTGAAACTTCTCTAGTTCTGATAGTGACTCAGCTATTAGAGCAAGGTCATCAGCATAGAGAAGCTTCCAGGAGCATCCTGTCTTGAATTCCTCTGTTATTGCCTGGAGGAATATGATGAATAAGAGGGGGCTGAGGGCTGATCCTTGGTAGACCCCTACCCAGAATTCTTCACTATACTCATTGCCAACCCTCAACTTAGTGACAGCATCCCTGTATGTGGCTTGTACAGCTCTCACTAACCACTCATCTATCCCTAGTTTCTGCATTGACCACCAGATAAGGGATCAGGGGACCCTGTCAAAGGATTTCTCTATGTCAACGAGAGCTGGATACAGAGGTTTATCTTTGGCTAGCTATTTCTCCTAGCTGTCCTACCAGAAATAGAGCATCAGTGGTGCTTTTCCCTGGCACAAACCCAGACGGCATCTCATCTAAACTAACTCTCTCCCTAATTAGTTGGGCTATGACCCTCTCCGTGACCTTCATTACCTGATCCAACAACTTGATACCTATGTAATTATTTGTATCTAATGCATCACCTTTACCTTTGTAGTAGTTGACTATGGTGCTGCTACACCAGTCAATGGGTATGACTCCTTCATGTATCACATGGTTGACTATACGGGTAACTAGACTATAGCCAACACCACCAGATATTTTAAGCATCTCTACAGTGATCCATGATGGGCCAGGGGAATAATTTTACTCCCTTATCACATTTCATGGTGATTTTTGAAAAATCGAAACTCTAAGTTCTCTGATTCTAGTGAAGCACCTAGCATGTTGTGGAGGTAACTATTCAGTATGCAGGCATTTACTGTATATATAATCTGAGAGTGAAAACTTATGAAAATTCCCATCAGTGGGTTTGTTGTTCTGCTTCAGTCTGAAAAAGATGTATATATAAAATATTAGCTGTTAACTTTTTATAACTTATATAATGTCTGTTTATGTTTATATTGCTATTTTTCGCAATCTTTTTTCATTCCCATAATTGAGAGATTCAACAATTAAATATCAATAGGATTGTAGTTCTAGCCTGGATTAAGTACTGGAGTTGAGATGATTGCTTAAAATCTTTGTAGGCACTGCCCTTACATGGTTGTAATCTAGTGACTGAAGTTAGCAAAAAAAAAAAATTTTTAACTACAAATAAAAAACAGGATAGATGAAATTAACAGTCAGTTTCATTAACATTGATTTATTTCTTGTCATTCTTACTTATTGTTTTGTTAATTTTTGTATTTTTTTATTTGTTTAATAGAATATCCAAGATGGAGGATCCACCAGAATTACAAATTATTTTCAAAGCAGATTCTTCATTGGAAACTCAATTCTTAAAATCAACCAAAGTAGCCTCTGTGAAAAGGACCCATGTCTGTGATATTTGTGAAAAGACATTTTCCCAGAAGAATACTCTAGTTTTGCACATCAGGACACATACGGGCGATCGACCTTACCACTGCCAAGTATGTGGTCGAGGTTTCTCAGCCAGCTGCTCCTTGAAAAAGCATGTACGGATTCACACAGGGGAAAAACCCTATAAGTGCAATGACTGTGGCAAATGCTTTTCCCAAAATAGTCACCTGATCCTTCATATGAGGACACATACGGGAGACAGGCCATACCAGTGCAGCCTCTGTGAAAAACGGTTTTCCTACAGCAGTTCCTTCAAAAAACATATGCGAATACATACGGGTGAAAAGCCTTTCCGGTGTGAAGTTTGTCAAAAGAGTCTCTCCGACAACAGTGCCCTGAAACAGCATATCAAAACGCACACAGGTGAAAAACCATACCAGTGCGAAGACTGTGGCAAGAGTTTCTCATTGAGCATTGACTTGATCAGACACATTCGCACCCACACCAAAGAAACTCCGTATCACTGCGAGGTGTGTGCAAGGAGTTTCTCTGTCAACAGCAATCTCAGGCAACATATGCGAACACACACAGGAGAGACGCCCTACCCCTGTGATATCTGTGGCAAGCGATTTTCTCGAAACAGTACACTAGTCCGCCACATCAAAACACATACAGGTGACAGACCATATACTTGTGAAATCTGCCAGAAGAATTTCTCTCAGAATAGCCATCTTATACGACACATGAAAATTCACAAGGTAAAACCTGTTGCAATAGATAAAACAGTTTGATATAAATATATCTATATTGATAAAACAATCACAAATAATTTTTATTTATAACCTAAAGAAAGGAGTGTTTATATTTTTTTTCAAACTATAAGGTAAGAGAGGTATAACTCACACCTTGGTGCCTTACACTCTTTCTCTTCTGTCTTTTTTAATCTCTATTCTCTCATGTATATATATATATATATATTATGTTGTTAATGTTGAACATTATGAACCCCTTTGAAGAATTATATTGTCTTCTTACTGGGGTCAACTTAGTCTTATATTTATCTAGAGCCAATATCAGTAACATAATGGGGGTAAATTCAATACACCCTATTATATAACTATTCTATATTTGTTTTGAGATGAGGAATTATGTACATTATTTACAATGGACGGATAGGTGTCCTCATCTTGTTTGTTGTTATCACAATGTTTCAGCTGATGTATTCTCCAGCCTTCATTGGGTGTTCTAGTGGAATTTTGAACCCAACCCTCGGATTCTAAGTTCAATCCCAGGCAGGGACTTAGAAAATAATATCAACAGAAAAATAACATCAGCAACATACCTTAGGAATGAGAACAGTGTACCCCATTAGTCAAATAAAGATTTGAAATTCCACCAGAATACCTGAAGAATGCTGGAGAGTACATCAGCCGAAACGTTATGATAACAACAAACAAGATGAGGACACTTATCTGTCCATTGTAAATAATGTACCTATTAGTGGTACAGACCCTTTGCTTTGTGCCAAGTCAAAAGGTAATTGGGGATTTTTTTTCTGTTCCAAACTCGGAGAAAAAAAACACAACAAAAATATATTATCACCATATAATTACCAACAATAATATGTATTAACTTTCATTGTTCTTCACAGATCCACTTTAAGAACAAAAAAATGGAGTCTTCCATATGTTGTAGAGCTAGTTCTTCCATCCTGATTGAATGTGATGGGGTGATGTTAAAAATGAATGCATAGATTATCGAAGATGTCCATACACATACACACGATTCCTGTGTTTAGTATCTCCGTCCACACCCTGAATGGCTGTGCACTTTTCTTCTTTTTTTTCTACCTTGGTATATTACCCACTCGTTCATTCACTGTCTGCTATACTGCTGCATTTTTGCCAAAGATATCTTTAGGGATGGTTACAGTTTGAATCAGTGTCTCTGTTTCCATTCCCTGAAACGCTTCAGTTGGCATGCTAATACTCTTCAGAATAATTGTCACACCTCCTCTACTGATCTTTATAAATCTAGGGCTTTATGTCTACAAACTTTGTGTTTGTGTATGTTTTTATATGTATATGATGCATGGATGTGCATGCGTGTGTGTGTATGTATATATATATATATACACACATACACATATGTATGCTATTTATATAAGTTGCAACTATGCGGGTTTGTGTTCAGTCTTACTGCTCAGCACCTTAGGCAAGTATCTTCTACTATAGCCTCAGACCAACCAACGACTTGTGAGGAAATTTGATAAATGGAAACTGTGGAAGCCCATTGTGTGTGTGTCGTACACACCCTGCTGGATAACCAGTTGGTTTGTTTATGTTCCTATGTCTTAACAACTCAGCAAAAAAGACTGTAGAGTAAACACCAGAATTGAAGTATGTACTGGGGGCAATTTCATTGACTAAATGCTTCAAGGCAGAGCTCCAGTATTGCTGAAGTCAAATTGACTGAAAGCAATAAAAGATACATACTATATGTGTGTATATATACATATAGATGTGCACACACATACTTACATACACATCTACTTTATCCAGCTATTCCAATGTGATGGACCCAATTTGTAGGCAAAAGATTAGTTCACACACACTGGGCATGGAATCAGGAATGGCAGAGACTACATAATGCAATTTCAACCTATGATTTTAGCCACTCAAATTCATTGAATGACAAAATGTCTGAATCAACTGTATTAAAGTTCCTACTTAAGTTGTAGCACCATCCAGCTGTCATAAATGCAAATGTAGAATTAGTATAGACTACTTTAATGCATCTACAAAGAAGAGAAATGGGAGGTTAGGCATCTCTTTGAGTAGGTAACTATGTCATCTAGAGGGTCTGTGTGACTCTCTAGATGGCATGGTTACCTACTCAACTGAATCCGACATATAGTTTGATACAGTTGAATGCTTTGCTGATGTTGAATGTAACAGCACTGTTTTCACCAATTTTTTTTGGAGGGCAAGCGCCCACTTGTGAGCAACATTAGAAAGTAGTTCTATAGATCTGGCTTCTCAAAAACCATATTGAGAGCATTGAGGAGAGAGTCCATCTTTATGTTCTGAGTTCAAATGCCACCAAGATCGACTTTGCCTTTCATTCTTTTGGGTCAATGAAATAAGTACATTTCTGAGTTCAAATTCCACCAAGATCGACTTTGCCTTTCATTCTTTTGGGTCAATGAAATAAGTACATTTCTGAGTTCAAATTCCACAAAGGTTAACTTTGGCTTTCATCCTTTCAAGATCAGTAAACTAAGTCCCACTCAAGTACTGGGTTGATATAATCAACTACCCACTCCACCAAAATTTTAGGCCTTGTGCCTTTGGTAGACTTTTTCTTTTTTACTTTACTGTTGACCAGCAAATATTGTCAGATTCATCTAATGATTAGTAATAATGCATAGTTCTTATAGGCATCTTATACAATGTATTTATCTCACAAAACTAGTAAGTTCTTTTTTTTTTTTTAGTTATTAATGTATTCAGTACTATTGAGTATTTTTTCAAAAGATCAAATGTAATGGAATATACCACCCAATTTATATTATATTTATTTATATATGTATATACATTTTAAAATCATGCATTTTGGAAGGAATTGCGTTGTTTATGCTCTGATGGCATGTGTGATATGGGAGTGTCTGTGCAACTCAGTAAAGTAAACACCACAAAATACATTTGTTCAAAACACATCGTTGGGTTTCTATTGATGTGTACATCTTTTTCTGATATACAGTGGCAAAAGAAATACACACATATGTGTGTGTGTGCAATTGTCAAAACTAGTTTGGTATGTGAATATATCTTGTTCAAAAATTTTTAATGGTTACACGTTTTTAGATTCAGGTGCATTTTGAAACCCCAAAACAAATTCTCTTATATTTTTTCCTGCATGTGAAAACACTTCTTCCTTTCCATATATGTATTTGTGTGTATGTATTGTATATATATATATATATACACACATACACACACACACACAACACTAGGTAGTCTTGTAACTGTGCCAATTCTTGATGACACATACATACATTTATTATTTACACACACACAATGGGCTTCCGTACAGTTTATATCTATCAAATTTCACTCACAAGATATTGGTCGACCTGAAGATGTAAGATAAGATTTGATGCACTGAGATTTAAAATTACATTGTCTTGAAGTGAATATTATTAACTTCATAGCCATATCAGTGCTCACAAAATCTTTTCAGTAGTGGATACTGTACAAATATCTCTTTACTATATGTTCTTTTATAACAAGTCCAAAGATACAGCAACATTCTCCAGACCATGTGTTGTTCAGAATGAACAAAAAGACAAAAGACATATTTTTCAGTTATGTTTGTAGTTTTGTTGTGGCATATAAAAATGTTTGTTAAATCTTTTCAGAATATATTTTAATGTTGATCATTATTACACACACTCACACTTACATAAATATGTGTCCAACACATGTCAACATGGAAAATGGATGTTGAATGGTGATTATATATATATATATATATGTGTGTGTGTGTGTGTATGTATGTATATACACACATATTTTACTAGTCCTCATTACTCCTTAAGGAGTAAAGGGCCAGTTTTCTGGTTTCTCTGGTGTACATATATTCCTCCCTGTGCAGAATGCTGGTCCATCACAGGATATATATACATATATATATGTACATCTCTTTCTCTCTCTCTCCACACACACACACACACATATTTAACATATTGACTTAGATCTGCAACACTAAAAACTTCATGGATGCAAAAAGCATGTCTGATCATTCAGATGCAGTATCACTGAGTTGTAAGGTAATGACTGACATTTGAACAATCAGACAAACGCTTTTGTGAAACTTTCAGTAATGCTGATACAAATGAAACTACAAATATTTTATCTCCACACTGCTCTTTTGTCTTGCTTGTATACCTGTTTGTATTTTATGTGTGTGTGCATATAGAAACTGTAGAGTGGCCAAATTGTTGAAGTCCCTTTGTAGTTTCAATAATGCTGAGATTGGCTTTGCTTTTAATCCTTCCAAGGGTAGACAAAATAAATTACTATGGATCAGTGTAATTGATTGTTCTGTCCCTGCCAAATTTGTGGCCCTGTGTGCCTATGTCAGAAAGTGATATTATTTATATTTTTAAATATATATGTGTTTTCTTATAAATATACTACATATTATATGTATATATATTTTTTATAGTTTTACATGAAGAGAAGTGTCATCACTTAAAAATTTCTGCTTGTTAACCTTTGTTGGACTGTTCAATGAAGGCTGACAGGCAGAAACGTCAAAGCCATTGTCACCCCTCTTGTAATTCTACAGTTCAATGTTAAATTGTTTTTATTATAACTTGATATAAATATTAATAATGTTTAGAATATTTATATGTTAAGAATATTTCTATGTTGTTTTAATGTAAAGGTTTGAATATCATAGATAGGGCAAGGAGGGTCCTTGCTGGTGTTGGTCACCAAAGTGGTGTAAGCAAGGTCCACATCTGCTAACAAGAGACTATATATTTTTTTTTTTTACTCAACTGTCACTTACTCAGCCCTCCTATTTTTTAAACAGATGCCATTACTAGGTAGCATTTACTGTGATGTGTAACAACTGCAGCAGTGTTTCAATGAACTGTTGTACTGAGCCCCATGCTTCTTGGAGAGGCAGAAATCAATCTATTTATTTTGCTTATCACACTTGAGTCACATAAATGCACTGGAGCTGCTGCAGTAGGTAATGTAGAGCATTGTTGTCTAATTTTATATTAGATTTAGTAACTTGTTTTTCTGCATTGAGATTGAAGCAACTCTGCCCTCTTTACGTAATGCGTTGCCTTTTGTGTCTAGTCAGATTAATATGTTGTTGTTATTGTTATTAATATTTTTGTTATTGTTAAGGCAGTGAGTTGGCAGAATCATTAGCATGCCAGGCATGCTTTTCATCCTTCTGGGGTCAAAAAAATAAGCACCAGTTGAGCACTGAGGCTGATGTTATCGACTTACCTGTTCCTCACCAAACTTGCTGGCCTTGTGCCAAAATTTGAAACCAATATTTTGTTATTGTTGTTGATATTTACTTTAGATCAGTCCTGATGAGCATTACTTATTTAATCCATACTCACCATGGCTTTTATTATCTTACACAGTGCATGTAAGACAGCATTACTCAATATGTCCTTCCAATCATTTTTCAAAGACAAAAGAGAGTGATTTGAGGGAGATTTTCTACTATTTCTAACAGTCACGTGAAAGCTCCCTCATTGTTTATTATTGTCAGGAAGAAAGTGGGTTGGCATAAATGTTAGAGCTGGAGACAAAATACTTAGCAGCATTTATTCTGGTTCTTTGAGTTAAAACCCTGACAAGGCTTAAGAGAATCAACTTAACCCTTCCTCTTAAAATTGCTAGCTTAATATCTTAATCAGAAAAACCATTATTTTTATTATTATTATCATCATCAGAGTGGTTGGTGTTAGGAAGGGTATCCAGCCATAGAAACCATGCTAAATCAGACTGGAACCAGTTAAACCATCTAACCCATGCCAGCATGGAAAGCAGACATTAAATGATGATGATGATGGCAGTGAACTGGGGTCAATATCAACTTACTCACCCTTCAAAATTGCTGACCTTGTGCCAGTGCTTGTGCCACATAAAAAGCAAGAAGTCCACTTTGCTCAGTGGAAGGGCATCCAGCTGTAAAAATCCTGCCAAAACTGTCACAGAAGTCTGGTGCCGGCTTTGCCCTGGCCAGCTCTTGTGGTACCATCCCACCCATGCTAGCATAGAAGACGGATGTTAAACAATGATGATGATGCAACAAGCTGGTAGAATTGTTAGCATACTAGGCAAAATGTTTAGCAGTATTTTGTCTGTCTTTACATTTTGAGTTCAAATTCTGCCTAGGTCAGCTTTGCCTTTCATCCTTTAAAGATCAATAAAGTAAGTACCACTTGAACACTGAGATCAATGTAATCAACTAAACCCCTTCCCCCGAAATTGCTGGCCTTGTGCCAAAATGTGAAACCATTATGAGCTGGCAGAATTATTGGAATGGCAGACAAAATGCTTAGCGGCATCTTGCCCGTCTTTATGTTCTGAGTTCAAATTCTGTCATGGTCAACTTTGTATTTCATGTTTTCAGGGTCAATGAAATAAGTACCAATAAAACACGGGTTGATGTGATCAATGGTCCCCTCTCCCAATTTCATGCCTTGTGCCTATAGTAGAAAGGATTATTATTATTATTTCGTAAACTCATTAGCACGCTGGGCTTAGCGGCATTTTGTCCATCTTTACATTCTCAGTTCAAATTCTGCTAGGGTTGACTTTGTCTTTCATCCTTTTGGGGTTAATAAATTAAGTACCAGTGGAGTAATGGGGGTCAATATAATCGACTTAACCCCTCCCCGCAAATTTCAGACTTTGTGCCTATAGTAGAAAGGATTATTATTATCATCATCATCATCATCATCAGGATAACAGATTGGCTGAATAATTAGTTTCAGACAAAATGCTTTGTGATATTTATGCTGGCTTTTATGTTTGAGTTCAAATATCACTGAGATCAGCTTTGACTTTCACCTTTCTGTGATGGTCAAAAAAATAATGTAGCCACTCATGTTCTGGGGCCAGTTTAATTGACAAAATTCCTGCCCCCAACCTCAAATTTCTGACTATGTGCCTACTTTAGAAATAATTATAGTGTGGAATGACAGAAACAGTGGTGTCTTAGACAATATGCCAGTATCATTTAGTTTTACGTCTCTCCATTCTGAGTTCAAATCCCATCAAAGTTGACTTTGTTTTTTGTTGGTTTTTTTTTTATTGTTCTGGGTTCAATAAAAAACATTACCAGTCATACCTTGATGTTGATTCAACTAACTATATGTTCACCTTCCACCACTCCCCACCACCCATCTATCAATTTATGGCCTGGTGCTAAGGTGAGCAATCATTGTGCAACTGTTTTATTTTGTGTTTATTGCAACTGAAGTAACTCCATTTTGGCGTTATCTTCTCCATATTAGGGATTTGAATAAACTTTGATTTGGAACTTAATTAATTTGTTTGTTGTATTTATCATTGTCATTCATTCATTTAATCCAGCACCGTACAATGGTTGTTAGAGCTCCCCATATTCCTATCTGCCTTTAGTTGTCTTCTGCTCCTTCCTCATCACAGCAAAATCTGCTGGGACTCAGTTGTGTACATATACATTATGCTTTGAGAGCCTCAACCACAATGTGCTAATGTGGCTTAGGGGAGTCTTCTTGCTTACTGCATATCACCAATTATCTTCATTTTTTTGTCATCTCTTCCATGAGGTTCTGCATCCTGAAATTAACCTTCACCACCACATCCTACCTCTTCTTCCATAGGCTCCATCTACTATGAGTGATTGTAGTTTCTTTATACAACTACCCTCACCCTTATGCATCACATGTCCCAACTAATGCAGTCTTCTTTCTCATGCACTATAAGATGCCTTATTTTTTTCTCATCACACTTGTACTCTATTGATTGCTCTTGCTGGCATTCTACTTTCAGCAGAGCATGCTTGCTTCATTTCCTTCTAGTTGTCACAGGCATTCCACATTCAAAGCTCATGTTTTACTTCCATGTAGCATTGCAGTTTATACATTAGTATCATACAATCTGCCTTTCACTGTGAGAGAGAAATCTTGATAGCAACAGAGGTAAAAATTCTCTGAACTTTCCACTCACTTCATATCCTATACTTTCAGAACATCCTCCATCATTGCTAATTAGGTCATCTAGATATCAGAAGATATTCTCCTAGACATATAAGAGCATCTATTTTCCATTTGGAGTTTATTGCTCCAACACTTACAAAGTTTGCTTTCTCTCTTAATATGCCCATAATTTGCATTGAATACACTGTATCAAATTTCTACCCTCTCCTTTTCTATACATCAAACAAGGCCATTTCTCTGATGGCAGTAGGATCCTGTCTGTTTTCCTACTTACTAAGACTTCGGTCTTTACAAAGTTGACTTTAAAGCCCTTTGATTCCAGATTTTACTTCCTTGCATGGAATTTCTTCCTTAATCTTACTACAGATTCAGCTATAAGAACAAAGTCATCAATATATAGTTCTTATTGCACCCAGTTTTAAACTTCTTTGTTATGGTATGAAGGACTATGATAATTAGAAGAGCACTGAAACCTGATGGACCCCTACCTGTACACTAAATTTGTTACTGTATTCATTTCTAACTCTCAGCTTGCTGACAGTAATCTTATACATGGTTGTATTTCTCTCACAAGCCATTCATCTACTAGCTTCCTGAGGAATCTCAAGATCACCATGTAAGGAACTCTGACAAAGGTTTTCTCCAGGTCAAAAAGTTCCAGATACAGTGGTTTACTCATAGCGAGGTACTTCTGCACTTGCCTCATTTGGAATCTGCATCAGTAGTTCCTCTTCCTGACACAAAGGCAAATTGCATGTCATCTTGATTAACTTACTCTCTTATCAGTTGAGTTATAACCTTTCTGTGACTTTCTTGACCTGATTCAGCAACTTGATACCCTTGTAATTACCACTCTGTCAGGTATCTTCTTTGCCCTTGTAACAGATGCTTATAATGCCAGTCATTGGGTATGACACTTTGCTGTACAAACTGCTGACAATAAGATTGACGCCATTAATTTTCAATGGATCCAGTGTTTGCCCTACCTTCATATCTTTAACTGCTACCTACTAAAATAGCTAGTCCCTCTGTTACGTTCATACTGGGATGGCTCCCTTTCTACCATGCATTCACTATATTTAGTGACCTTTTGTAGAGCTGTATGTAAATAATCATATGATTTTTGTTATAAGGACACATGGATTAACTCTCATGCAGTGGTGGCTCATTTATAGGCACTGCGGAACTACAGCACTCCCTATTTCCACTCGATATCATCAATAACATTCAATATAATGAGTCTTTTTTTCTTTAATTCTTTCTTTATACTTGTATATTATATAATCCTTAAGCTTAATGTCAGTAGCTATTCCCTAGTTTATGAAAAAAAATACAAAAAACTCTGCACTTCACAGTTCCAGCAATGCGGTGTTTGGCTGTTTGCACATGTCCAAGATAGGAAGCCTCATACTCGGGAAAGAGAGAAATACGTGAACGACAGTGCTAACCCTGGTGTTCCGGTAAAAGATAGTTTGTTTGTTTTTTTACTCTGCATGTGTTGTGCTTAAAAACGTGTTTATATTCTTGAATGTGATAAAGTGTACAATTAGATTATTATCCTGATTCCAGCTTCAGTGTTGCTGCCAGGATTTGAAAAATAGGGCACATTTTCCCTTTTATTTTGTGATTTAGGGGGGATTTTTGAAAAACGAGGGGGGAATTCACGTTGGTGCTCAGTGAACAAATTAAACACTACCCGGCAGTGGCTAAAATGAGAACCGATCAAGCTTACGTATAAATATTCTTTTTATATGTTTGTTTCTTTTTACACAATATCAAAACGGCTAAAAATTTTCTGAAGCAGCGCCCCCACTAATTTTATCTATGAGCCGCCACTGCTCAGATGTAAAGGGAGAAGGGTATGAGTAACATTGGATAATGTAGTCCTAGATATGTAATGTCCGAGAGTAGGCTGGTGTGACCATCGCGTAGCGTTGGGTGCATGAACCACGCAGGTCGGCCCCTTAATATACATGTGTTTGCTGTAGTTGAAGGTTTGTTATATTGAAGAGAGGCAGCCAATTTGGTTACTGTACTGCATGACCAAAATTTATGCTGTGCTAGAATGCCTTTGGTCATAGGTTTGACCTGGGACTGACCAAACAACACCTATGATGGTTTGGGGACAACTATCCCAACTTATTCTACATGAAAATATTCAACGTTATCTTATTGGAGACATAATTGTGAGCTTCGAAATTTTAGACAAGTGACATGTTTACCAAAATACTGTCAGAACTAGAAATAGCAGACAACCACTTTCATCATACGTCTTTGTTAAATAAATAATTTTTAAAATGGGTAGTCTTGACACTCCTTAAAAGACGGGATAATCACAACAGGAATGTATCGATGTTTTGATCCCTAGTTAAACAACTTTACTTACCATATTTGATGGCATAAAAGACGCAAGAGTGTGTCAGTTTCAGTAACGCATATTCAGAGCAAAACGTGCTAAGTGCATTAAGGCTTAAAGGAAGGCCAAATTCGCATACAGGACCCGGGGTGACTTTTTGAAACATCTGAGAGATGGGGTTAATGTAACTTAAATGCCATCAAATACGGTATCTTATAATAATTTTGTAACAAATCCTTTGTTTATAGGGATTGTCTCTTCCAAAATACTTGTCGATTGTACGAACGGTTGATTACAAGTAAATAGTCACATTTTGTTGTTGATATCTGACAACAGGCAAGCCCAGACCGAACAGACTTTATGATCAAAGATGTTTAGCATAATGTTTTGTCTTTTTGCTTTAAAACATAATTGTCATCATGTACTCCTTGAAAAAGGCATCAACCAAAAAGTATATTTCAGTGCGAAGTTTGTATCAGTAGATTCCGTCAGAAAATAGCGTTGGCTGGAAAAGAGTATTAACTAATTTTACAGTGAAGAAAAAGAGAAGTCTACGCTTCTAGTGCGTAGAATTCCACTCGATGCTTTAGATTTCTCTTCTTTTTCGCTGTAAAATAATTTATTTCATTTTGCAAATTCAGTTTTCTAAGCATCGGTTTTTCGCGATCTCCAATGTTTAAAAGAGTCAAGTCAAGGGGGGTAAGTCTAAATTTTTGCTTATTTTTTAAGATGTACGATAAGTCTTTCATTCTTTGTCCCTTCTGTCGCTATGTTATTCTTTAAATTTTTTTCTTAATTTGTTTTCACTATTTGCTTTCTGTTGCATGTAGATCTCCCATCCAAGCCTTTTATTTTTTCTCGTTCTCTCATTTGCTTGCAATTAAATATTATTTTTTTTAAAGCTCTAGTAAATACCTTAACGCTACTATTGTGTCCACCTCGTTCTGACCACCAGGCACCTGCTAACCACCACATCAACAATTTGTATTTGACGATAAATACCAATAGACACAGAACGTGGCCAAGGTATTTAGATAAACAAAATCATAGCTTATTCTTGAAATGTTCATCTAGGTGTTTAATTCGCTTGCTTTAACATTTTGTAATTTTATTTTTTGATTGATTAAAAAAAAAGGCGGGGCATAAAGGAACCTTTAACAGCGAATATTAAAATACCGTATAGATTAGCAGAATACACTTGTTTGTGTGTGTGTATATTTTTATTATTGTGTTTAACGAACAAGACTAAGTGTATTCAATACGTTGCAGAGTTTATTTATTTGTACGAGGTGACGATTCACTCGGAATTTCTTTTTTGATCCGATCTTTCAGACGGTCACAAAACTCTGAGTACCGATATCAAGTCGTACGAGTATAGTGTGTGAGAAAGTGGATGTGTGTGTATATATATTTTCGCTCATAGAAATGTAGCAGCACTTCGGGAAATGAGAACTTATTGCATTTTAACATCGTTGAATGGATGCGATTTTCTTTTATTGATGTTTTTTAGTTCCCCCGTTTATCGTTATTAATACTTGCTTCCAATTACAACCGCTTACCAGCATCTCATCGTTTGACAATTCAATCAGAACTTGTGAAAGGAGTAATGTTTATTTATCTTTTGCATTAGCATCACATTTATTGTAGCAATAATAATGCCTGTAGCAACTTTGTAATTAGGTACTTGCTTAGCAGATTATAAGCCTTGTTTATTTGTTTTTGTTATCACTTAACACGTCAGTTATCATTATCGTCAGTATTGTAGTTATGTTTAATACCATGGTCACCACGAGCAGCAGCATGTTCTTCATAACCAGCTTAACGCTCGTTTATTTTTCCGTTTTTCTCATTAGTTGGACAAAAAAAAAATTAATTCGGCTAGTATCAGTTAATCTAAAATCATTATACTATTGTGAGTACCTCCAAGAAACATATTTAACTTGTATATTGTCTTTCTTGTTTTACAGGAATCCCTGCTACAGAAGCCATGAGTGATGATGGTGAACCTTTAGCTTATGAAAGTAATGGGGAAAATAACCAAATTACCGACTCTGTGAAGACAAGCACTTCAAATGCCATACACTGTTGCAATGTTTGTGGTAAATGCTTTGAGCAGAGAAGCTATTTACAAAAACATGTCAAAATACATACAGGAGAATTGATTAATCAGTGTAGTGTGTGCCGAATGGTTCTGTCAGATAAGAGCAGTTTAAAGAGGCATGTGAGGATTCATACAGGGGAGAAACCTTATACTTGTGAGATCTGTGGAATGAGTTTCTCTCGAAATGGTACTCTGAAAAGTCACACACGGACACATACTAAAGAGACACCTTACTTCTGTAAGACCTGTGGGAAACGTTTTTCAGTCAATAGCTCTCTCAACAGACATATGAAGACACATTCTGATAGCTTGCCTTACTGTTGTGAAGTGTGTGGTATCTGTTTTGCTCAGAGCCGCTACCTGAAAAGACATACTAAAATACACACAGGTGAGACGGTTTATAATTGTGAGATCTGTGGGAAGTCTTTCAGTCAAAAGTGTAATCTTGAGACACATATGAGAATACACAACGATGAAACACCATTTCTCTGTGTAATTTGTGGGAAAAGCTTTTCTCTGAATAGTACCTTAAAACGACATTTAATAACACATTCAAATGAAACTCCTTACCATTGTGAAATCTGTAATAAAAGCTTCTCTCAAAAACGCTACTTGAGACGGCATAGTCGTACTCACACAGGAGAAACACCCTACCGCTGTGAACTCTGCAATAAAGGTTTCTCTCAGAAGAGTAACTTAGAAACACATATGAGGATCCATGATGATGAAACTCCTTACCAATGCTTTATTTGTGGCAGAAGCTTCTCTTTAAACAGTACCCTAAAACGACATTTGTTTACACATTCAGAAGAAACACCATATCATTGTGAATTCTGTGATAAAAAATTCTCTCAAAATCGTTATCTCAAAAAACATCTTAAAACACATTCAAATAGTAAAGACTACATAAACAATAAAGAATAAGAAGATAAGGTTTGTCAAATAGTTAATGATAACCAGGACAAAAAATATGAAGAAATATGGTTGGAAAATATGAAGAGAAAAAGGCAGTTGATGAAGTGCTATGTAAAAAAAGAAATCTATCAGCATGGAAAAAGTAATATGTAACAGGCTTTCAATACAGTAATGTTGTGAAGAGTTTCAAGTCACTGTCTTCTTTTTTCTTTATTTTCATTTGTCCCTGTATCATACTTTAAGCTCCCATCACTTGGCATAAAGCCACCCCGCTCAGTACTACTCCTCCCTTTGCTGAGGGGGTCTTATCTTATGAGTTACCGAGTGGCCTCATTAGTGCCAGTACCACAAAAAAAAAAACCAGTACACTGTTAAGTAGTTGACATTAGGAAGGGCATCAACCTGTAGAAACCATTTCAGAGCAGTGGCACTTGATGCAATCTACTGGCTTGCTGGCTCCTATCAACCATTCAGCCCATACTAGCATGGAAAACATGCTAAATAATGGTGATGTTGCAGTACATAGATGTTTCTACTATTGATAACAAGGAATCAGTTAAAATATCACAGATTTCTGTGTGGTGGTGGTGGTGGGGAGGATATAGTACAATTAAATCCTTTGTTTCAGTCAATGGACTGTAGCCATGTTGGAGCATCACCTTTGAAGTATTTAGTCAATAATATTGACCCTAGTACTTTGACTGGTACTTATTTCATTGTTCTTGTAAGATATCATATATGTATAGTGGAAATTGGTGTAGAAAAAGGGATAACTTGGAAATATTACCGAGCTTGGAAACAAGTGCAGGCTGGTGATAAGAAGGGTATCAAGCTGTAGAAAATCTGCTTCAACAAATTCCATTTGACCTATGCAAGCATGGAAAATTGAACATTTAAACAATGACATATATGCACAGCCATGGCTGTGTGGTAAGAAGCTTGCTTCCCAACCACATGATCTTGGGTTCGTCCCACTGTAGCACCTTGGGCAAGTGTCTTGCCACTAGGAATTAAACTCATGACCCTATGATCATAAGCCATATACCCTAACCACTAAGCCACACATCTTCATATAGATTGGCCACAGACCATTGGATGGGATAATTAAAAGATATGTTTATATAATTTTATGAGGGAATGGAGAAGAAGTCAGTTTAATGTTTGGTAGGTTCTTGCATGAATTCCATTCCTTCATTAAAATTATTGATATTTATTCTGTTAAGATTGCAACATACTTATTTGGTATACATACCTTGGGTTTGTGAAGTGCTACACTATTAAGTAGCTAATGAGTAATCAGTCATTAATTTGCTGATAGAAAGGTGTAGATATTTTTTGAACATTTTGTTAGCCAGGTTCTTGCATGAAGAGTACTGCTGAGGTGATCACCTGAATTTCATTTATCCCACAATTATATATATATACATATATATTATATATATTATGTATATATATATATTATATATATATATATATGTATATATGTGTGTGTGTGTTATATATATATATATATGTTATATATAAATATGTTATATATATATATATATATATGTTATATATATATGTTAATATATATAATATATATGTTATATATAAATATGTTATATATATATATATAATATATGTTATATATATAAATATATGTTATATATATATAAATATATGTTATATATATATATATATGTTATATATATATATGTGTATTATATATATATATGTTATATATATATATATATATATGTTATATATATATATATAATATGTTATATATATATATATATATACATATATATATATATATATGTTTATATATATATTATATATATATATGTTATATATATATATGTTATATATATATATGTTATATATATATTATATATATTATGTTATATATATATATATGTATATATATATATGTTATATATATAATATATATATTATATATATCTATATATATATGTTATATATATATATTATATATATATATATGTTATATATATATATTATATATAATATATGTTATATATATATATTATATATATATATGTGATATATATATATGTGTTATTATATATATTGTGTTATATATATATGTGTTTATATATATGTGTGTGTTATATATATATGTGTGTGTTATTATATGTGTGTGTTATATATATGTGTGTGTGTTATATATATGTGTGTGTTATATATATATGTGTGTGTTATATATATATATGTGTTATATATATATATGTGTGTTATATATATATATGTGTTATATATATATATGTGTGTCATATATATATATGTGTTATATATATGTGTGTGTGTGTGTGTTATATATATATGTGTGTGTGTGTGTGTTATATATATATGTGTGTGTGTTATATATATATGTGTGTGTGTGTGTGTGTTATATATATGTGTGTGTGTGTGTGTTATATATAATGTGGTGTGTGTGTTATATATATATATATATGTGGTGTGTGTTGTGTTATATATATATATATATGTTATATATATATATATATGTTATATATATATATATATATGTTATATATATATGTTATATATATGTTATATATATATAGTTATATATATATATATGTTATATATATATATATATATATGTTATATATATATATATGTTATATATATATATGTGTTATATATATTGTGTTGTTATATATATATATGTGTGTTATATATATATGTGTGTTATATATATATGTGTGTTTATATATATATGTTATTATATATATTGTGTTATATATATATATATATATATATATATATGTGTGTGTGTGTGTGTGTGTGTGTGGTGTTATATATTATATATGTTATATATATATATATATATGTTATATATATATATATATGTTATATATATATATGTTAAATATATATATGTTATATATATATATGTTAAATATATATATGTTATATATATATATGTTAAATATATATATATGTTATTATATATATATATATATGTTATATATATATATGTTAAATATATATATATGTTATATATATATATATTATATATATTATATATGTTATATATATATGTGTTATATATAATATGTGTTATATATATATATATGTGTTATATAAAATATTATTAGAGACAAAACCACTATTTTGCAAAACAAACAAGGAAAGACTTAATCAATACATAAAATTTTAATAAATAGTCAAAAAAACCGCCACTACAATTGTTTCTTGTCTTGATCGACAATCTTCAGGTGGACTTCCAATAAGTCAGTTTCAAATTATGAAATTATATATGTGTTATATATATATATGTGTATATATATGTATATATATATATATATATATATTATATATGTTATATATATATGTGTTATATATATGTGTTATATATATATATAATATATGTGTTATATATATATGTCATATATATATGTGTTATATATATATGTCATATATATATGTGTTATATATATATGTTATATATATATATATGTTATATATATATATATATGTTATATATATATGTTATATATATATATGTGTTTATATCTGACTGGACTGGTGCAGCTTTCGGGCTCCCCAGACCCCCAGACCCCAGTTGAACCGTCCAACCCATGCTAGCATGGAAAGCGGACGTTAAATGATGATGATGATGATGATATATATAGGCGCAGGAGTGGCTGTGTGGTAAGTAGCTTGCTAACCAACCACATGGTTCCGGGTTCAGTCCCACTGCGTGGCATCTTGGGCAAGTGTCTTCTGCTATAGCCCCGGGCCGACCAATGCCTTGTGAGTGGATTTGGTAGACGGAAACTGAAAGAAGCCTGTCGTATATATGTATATATATGTGTGTGTCTGTGTTTGTCTGTATATGGTGGTGTGTTTACGTCCCCGTCACTTAGCGGTTCGGCAAAAGAGACCGATAGAATAAGTACTGGGCTTACAAAGAATAAGTCCCGGGGTCGATTTGCTCGACTAAAGGCGGTGCCCCAGCATGGCCGCAGTCAAATGACTGAAACAAGTAAAAAAGTAAAAAGAGTATATATATATATATATATTATATGTGTGTGTGTTATATATATATATATGTTATTATATATATATATATGTGTGTGTTATATATATGTGTGTTATATATATGTGTGGTGTGTTATATATATATATGTGTGTATATATATATTGTGTTATATATATATATATATATATATATATATATGTGTGCTATATATATATATATATGTTATATATATATATATATATATATATATATATATGTATATATATATATTATATATGTATATATATATGTATATATGATATGTTATATATATGTATTATATATGTTATATATATGTATATATTGTTATATATATGTTATATATATGTATATATATGTTATAATATATGTTATATATATTATATATATGTTATGTATATATATATATATATATATATATGTTATATATATATATATGTTATATATATATATATGTTATATGTATATATATATATATATATATATATATATATATATATATAATATGTTATATGTTATATATATATGTTATATGTTATATATATATATGTTATATTATGTTATATGTTATTATATATATATGTTATATATATATGTTATATGTTATTATATATATATATATAATTATAGTATATATATATATATATATATGTTTATGTTATATATATTATATATTATGTTATATTATATATATATATATATATATGTATATGTTATATATATATGTTATATGTTATATATATATATGTTATATATATATGTTATATGTTATATATATATGTTATATATATATGTTATGTTATATATATATGTTATATGTTATAATATATATGTTATATATATATGTTATATGTTATATATATATGTTATATGTTATATTATATATATGTTATATATATATATATATATATGTGTTATATATATATATATATACATGTGTTATTATATTATATATATATATATATATATATATATGTGTGTTATATTATATATATATATATGTGTGTTATATATATATATCTGTGTTATATATTATATGTTATTATATATATATTATATATGTGTTATATATATATATATTATATGTGTGTTATATATATATATGTGTTATATATATATATATTATGTGTTATATAATATATATATTATATGTTGTTATATATATATATATACTCTTTTACTCTTTTACTTGTTTCAGTCATTTGACTGCGGCCATGCTGGAGCACCACCTTTTAGTACTTATTCTATCGGTCTCTTTTTGCCGAACCGCATAGTGACGGGGACGTAAACACACCAGCATCGGTTGTCAAGCAATGCTAGGGGGACAAACACAGACACACAAACACACACACATATATATATATATATACATATATACGACAGGCTTCTTTCAGTTTCCGTCTACCAAATCCACTCACAAGGCATTGGTCGGCCCGGGGCTATGAGCAAAGACACTTGCCCAAGATGCCACGCAGTGGGACTGAACCCGCAACCGTGTGGTTGGTTAGCAAGCTACTTACCACACAGCCACTCCTGCGCCTATATATCTGTTTTATTTATATATATATAAATGGATATATGCACATACATATGCAAAAACATTTCCTTAGCGTTAATGGACTTCTATAACTGATTGGTAATTTAGTCTTGGTCAGGTTTACTTATTGACCACTAGTCCAAGTTTTAAATGTCTGCAGTTCTCCCACAACTCCTGGGATGAGCATAAGGTTGTGGCTATTAGAGGTGTTGTTACAAGTATTGGCCCCTAAACAGCTGTGTGATTGCCTCAGGGAGTGTGATGATGGAAGCAGTCTGATAGAAGCATTTAGGAATGAGCTTTCTGAACACCAAATTCCTCACTGATGTCCTCATTATTATCACCTTTATGTACACCTTCAACCTTTCTCACCCATAATCTATCCAAACATTTTCTAATTGAAATAATCATAAAAACATTACCACTGCTAAGGAATGTCAATAACCATCATAGTAATTAAGGGACATAGTATAGGTTGAACCTCCTTAATTCAGCAAACTTAGGACCTGACCATTACTAGATTACAGAAAATTCTGTACTACAGAAACTGATCTTTGAGTGCCCCATTAAAAGAATCTTCTATGTAACCATCTGTATGCAACATATATATTGCAGCAACCTTTCAAAGTTTGCCACTCTTTAGACTTTGCTAGCTTTCATTTTCAGCAAAAAACTTTAAAATTTGTTCTTTTAATTTCTTTAAATCATACACAGTCAATGATCTGACACCACAGTATTTACACAAGCTCATTACTGAAGTTCCTTTCTCTATAACTCCACCTTTTCAAGCGTAGATAATACTTTATGTTTATGCTTTTTAGCATTAACACCATCTTCTGTATCTTTTGGTCTCTTGGATGACCTCCTAATGAACTGAAATACAATTGGATATATAAAATTTACAGAATTGTATCAGGCACTCAGCTGGTGTAAACATAAATAAACCTTGCACCCCAGTGGTAGGTCTGCAAACTAATGGTAGCAGATACAAAATGTGTCAAACTAAAGAGGTTCAACATGTAATAACATAAATATTCAAGAACTGTAGAGTATTTAATGCAAAAGTTAAAGAACAAAAGTTGAATTGTTCAGTGTTCAAGAATAATAAGCAGATATTCCTCTACTGTGTATGGCTTGTTGTCTTTGGAACAAGCCATACACAGAAATCAGAAATGCACCTTATCCAGTTTTGTCACATTTGAATTTTCCTATAAATTGATCCATTTTTTTAGGACTTTGTAGTATCTCTTCTCAGTTGTATCTAATTTATTTTTTTAAATCATTCATAGCAATGTTGCTATTCTATTCATCATGACTGATATCTCACTACACATTCTATATTGTTTGGAGATCTCAACTCAAGTTTTTCTAACTAGGAACAAAGCAGAGGATAATTAAGTTAGTGTTAACATATTAAATGACATGAACATCAAAAATCTTATAAGAAACAATAACATGGAGAAGAGAGGAAAGAGGAGCACAACCTCAATGCTTAATATTATTTATATGTTGTGGCAAGAATGGTAGACAATTCCAATGTTGTTTCGGTCTTGTTAAACCTTCTCAGTGAAGCACATTTCACATTTGCCTAAGTTGTAGTAAAGGAATTACTAAGTAAAATTAGAGAAATTAAAATATGCTAGTTTTCCACACCTACACAGATTACTATATTGTAATCTTCAACAAAAATACAACCAGCCATCGCTCACAAATGAGTATGGTTTAATAACATCCACTACTTTTTGCTAATTGCTTGAGGTACCTATGTAGTTACAAGCTTACATGGACAGCTCCTTGGCACAGCAGAGCAATCCAAGAAGAGAGAGGGCTACTACTCATTACTGTTGAATAAACATGAAGGCATGTGGCCTAGTAGTTAGGGTGTTTGATTTATAATCATAAATTTGTAGATTCAGTTCTTGGACAGAACTGTGCATTGGATCTTTGAGCAAGCCACTTCATTTCATGCTGCTTGATTATAATGAATGAAAGCTAGTACAGCACCCTCATTCCCTCTCTCTCTCTCTCT
Organism: Octopus sinensis; assembly: GCF_006345805.1. Taxonomy (NCBI): domain Eukaryota; kingdom Metazoa; phylum Mollusca; class Cephalopoda; order Octopoda; family Octopodidae; genus Octopus; species Octopus sinensis. Next base: position 31,073,422 of record NC_043010.1, read on the forward strand.
CTCTCTCTCTCCACCTGTTACATCCTGAATATTCAGCTGGATCAAAAATGAGGGACTGAGGGGGTGTCTATGTTCACTTGCAACTACATAGAGACATAAACCAATTAGTGAAATTATGGTACATGTTACTTAACTATATTCACACAAGAGTTGGTTGTATTTTGATAAGTGCAATGAAATCTATGCTTCACTGAGAAAATCTAATAAAACTGAAACATTTCCAATGTTGTCTCCTATATTTTGCCAAACTGATTAAAATACATATATAAAAATAATAGTCATTAAGTACACAGCATTAGTATTTCTAATTAGGTTTTTCATACATACTTAACTGTTGATTTTCGTGAAGTGAGCAAATTTTATAATCCCAAAGGATGAGAAGGAGGAAATATTTTAACATTGGAAAAGATAATTAGGACAGTGATGAACCTATGATGAATGTCAACAGTGGGATACCACAAGGTTTTTGGTTGCACACAATGGATTTTTTAAAAAAATCTCCCCATAATATTGTTATAAATAGCTTATCAATAAGTATTTACTAAAAGGTGAAAAAACATGTCTGCATGTATTTTAGTTTTTAGCTTTAGAATAAATCTAGTAACAAAATTTATTTTTTATCTTCTTATTTCAGTCACTGGACTACAACCATGCTGGGGCACTACCTTGAAAAGTATTAATTGAACAAATTGACCTTAGTACTCACATTTTATAAAGTTTGGTTCTTATTCTCACTTTTTTTCCTAGTTTTTTTTACAATTTGCATTTTTTTTACAGTTTATATAATTGCCATTATGCATACTGAAACATACACACTCTATCTCACACATATACATTCTAGGCTGCATCCAGAGAAAGGTTATTCAACTGACTGGCATAAAGTTATTCACAAACATGCTCTTACCTCTGGCCTTTAACTCTAATTGCTTTTACTCCACTCAGGCACTCCTGACTCATTCATCTGCCTTCTCCTCATTATCCATGTTTATGTCCAACACCTCAGGACCCACATTCACTACTAAATTAGGATGTTATGGTCTGGAACTCCTTTGTGCAGGTGTCAACTTGCAAAGTTCAAGTGGAGCATTATGAGCATTGGAATTTCAACAACATCAACAGGGTATTTTTGTTTGTATGTATGTATGTACATGCATACATACATACATAAATGTAGTGTGGTATTATAATTTGATGACACTTTTGTTAAAAGTTCTATTGGGGGTTTTAGTGAAAATGATTTTTAACGTGATGGGAAAAAAGGACCAGGCTATTGGTTTAACTACAGTTAAATTAAATGGTGGGTTATACCACATTATATTCCTTATTTTATTTTGCTTCTATTCCTATTATTGTTATAATTTATTGATTGGATATGTTAAGTTACACCACACGCACGCACACACACGCACGCACACACACACACACACAATGGTAGGAATAGAAGCAAAAATAGAATAAGGAATATAATGTGGTATAACCCACCACTTAATTTAACTCTAGTTAAACCAATTGCCTGATTCTTTTTTCCATGACATTAAAAATGATTTCCATAAAAACCCAATACTATGGAACTTTTAATAAAAATATCATAAAATTATCCTACCAAACTGCACCTAATTTTATACAAACCATTACAATCTCCGATCTAAAAAAAGTTCATTTCTACAAAGTATAGTATACAGGCATACCATTAATAACTTCATGAAGCAAAGTAACTGTTTTCTAGAAAATGGGTGCCTTGTTGATGACACAATGTATCAATGCAATGTTACCATTAATAACTCAATACAAACACACACCACATGTGTGTATATATATATATATGTATGTATGGATGTGTGTGTAGTAGTAGGAGGAGGAGGAGGTTCCATTTTTACAGCTTTTAAACTATGCTGCAACAACCAACAATTGCAGTCTTTCATTTTGAAACCCAAATAGAAAAAATGAAACAGTACAATCAAACTGCATTCCTAAAGAGGAAAATGGTGTATGGAAATCAGAGAACTTAAATGGTTATCTTAAACTTACTTTACCTAAGCTCCACTATCATAGCTTTTCTATATTTACAGATCCCATCCCATTATTTATCACAAATTTCATTAATTGATGTAGTACCTCATTGAATAGCGTGTATAGAGTAAAACGTTTGGCCATTGGTATTGAATCATTTTAATGTAATGCACACTAATATTTGTGATATTAAACTCTCTCTCTTTTCTTTCTTTCTCTCTCTCGTGAGTTCTGTAATTCAGCGTCGCTTCCACTTGTGACTATTTTTACATTTATACATATATATACACACACACACGTGAGAGAGAGAGAAAGAGAGAGCAGATTTTCTTTAATATATAAACCTAAATTCGATGACGGCATAACCCTAAACCTAACCTTAACCCTAAACAACGGGTGTGCGTATTCTTTACCTTCGCCTCGATTACCTTGTTCAGCGAAGTTTGTATTGTAAAAGAAACAACGTGTTCGAGTTGAGATAATCGTTACATTTATTCCGTAAACAATTTTTAGTTGTGGATTTACAAGATCAAGCGTTTTCCTGTTTTGCTCTTTGATAGTAAAAGCTAAATAAATTAGCGGATAGACAATACAAACCCTCATAGACTGGTGAGATTAATGAGGGTCCAACCTGGACACCCTCGGGAAAAGAACCACTAACCGCGAAGTTCTTGTCAACGTTAGCAGCTCACCTCACAGAGGTGTCAGATGACGCCCGTGAAGGCGCCTGGCTTTCACAATGCCTCAGCCTCGCCATCACCCGTGATAATGCTGCGAGCTTCAGTTCTGTTAAACCTTGTGGTGTGCGACCAGTGATAATTCTTAGAAAAGCTTTTCATACAGATCTGAGAGTGATAGCATTTATCATATGTATGAGTACATTTGTGAAGTCACTAGTACCAGGGTATATTTGATCAGTTGTATGGTCTGAATGCTTACCGAAAGTGAAACTTCGCTAGACGTAATCCCGGACTAAGATGTGTGAGTGTAAAACTAGAAGCAGACGGTAAATGACTGGGCGTGTATGTGTAAGCGTACGCGCGCGTGTGTATGCGGGAGTGGCATGTTAGTATATTAGTATGTACAAATGGCTATCAGAGCACAGAAACTGTCCTCTGAGGGTTTTGTTTCTTTATTTTGAACAACTATTCAACATGAACGGAGCGTTCGTAGGTCTTATTGAATACAAGACAATGCTGTGAGATTCAAAAAAAAAAAAAAGAACAAAACAGAATTTGAAATAACAGTATATTTTGTCATTCGTGGGGAATAATTTACATTCGGAACTTGCGTTCCTCAGCACCGCTTTAGAATTATTCCGGCATCTTACGGAAACTTAAAATATTCATTGGAGGTTTGTGTCACTTTGATACATAAGCGTGGGTGTATACATACACCCAGACATACACACAGATACACACACACACAAACAAACACACACACGTGTGTGTGTTTGTATACGAAAGATCGCCTATTTATGTTTGTATACGCATGTGTGTTTGTTTATATAGATATATATATGTATATATAGTTCTTTGAAAATAAGTTCTTCCCACCATTGAATCCTTTACGTATTGGATATGTACATATATTGGTGATTGATCTCAAACCATTGAATGAGGTGATCGAGTTAAAGTTTTCACACTTGTCTTTACCATTCTTTAATCTCCAAGTCGTTTATTTACTATTTTTAATGTCGAGATAATACCATCTTCTTGGTACGGTCTGATCTTTATTGTCCGTTGTTGATGCTGTGGACATTGTTGACGTCTGGGACAGTCCTATGAATGTTGCTGACAAAGTTGGTTTTATTTTTATTGCTATTTGGTTCCAATCCAATACCCTGATCAAAAGCATTGCTGTCATGACCAATGCACGGTTTTAGGGATATAAAGGACTACATTATCCGATACATCCTGTCCTTGTTTAGACGGTAGAGTGTGATTTTTGTGAGATTTTGTTTTTTGTTTTCTAACTGGTCCAGCTACCAGGTAGAGGCTCCCTTGTTGAGTCGTATGGCTGCAATATAATGTTCAAGCTATTGATATGTTGCACTAGAGAATCTATAGTTAAAACAAATTTATGTCATATAAGATGTTTATCTCCAGTCTTGTTTTTAACCACTGTGGGCCTGCATTGTTCAGTTGCATAGGATGTTGTATGATGATAGTTCGGACATGTCCTACTAAGATGATTTCACAGCTTGATTTGTCAAACCAATAAAGTAGTCCTTACATGCTTTCTCAACATGCTAGAAATAGAACGAATTTCCCTCCAGCCATTATACATTACCGTTTAAAAAGAAGAAAAAAAAATTAAATAGTACCCAATGTAGTCCCAGGTGTTTTATATCTGGAAAGGCAAGGATGTCACGGTTGGCTTTTTGATCAATAGGGCTGTTCGGCCAGCGCTGGGCTGCGGTCAAACATCAACAATTTCATTTTGTGACTAGATACGAAGTTAAGCGGTGATTGTAACAAGCAGACAAGTTATACTCGATCGCTTTGTAGTGGATTTCGTAGTTCCGGAATTGTCATAGAAGTCTGGCTGTCCTCAGAGAAAATAATTTCTGGAGCGAATTTCTCTTCTTCTTCTTCTTCTTCTTCTCCCTCTACAGCTACATTATCAAGTGTCCTCGTTTGGTCCAGAATGTGGTGTGATGAAGATGATTTGGTTGTTATTTCTAGCAAGCTGAGCGACCACACTGGATTTTCTATTGACTCATAGTTTGTGTATTGTTGTGTTACTGGCGTGCAATAGGGTGTTGCTGACGTGAATAAGTTGTTGCTTAACCCCCAAATTGGAAAAGTTCTATTACCATCCCATATTTTTTCTCAAACTACTACATTTTCTAATGTATCTTTCCCATTTTCAGACGACAAGGTGCGGTTTGAGGGAGATTTGGCTGCTATTTCTAACAGATCAAGCGACCACGTAGGTGTTAGGTGTTGGTCGGTTACACCTGACTGCTGCTGTCATAATTGGTATCCATCCACGCATCAACAAGAATATTTTAGTTTTCTAATGCTGGTAAGTGTTGTTATTGTTGTTTAGCCCCTGGTCAGACCTATCTTTCACTTGTTTCAGTCAGTAGACTGCGTCCATCCTGGGGCCAAGTTTCTCTCTCTCTCTCTCTCTCTTTCTTTTTTTTTTTTTTTTTTTTTTTAACCTAAGTGTATCTCGGATTTACAGTAATTTAATCTCTTTTCTGTTTCAAAACGGTAGAATACACATTGAGGGAATTTTGGCTGCTAAGTTTTGCAGATCAAGAGACCACCTTCTCTCATTGCTGTAGCCCCAGGCCACCTTCTCATTTCAGAATTGCATAGGACTACATTATCTTATATATTATTTCATTAGTAGAATGTAAATTGAAGGACGTTTGGCTGCCATTTCTAGCTACTTAACGACTACACTGGGGCTCCTTCGTTGGCTCGGAATCACTCAGTCGTTGTTGATCAGTAGATATGACATTAGTAGTAGTAGTAGTAGTGTGTGTGAATACAGGTATTGTTTGGCTGCAAATCTCTCCAACGATGACCATCTTGTTTTATTTTTAGTCTTAGTATATCCAAGATTATCCAATATGTATCGTTTGTTAAGGGGGGGGGGTAGATTTTGCTGCTATTTTTAGCATGCCAACCGACCAGCCGCTCCTTCGTTGTCTTGCAGAGACTGCTATGTTGGTTGTGTATGATGTTTTGAATATTTTAAATTTAATTGTTGGAAGCCCAGTCAAGTCTAATATTTGGTTCCTTGGTTTCTTTGATTTTAGTCAAATGTTAATGTTGAGGGAATTTTTTGCAGACCATGACCAAAAGTGTCCCAGCTGTGACTGTCACTCTTACTCTCTATCTGTTGTGTCTCTTATCCGATGTATCCGTCATCTAGTTCACAGTTGCTCCAAATGCTGGGCCTCGCAAGCATAGCTACGGCAACTGCGAAACACGCTCGGCGAAGGGTGAGTTGTCCCAGCCGTGACCGTCCCTCTTGCTCTGTATCTTGTCTTATCGTATAGTGTCTCCCGTCCGATGCAGTCGTTATCTAAAACAGTCGAACAAGACTCGGCTGGAGCCTTCACAGTTAGGCCAAATACTGGACCTCACTAGGGTAGCTACGGCTACTGCGAATCAAACTAAGCGAGAGGTGGGTTGCAATGTGGATAGGCCGTCCTGGGTGACGCTTTTTTGAGGATAGCACTTTTGATTCTACTGTATAATCCTGTGCAGGGGGTGATAAATTCAAGCGTTGCCTCAGTCGGCACACACTAGCAACGCCACTGTGATTCGATGTCGATTTGGCAGCTATTTCTAGTATGATGTGTAACTCCTTTGGTCAAATGTTGTACCAGTAATTGGTTGCATTGTGATTTAGCTGTGACTGTAGTTCTATGTGAGACGTTACCATGCGTAATGTTTGGTATAAAGTAATGTTTTCTGGTGTTTCTTGTGGGTTGTGCCAATACTGTTGTTTAACTCTTGTCGAGCAGACCTATACTCAAGGATTTCCAGATGTGACCATCGCGTCTTTTGTGTGTATCAAGGAATACACTGTTCAATGTATCATTCTTTATTTGAGACAAATGGTTGTGAAGCGGACGTAAGAAATGTAGATCGTACACCCTTTGTGGGTTTTTTTTTTTTTTCACAGAATCCCCAATTTTCGAGTACGGAGATTCTGATTCTGCAAAAACAAAAAAACAAAAAAAAAGCGGCATTTTAAAATTTTAACCCCCCCCCCCCCCACCTCCGTGTTTTTCTACGTATTTCGCAAAAAAAAAAAAAAAAAAATTCGGAAAAAAGTGAAAATTGAAGAATTTGAGCGGGGAAATTAAAATTTTAAAATGCCGATTTTATTTTATTCTATTTTATTTTTTTGCAGAATCAGAATCTCCGTATTCGAAAATGGGGGATTCTGTTTAAAAAAAAAAAAAAAAGGCGAAAGTGGGCGTGATCCACATTCTTTACGTCTGCCAGGTTGTGATTTGATGGATATTTGGTTGTTATTTCTAGCAAATCGAGCGATTACATAAAGGTTTTCTTCATTTGACCTATCATGTATACCTATGTATTTATATCCAAATGCTTACTGTTGTAAGGCAATAGTACAACTGAACAATAGGTATAAGTGAAAGTAAACAAAAGTTTACCCAGAATTTATAAGACAACGAAGAAAATGGAGAAGTTTACAGACATCAATTAGATCTATTGAGTAATTACAATCATATGGATAAATAAATACATAAATGATTAAATACCTTAGAATAAACAAGTGAATAGAACTTTACTCTTTCAGCTGTTTCTACTTTGCGGGTCCAACATGCCAAAGTTGACACATCATACCAATATTACACAGAGATTGTACAAAGGTTGAACAAAAGTTGGACATAGGTTGGACAATAATTGAGCCCAAAAGTTTCATTAGAGAGTCTATAATGGTAAGAATCAAAAATGTAAAAAAGTAAATAAAATAATAAAAATAGTAAGAAATGGTAATAAAGTAAATTCCAAGATAATATCTAGAGGTTGTGAGGCTACATCTTATTTCAAATTAATTAGAGTAATTTGAAATAAGACGTAATCTCACAACCTCTAGATATCATCTTGGAATTTATTTTTTACCACTGCATGGCACCTTGGGCTAGTGTCTTCTACTATAGCCTCTGGCTGACCAAAGCCTTGTGAGTGGATTTCGTAGACAGAAACTGAAAGAAGCCCATCGCATATATGTATATATATGTTTATGTGTCTGTGTTTGTTCCCCACAACATCACTTGACAACCAAAGCTGGTGTGTTTACTTTCCCGTAACTTAGCTGAGACTGATAGAATAAGTACAAGGCTTACAAAGAATAAGTACTGGGGACAATTTGCTCGACTAAAGGCAATGCTCCAGTATGGCTGCAGTCAAATGACTGAAACAAGTAAAAGAATAAAAGAACATATATATATATAGAAATAGAAATAAGGATAGGGAAAACGAAGCAAAAACCAGAAGCCTCTTTGATCCAGTGGTTTCTCAAATGAATGGATCCTTTGTGAACAACCAGGCTGATAAGGAAAGGGAAGCTAAGAAAGTAACACCCAGAAGTCCCTCTGCGCCAGTGGTCTTACAAAGGGACAGGCCTCACCCCATTGGACAACAAGAGGAATGCAAGTGCTACCACAAGAAAAGGAAGGAAAGAACACGAGCACAAACATAAGGAAGGAAGGGGAGAAAAAGGAAAATAACTAAAACCGAAACCTCAAACCACCAAACAAAAAACAAAAAACTCAAATATGGAGGCTCCAATGGGATCCGAAACCCTAATGGAGTGAAGTCAAGGACATGCAAATTTTACCTGCAAGGCAAATGTTGGCATAGGGAAGATGGCATAAACTGCCAGTTTGCTCACCTGAGACCCTGCCAAAACTATAGGGGCCTTAAGGAGAAATACTTCCCTGAGGAAAGGCACCAGTCATCTCCAAAGAAAAAATGTACAAATGCAGTGCGCTCTTCAAATGTTATGCACAAGGCTGCAGCTGAGCAAGAGTCTCTTTTGTGCATGGCACAAAAGATTGTGCAGCAGCTGACCTGGCCACATCAAGCTTGTGCACCACTGCACAAGACCACCACAATCAACAGGCATGGGATGGCCTCCCCTAACGCCTGCACAGTCATCATGCCAATATTTAGTAAATATTGAGGGCTTGTTGCATCACAACATCAAAAGCAACGTTTTTTTTTTACCTGAGAGACCTTGCTGCATGCAATCAAGCCCTATGCATAGCAAACAAGCATTGGTGGAGTCACTGCCCAACCTCACCAATGCCCTGCTCATGGAGCAGGTTGTGCTCAGACCAACTAGGGTGAATAACATTTTGGATCTCTGCTTCATGAACAATATGGACATCGTTCATGATGTGAAAGTGATACCAACATTAGTTTTGGATCACAACATAATAGAGCTGTCTATCTTTGGACCAAAAGTAGCCAGAGACATACAGCCTAAAAGAAGCACCCTAAATCTCTCCAATCTGAACTTCTACAAAGCAAATTGGAAATTGATCCAAAAAGAGATCTTCAGACAGGACTGGCCGAAATGTCTCTCCACAGCAGACATTGGCATGAAACTAGAATATTTCATGTCTGTTATGCAAACCATATGCCAGAAATATGTCCCAGAGCACAAGGCCAACACAAAAAGGAACAAGATTCCAAGGGAGAGGAAGATCCTCATGAGATGATAGATGAAGGTTGCAAATCACTTCAACCAATATTCCAAAAGAAGTGAAAAGTCCTGCCTAAAAGCAACACTAATGGAAATTGAAAAAAGCCTGCAACAATCCTATGGGAAGGAGAGAGCAGAGAAAGAAGCATTGGGTTATAAAAAGCATTAAGTCAAACCCAAAGGCCTTCTTTCATTATGCCAAAGAAACAGCCTCAGTATGCTGCAAAATAGGATCCCTCTTCCAAAAGGATGACTCCCTCACAGATAGTCCAACCAAAATCTGTGAGGTACTGAATGACCAGTTCAAAAGTGTCTTTGCCACCCCATTGGAACTCATACAAGTGAACAAACCAGTGGATTTCTTTGCCGCCTCACCTATAACCAATTATAGGCAGTTATGATGGATTACATTGACATTAGCGAAGAAGATATACTACTAGCCATAGATGAGGTGGATGCAAACTCAACTGCTGGGCCTGATGGTTTCCCAGCAATCCTCCTCAAAGCGTGTAATCATGCCCTGACAAAACCACTACAGATTCTCTTCCAGAGCTTTCTTGCAAATGACAGGCTGCCAAGCTAACTGAAGGAGGGAATATGCTCAATCCATAAAGGGGGAAGCAGAAAAGATGCCAAAAACTTTAGGCCTATCTCTCTGACTTCACACATCAGCAAAGTCATGGAACGGATAGTCAGAAGGAAATTGATTGCATTCCTTGAAGAAAATGACTTGCTGAGTGATAGCATGGCTTTTGACCATGTAGGAGCTGCCTGACCCAGCTCTTACAGCACTATGACTGGGTGTTGAGGCAGTTACTCAACAACTCAAATATGAATGTAATAGACCTTGACTTTGCAAAAGCTTTTGATAAAGTGGATCATGGTATGATATGTCACAAACTGCATGATCTTGGCATAGCTGGAAAACTTGGAGAGTGGTTACATGACTTTCTGAAAGATAGAAGTCAGGCAGTAGTGGCAGGGTTACCAATTTAGCATATTTTATGCTAGATCTAGCATTTTCTTTTTTCTGCATTTAGCAGAAAATTTTTGAATCTAGCATTTAGCAGGGAAAATAGCAGGTTTAAGATTTTATTTAGCATTTTTTTCAGCATTTTTCTCTGATCATGACATTTCCACAATAGTTACCCTTTTTTCTTCTTTTTCCTCCTTTTCTATTTTCGTTAATGTATCTTATAGCCAAATTTTAGTACCATCGGCTGTTGTTGAATTTTTCTTTCACCTTTTTGAAACTTCAAATGAAAGTTTATCAAGTTATGAACCACCACCCTCCCCCCCACCGGCTTGGATACAGCTTGGATACGGCTTGGTGGGGGAGGGGGAGAAGATAACTCATGTCAGCACCTGAACTCACTACAAAATAATGTAAATATATTGCAAAGAATGAAAGCATGGAAATTTGTCCTAACAATACTTTATTCTGTAGTATTAAGTTTTTATCAAGACAGATTGACTGATTTACTTTCAGTTTGACTGTTTTAAAAAAGGCCTGTTTTTTCATGCTTATTTTGGATTATATATTATATAGAAGTACAGGGGTGGTGGGGGGTCTACCCCCCCTCGTTATATTTCTACTTACTTTTTTTTTTCAAGTATTGTGGTTATATTTGAGGTTTTACCAATAGATATTAAATGTAAGATTGGAAGTGAAATATGATGTTCCCAGGTTTATATCAGAACACAGTTTTAGGATTTCTGCATATTTTACTTTTCCATTTATAAGTTGGCCACCCTGCATCCTTAATCAGTATTCTTCACCTCAAAAATTTGTAAGCAGCGAACATAAGAATTCTTAATGCCAAATGATAAATTGTGTTTTCAATTTTATATTTTTATTAATCATTCAATTTTTTTCTTGCTTCCCACTACATTATAATGAGCAAAGAAAAACAAAGTTGCACCAGCAAAAATTCCGAAAGGAATGGTTTAAGATGCCAACGTTTACTAAATGGTTGTGTGAAGTATCTAGTGACCAATCTGAAGCACATTGCAGATATGGTAGATGTAATATGTTGGCAAAATAGTCTCTTTTAGTAAGCCACTGTGAAGCAAAGAAACATAAGGCATCAACTCTACAGCAAATGATTCCTCTTACCAATTTTATTAAAACCAAAAATGATAAGACATCTATGCTTGAAGCAAATTTAGCAATGTTTATTTGTTGCCACTCATTGTTTAATAGCTGTGATCACTTAATAGAGTTATGTAAGAATTATATGTCTGATCGCGATATTATATCCAAAGTGAAGTTGCATCGTACAAAATGTGCAAATATTGTGAGAAATGTTCTTGCTCCATATTTTGATGGAGATTTGATTTCTGGTATAGAAAATTTAGCCTATTATTAGATGAATCCAATATCGATAAACAAGTTGTTATTATATATTATAGTGACACTCACAAAAAAGTGGTACATACATATCTCAGTATGGTATCTTTAAATTTATGTGATGCAGATGGCATTGTAGATACCTTAAAAATTAAATTAGTTGAAAAGAAATTAGATATAAAAAATTTACTGGCTATAGGAACCTCGTTGTCATAAGCAACAGAGTGCCACGATATATAAATATATATATATATTGGGTTAGTGCACAATTATTGCAGCTTTCTTTCAACAAATTTTATTCAACAAAAACAATAACATGTAACAAAAACATCTTTAAATGATTATTCCAGAGCATATCCACCATCTGTTTCAATTACTGCTTCCCATTTGCTTGGCAGACGGTCGCACCATCATTTAAAGACATTTTTGTTAAATATTGTTATTGTTTTTGTTGAATCAAATTTGTTGAAAAGAGCTGCAATAATTATGCACTAACCTAATATATATATTTGCATCTACAATTCATATCTAACAGTTTGATTATCAACTATTGTAAATATTTTTTTCTCTAAAATAAAACCAGTCAGGTGTCCTATTCCTGGACTTGTATATAGTTCCACATTGGATTCTAACTTGAAACCTGCCTTTACTCTAAACTAAGACATGTTTTTTTGGTTACTGACATGTGTACCACCAACAATAAATCATGATGGTGATTATGAATCAATGCAATCATAAATGTTATGTAGTTGTAAATATTGTAAATATTTTAGAGAGCATACTTGCAATTATTGCAAAAATGACCTCGAAAAAGTCTGATTAATAGTTAACAAAATTATAATCTTGTGTATTTTGTGTTTATATTGTTTTGGGCAGAAAACAAGCTTTGTAAGACGATAAAGCAGTGGTAGCTGTTTCTGTTGTTCCTCTCAGATCTGAAGGATTTGGAAACAGAAACCTGTTCAACATGGAATTATTCCAAAGGAGTTACAAGGTAAAGATCAATCGATATTCAAAAGGCTGTTGTTGTTGTTGTTTCTTCTTCTTCTTCTTCTTCTTCTTCTTCTTCTACAAGTTTCTGTTGCATCACTAGATGCATCTCTACCTTCTTGCAGTGTGTGCACCCTTGATTTTCAAGAGTGTAGAATTGCTTTTGTATGAAACATGTTTTTTGCCTTATGGATATTATTATAGGATGAATAAAATAAAGAACCAGTCAACTAGCAAGATTGATATCATTTGGTTACAACCCCTCCCTTTAAATTTCAGGTCTTGTTCCTCTGTATTCAAATTCTGTTTCGGTGGAATTTCATCATCAACAACCTCTGGACATTATTGTCTTGAGTCCTAGGATTCATAGGGTCAGTTACTCAGTTTTCATGGCATGCCACTCCATCATAGGGTTACTCATTTACAGTTGAGTGGACTGCAGTAATGTGAAATTAAATGTTTTGCTCAAGAACACAATGCACTGCCTGGTCCAGGAAGTGAAACTTTGATCTTGCAAACTACTAGGTTACACACCTTCTTCAGTGGACTTCAGTTTCATTAACCCTTTAGCATTCACATTATTCTGTCCAAAAGTAATGCTTATTTATTCACATTGTTTTGAATTAATCATGCAATATCTTAAAGCTATGAAATTTTGATGACATAACTGTTAATTTTCAGAATTATATTGTAGAGGTGGTGTGAGAAACCATATCTGGCCAGTTTGAACATAAAGCAGGTTGAATATTTTGGCCAGATATGGCCTGTTTGGAGGCTAAATGGTTAAAATAAAAAAATGTTAATAGTTTGCTCTGAAGGAAGGGTTTGTATCTGTGGCACTTTCACAGGCCATGGAGATTGATGGCATTAATGTGGTTGATGTTTTTCTTGAATATTTTTTTTAAGTTGACTGCTAGTGGAAAAACATAGACAGGATGGGAATTCCAGAGCGGTGCTGTTTGAGGGGGAAGTGATTGGTGTGTAGCTTGGATGAAGAACACATAATATGGATAATTAGAGAGGAGAGAAAGAGAGATTGTCCCCATATGGAGATAGCGTAAATCAGCTGTGAGAAGCTGAGATCACTCTTGTACTGGTAGAAGCTCAGTGACAATGCAACATGTCCATTTTCCAGAGGTTGGAGGTGACTAAATGCTACTAAGCATTTTGCCCAGCATGCTGATGATTCTGGTAGTTCACTGCCTTAATAATAATAATAATAATAATAATGATAATAATAATAATAATAGTGATAGTAATAATAATAATGATGATGATGGTAATGATAATTATTATAATAATAATAAATGCCCTAATGCTGTACCAGGCAGTGGTTCTCATGGATTCTGATCTTAACTGATTGGCAGTGTTATCATGTACATTGTTTTGTCTTGGTATAAAAGATGGGCTACAGCAAATATTCTGCTCAATACCACAGATTTTCTTGTCAGTTGTTGGACCATAACCAGTTGAGCATGTCCCTTGGTGGCTGACAATACGTACATCTCTGATCACAAGCAGAAGTAGTTGGGGGAGCATCATAGCCATGTGTTAAGAGGAATTCTTTGGGGTTTGAATAATTCACCTCTGGAAACATGGGTGTTTCATTCAACATCCTTAAACAACCCTTATTCAGGAAGCTTTTTAACGTGATGGGCTATTCGACTTGAAGAAAATTCTAACTGGGTCCCACCTGCAAGGTCATGTGCTGTTTATCTTGATATGAGATCACCAAGTTGCACACATATGGTTTTAATGCATGTGCCTGATGTACTCATGATGGGTATATTGAGCTTCATATATTTGTACCCAGTTTCACTTTGACAGCATGCGCTACTCTCTCACTCAGTAATAATAATAATAATAATAATACTGTTTTCTTTATTAACCACTAAGGGTCCACAAAAACATTGGAGACATGCCTTGAGGAATGGCAGCAAGTAGCTAAAGTAATAGAACTGTTCTGAAAGAATTTTAGAAATTCATTACTGAGAACTCATAGACTTAAGAAAGTGGAGGAGAATATGTGTAATAGCATTAGTAGTTAGATTACTAGTTGTAATACCAACAAAGCTTCCATTCTAACCTTAGGCAATTACAAATGAAACTAAGTAACTGTAACACACTGCAGATATCTGCCTGCATTGCTTGGATGATTTGCCAAATTCCTCGGCATTTAAGTTTTTGTTAAAAGTTTTGCTCTAAAATATGGAAGCTTTATTTGTATCTTCCAATTGTTGACACCTATGTTCTCTATATCCTAACAATATAATGATATGTATAATAATATGCAAAAAATTATTATGATAATTATGTTGCTTGTGTATAATAATGCTAATGATATGTTTTCTTTTAATAGCTGACAGATAAGCCGAAAGACAAAACCCTGTTCCACTGTAGTATTTGCAGCAAAATATTCTCTCAAAATATTTATTTAAAGCAACATATGAAAACACATGAAGAGGAGATGGGTGTGAAAAAAGATGTACCAAAGGAGAAACCTGTACACAAGTGTGAATTCTGTGACAAGACATTTGATAGGAACAGCAGTTTAGTTTATCATAGGCGGTCACATACTGGAGAGAAACCTTTCGAATGCAACGTCTGTAATAAGATGTTCACTCAAAAGGGAAGCCTTAAAGTGCACATGAGAACACATACTGGGGAAATGCCCTTCCACTGCCAAGTGTGTGAGAAAAACTTTTCCCAAGAATGCTCACTAAGGATTCACATGCGTAGACACACTGGAGAAACACCTTACAGTTGTGAGTATTGTGATAAGGTATTTGCCCGAAAAGACTACTTAACTCTGCACACCAGAAGTCATACTGGTGAAACACCATACCGTTGCGATACGTGTGAAAAAGTCTTCACTCGCAAAGAGCATCTCAACACACATAAACGAATCCATACAGGTGAAAGACCATTTAATTGTAAATTCTGTGGTTACTGTTTTGCTGACGTTCGAACCTTGAAACATCACATACGAATACACACAGGAGAGAAACCGTATCGATGTGAGATCTGTGGGAAAGCATGTTCCAGGAAATACAGCATGACCATACACATGCGAACTCATACACGTGCTACAAAAATTGAATGTGAGATTTGCAAGAAGATTTTTTCTCGTAAGAACAGTTTAAATGTCCACATGAAATCGCACGCTGAGGTGATGAGCCACCAGTGTCAGATTTGCAATGAGTATTTCTGGAGTAAAGAAAATCTTGCTCTACATGTGCAAAAGCACTGTGAAAACAAACCATTTGAAAGTGTGCAGGAAGGTTTCCTTTCTTGTAAGTGACCAGAATATTCTAATATTCTACAAGATACCTGAACTGATGCTGAAAAGTGACAGCTGCTAAAATTGTTAAAACAACTGCAGCAAAAACTGTCTTTTCATAAATTCCATATGTGTGTATGTGTATGTGTGATGTGTGAGTATGTATATAAATACATATATGTGCATGGTAGTGACTGACCAAAAGTAGCAATGTGAAGGCTCCGTATTCATTGAGCTCTTCATTGATGTAGAGATAGATGTCGCTCTAATTCTTTGACAGTTACATATTGGTTACCTGTTTTTTTTTTGTTTCATTTTCTTCCAAACCCATAAGTATGAAATGTTTATGTCACAATGTCTTGACTTGAACTTTTAATATCTAGACTCATATTATACTCTACAACAGAACTACCGTCCTACACAGAAACACGTACAAGAATATAAACACACATATGTAACACATCTACACATGTATATATACAAACACATTCACACCACAAACATACCCATATTCAAGAATATTGTCATTATATATATACACACACATGCATATTGATAAAATATTTGTTTCCTACTAGTTTATCATTAATGTTAACGATTCTAAATGTTAAGAACTTGGATGGAGGATGAGCTGTATATTTTATTCTATTTGTTCTAGATGTTGATCTATCAAGCAACTCACCTAATATTGACCAACAGGGTCATTATTTTATGCTAATTTTAATTTTGCACAATTCTTCCAGTAGTTTGATCAGTGGTTCAAATGATCATCATTTTACTTACTCGTAAGCATAAACTGTCAATGAATGTTGGACTAACATTCTACTACTGTGTGATATTTACACAAGATATGTCTGACCTGTTACATGGTTCCTTCTTTAAAACTTCTTTCATTCTTAAGAATATGCCAGCCTCTCTTCCTTTCTCTGTACATTGGTTGATCGTCACTTTCTGTTCATAGTTCATAGTTCAGTTTAGTAACATATAATCATTATCATACTTGTTCGCTTGCTTCATACTCTTACTTGATGGGGATGGGATCATCCCAGAGATATTATCATGCATAGAGCCAATCAAGTCCACCAGTGCTCTCTATCACTGGCAGTTCCTAACCAGCCCCTCTGCATCCTGCAAGGTGATGTCAAGCCTCTGGAGAAACCTCCTTAATCATGTCCAGCCATTTCGTGCAGGGCCTACCACAAGGCTTCTTCCAGCCCTTAGCTGCTGCATTGCATGAGGGAAAAGCACTGGTAGGATAATCTAGCAGGAAACAGTGGACATGTTCATATCAGCACATGCAATGGACAGCTATGAGGTGGGAGGCTGCAGGTTGATGTGCGCATGCACACAGTTCTTTGTTCTTCCCCTTCA